>NC_059383.1:13201300-13518800 GCF_019703515.2 Myxocyprinus asiaticus
CAATTGTGTATGGACAAGATTATTTTCAATATGTACAGGGTATGAAATGAACTTTTTTGCCCACCAGCCACAGTGGTTGGTGAATGCTCAATTTTACCAGTCACTTTGATTTTTATTTATATATACGGTGTATAATAAATGCATATAACATTAACAATGTTATTTTAGAATATAAAATATAGCATAGAATACCAGACTATTATTATCATAATGATGATTTTACAACATTAAAATGGAGGCTAAAGAGTAGACAAGCACAGAAGAGAGACTTCTTGTTCAAGACCCATTTCTGAGGCTGTAATGAATTATAATGACACATGACAATTCACCTATATTCACTGCATGTCTTTGCTATGTATGGTAATGTATACAGCCACAAATATTTTGAATTAAGCAATGGGAAAATAAAGTGAACCTGCAGCAGGGCATTCACAATGCATGAAAAACAAGGTATTTTGCAGCGTTCTCACAGACAACACTATTCTTGCAAACTGTTTTCAGACGACTGAAACAGAGAAGAAAGAGTGAGAACTCTATGCATGCGTCTCGTGAGACACACTCATGCTGCGCTCATCTGCGGCAGAGTGCCACAGAACCTCTCAACACACAGCGAATCACACACGTGCATCAATGGCTTCTCTTTCTTTTGTTCTTCAAAATATATAAATCAAACATGTTTCTTCAAACGCAAATGCCTTGTCTTTGTGTATAACGGCATTTCTTGTCATATGTCACTCCGAGATGGTCGCCTGCCACACCCACCACTGCGCATGAAATACCCACATTTGGCGGGTTGGAAGGTTTTAATTTCAAACCCAGATTATGTATTATAGTAATGTGAATTACATTTTTTTCACATAACAGTAATGAGATTTTAGGAAGGGGTGAGCTTAATTGTCAGGAAAAAAATGTTACAGTACAAAAAAATCTTCATTTTCTTAATACAAAACACAATTTATTTTTTCTTTTGATTTTGGGGTTAAAAATGACAGACATTTCTTTGTGAGTTTCACCAAAACACACAAAATGCTTCTCTCATTTTCTCTACATTCAGTTCAGAAGCTTTCAAAGTTAATTGATGGATAACAAGTCAAATAAACTAACAATTACAAAACCATGTTTGTTGTCTGGTGTCTGGGTGTGTTTAGGTCAGGTCTAAATCAAAAGGAATGAAAAACTAACGCAACATGCCACTGCACGTACTACAATGGGAAGTTGAGAAAACATAAAAAGAAGGTAGAAATATCCAAAGATGTAAAAAGAGCTCAGAAATGGGGGTTCACTTCGATGGGATATGATCTTTGCATTCAAAGTGTGCTTTTTGCTTCATTCTCAAGTCTAGATCAATGCCTTTTCCACACTATCTGATTTCTATTAAAGTGCATGAACTATCGGATATTCTACCTGAGAGTCTGTTGGACTAAGTGCAGATTCTACATCAAATTACAAACATTTGCACTAACATGTTTCCTGTTTGCATGTGCAATTAACACGAACACGGAGAGCTGTTAGCAATCTAATTAATCTACTATATAACCGGTCTAGTTAATTGTTCAACATGCTTTAGTTTCAAGCTTGCTAACACCTGCAACTATTTGCAAAAAAAAAAAAAAACTCCCAAACGTACATATCATTGAACACAAATGTGGACAGAACAATGTTGTTTGTAGTGGGACATGACTAAGATCGCAGGATTTATGCCCATCCATTTTGTCATTGCAACAGAAAGCTAGATATTGATTCCCGAACCCTTGTGCTATGAGCGGTAGTAGTACCGTAAGTATCTGTTTTCACATCTTCAAGAGATACAGTAAGCAGTCCTGCCTGAATCAGCAGAGCAGCATGTTTAAAACTCGTTTCTAAGATCGTGCTGGTGTTTTTGAATGATCACTGAAATACCTAGTACAGATACCAACATACTTGTTTTAGAAACAGAACACAATGACAGTAAAAAAAGAAAAGAAAAAAGGAAAAAAAGACATGGATCTATACAATTTCAGTTTTGAGAGTTAAAACTCAGTGTTCTAAAATTAAATTTTTCCTGCACCAACATCCATTTTCTTTCACACAATTGTTCATGATACTGCCAGAGATTAGTTTCGTCTCCATGGAACCAGCAGTAAAGACGGAAATACTTGAGATTTTCTACACGTCGTCGGCTGGTAGGTCAGGAACATTTATCTTCCCTCGGGTGAAGAAGGCCATCTTCTCTCTAAGAGAGGTTACACCAGACAAAAAGTACAGCTTGAAACTTCATGGTATCAGATATAAAACCATATAAAACCACACAGTAAAGAAAAGTTATTAGTTGATATGAGCTCTGCTCCAAAATCTAATGATCTACCTATGAAGACATCTATGGTATGTTAAGGCATCATAGACGTACTACCGACTCAGACGGTAGGTAGCAACAGCATGCTGCCTTTTAAGGCCACATCCACACTAATTTGTTTAAGTTTGAAACCTCAGTTTTGTTTTCTAATGTGTATTAATGAAGCGCCTTTTCGAAACGCCCATTACAGTATGGATGTGAGGTGTAAATGTACCTACATCATTGTGTTCACAAACGAAAACATATTAGTGTGGATGTGACCTAAGATATCTAACTTTTGCCATATTCTAAGGCAGGATTGCATGTATTTTTTTTTTAAGGTGATGGCATTTTTCAGAATACATTGCGACGAGCTCAGTGTAAACATTCTTTAAGATGACAAGTTGAAAGAAATTTCATGAAATAATGAAAAGCATCAGTAAAACAGTTCACCGCAATTTAAATGGACCTTTTTTTCTCCAATATTTGTTTGTGCTATGCATTTTTATTAGAGCTGACAAAATGAATGCACGCGATTAATTTTAAATGTTTAACGCGCTGATTTTTCTTTAACGCTATAAACGCATTCACCATTATGACGTAAGATTCAGACATTTTATTCAGCTCTGAGTTCACTGGTTGGAATAGGGGCGGAATCTTTGCAAAGTGAAGTGATAGGTAAACAAACTCTTAACGCTATTTGTTGTACAAAACAAGCCCAGATGGGACTTGTGGCAGAAATCAAGTACTTTACAGCCTCAGTAGTGCACAATTAAATGCCCACGGAAGCATGTCATGTCTTAACTTTTACCAAAATGGCAATTTGGGTAAAGCCAGAACAAGAGTTCAAAGCAGTGCTTGTCGATGGCAGTGCAATGATTATTTTGATTGCTGCTGGGCTGTTTTCAGGTTCCGGTCTCCATAAGCAGTAAAAACTGCCAAAATGAGCGATCAAGACAGAGAACAACATCCATTTGAAGTGTTTGTTGGAGTAAACATGAGTTCATGTTCAACCTGTGTAGTTGTAGGCTGTCATAACTTGAAGTACTTGAAGTAGAAACATGACAGGTTCAATACAAGTTAAGCTCAATCAAAAGCATTTGTGCTTAATATCGATTAACACAAAAAAATAATTTCAACTTGTCCCTCCTTTCCTTTAAAAAAGCCAAAAACAAAAACAAAAAAAAAAAAAAAATCGCAGTTACAGTGAGGCAATTACAATAGAAGTGAATGGGGCCAAATTTTTGAGGGTTTAAAGATAGAAATGTGAAGCTTAAAATTTTATAAAAAGCACTTATATTAATTCTTCTGTTAAAACTTGTGTATTATGTGAGCTGTAATGTTTATTCATTGTTTTTATGGTCAATTTAGGGTTTTAGGGTTTACAGCATTACATTGTCATGGCAATGAAGTTGTAAAATTGGAAATATCTTTACACAGAAAAGTTTGGTAAGTGATTTTATCACACTAAAATCATGTTAACACACACCAATTGTTTATATCTTGTGGCTATACTTTTGAAACAGTGTGTATTTTAACATTTATTATAAGTGCCTCGCTGGAACCCAGAATCTAGTTTTTTTAAAGAAAAGGGATGAGTCCAAATGTATTTTTGTGGTAATCAACATTATGCCACAAATGCTGTCTTTGATCTTAACTTGCATTTAACCCGTAATATTCCTTTAATGATATCAAAGTAACTAACCACAGGAAATCACTTTTGCCATCTACCCACTCGGGACAGGCACTGTCAAAAGTATGTCATCATGACTTTGCAAAGTATCGGCACTATGGAGTCACGTTTTTTATTTTTTATTAATTGGCTTTTTTTTTTTACAAATTAAATATGTTAATCATCACATTATGTGCTAAAACATCTACCGATGCGAGTGAAAACACTGGAGACTGGAAAACGAAAACAGGCTTTCATTATGAATCACGGAAAACATCCGCGTTCAGGAAAAAGGTGAATTACATTTAAATCTACTGTAAATAATTGTGAGCTGATTCTCCCTTGTGCTTCATGTAGGCCTAGGCACAAGGCTGTGATTAAAGAGTGATAAACATGGTCTGTGAGGGCTTCAGAATAAACCAGTGACTCGTGTTTTTAGTGCTTTTAGAGCAGTTCACACGCATTGTGAATGAAAAGTACTGCATGTTCAAGCATTCACGCAATTCCAAGCATTAGTAACCACTATTAATAAGTTATTAAAGGCGGCACAGTATAACAGAAAAGGAGAATATGACTGCGTTTCACCAGATCAGAAACACTGTAAACTACAGACTACACTTTAAGGGTAAAAATATATAAAGGTGAAGTGTCAAAATAAAAGCTCCAGATGAAGGTGAAGTGTCAAAATAAAAGCTTCACGTAAAGGTGAAGTAAATAGGACAGAAATATATCACATTTAGCAATATAAAGCAAACTGAATACTCAGAGTAATGATAACTCAGTATTATATTGTAATAGTAAACTTGACTGGGTAACAGTTTTGTAGTTTTTGCACAACTTGTTCATTCACCCAATTTTTTTGTTTTGTAAAAATATATGAAGGTAAATATCTTAAGCTACATTTATCTTAAGCTACATTGCATCATTGTATATAAAATATAAATCTAAAAGTGCATATCAATACAATTAGATCTCATTCTCCCTTTTGTTAATTTAGTGATGGTAATGATGGTTCATTTGATTTAAAAAAAATAAAAAAATCACTTTTAAACCATTTCAGAGCAAATACAGAATTTTTTAGATAAAATATCTATTGAATATTGTCAATAGGCTGAAAAATATCGAGATATCATTTTTGAAGCCATAGCATCCAGCCCTAGCTTCATGTGAGGAGCGCTATTTGAGTGTCACACGGAGTTCCTGCCTAAGTAGAGCGTTCCATATTAGTCACTTATGAGGTTCTATTTTAGTTATGATGCTACTACAAGGCAGCCACATTTCTATGCAGCAGGCAGCAAGGTAGCTTGCTATTTTTAGGAACAGCGCCATGATTTCCCCAACTACAAAGACTTGGAAGTCTAACAAAACCGAAGATACCCTGATGAAAAGACCAGCTTAGACCATCATGAATTCCCATGTTGGTCCAAGCTGGTCAATGCTGATTAGTGCTTCTTTGGTGGTGGTCCAGTATCACCATGTAGTTCACCAGCAAAAATTGTTGGCAAACCTGCATAGTCTTCCTGATAATGCTGGTTGGCCAATGGCAGCTTCCTGGTTAAGGAAGAAAATGTGTAGGAACATTTCAGAAACAGGAACAAAAGCCCACCTGAAGGACTGAACCCCAGGGACCTCTTTGAGGCTCTGTCCACGGATCTTGTGCACATCCTTAGCTGCTGCACGCATCATTTTTTCTACCCTCTGTTCCTGTAGCTGCTCTTCTTGGGTCTGAGGAGAGAGAGTGGATGAACAGCATCAGACGTTAGAATGGAAACCCAGATGGAATTCACTGAAAATCGGCCCCTCTGCTGTAGCCATCAACTGTAATCTACTTTTGTGATCAATTTAAAATATTTCAGTGTGTCATAAATGATCACGAGACACATGCAGTAATGTCTCCCCCGACTGACCTGTCTCTCTGCATGTTTAAGCAGCAGACGGAAGCGTTCGTCCTCCTGTACCCATGTGGGCAGGACATATTGCCCCTGCTGCCGGGCCTTCTCCAACTGCTCCTTCAGCTCCCGCAGCACACGCAGATCCTCGTTCAGACGGCTGTGCCGTGTGCGAGTCACCTGCAAGTCCAGCTCGAGGTCTAGAGAGGTGCGCAGGAGTCCGTCCAGACCTTTCACCTGAATCGGTGGCTGTGAGAGAGTGAACTGAGAAATCATTTCACTGACACGTATCTGAAGCAACTTACAGTATGTTTATTACAGACGTCACACTTTTGATAGTTAATGGATCACTATATCATACTTGATTCTGATTGGGCAATCATGGTATTCTGCAGTCAAATTTTTATGTATAATAATCATCACTAAACTGTATAGTAGAGCTGCATGATTCTGGATGAATTGAGAATCAAGATTTTTTTGCTTAGAATAAAGATCACAATTCTTTTATGATTTTGAAGAAAAAAAAATGTATTAGTGATTGACAAAACCTGAGCATTAGGCTACTAAACAAAGTAACATGTAATTTAATAAAAGTTCTGACAAAATATTCTTTGCTTCAGTCTATTTAAAAAATGCAATAAACAAAAATATGCTTTAAAAAGTCCTAAATCCACAAGAGGGTGCAACTAATACATTATAAACCAAATAGCACAGTGTTATTAATGCAAAAATAAAATTAAATAAATAAATCCTGTAAAAAAAAATGGTGTTAAACTGAAGTGCATAAAAAAAAGAAGGGATTTAGCCTGTTCGTATTTTAACTGTTTTAAATGTTTATTTTAACTTTTAAGTGAAGTAAAAATCAAAACGAGAGGAAAAAAATAGGAATAAGATTGCGTGGGTGTCTGAATCTAGATCGCAATCTTTTAACAATTAATCGTGTAGCTCTACTGAATAGTTGACAAAAAATAACCCTCACATAATATAATAATTTCAATTCAAATCAGTATTTAAAGCCTTCATAATAAGCAGGATAATGTACTATCAACCAGACATAATCGCAAAATAAACCCTGACTGTACTTTATGTATTTGCTCATATACAGTACTGTATACTGTCTGTTGTAACTCAAAATCTATGAAGCTCTATGTGCAGTTACCTGTGTAAATGTGTCACCTAAGGCCCAGTAAGTTAAAACTGACCTCAGCACAGAAATGTCAGCATTAAATATTAAACCGCTGTTTACACACTTCAACTCTCCATTCTGAGAAAAATCTATTAGGATTCCTGATATTACAGTGTGTGAAGGGTTTTAATAAACAGCAAAATGTATAGGGGAATTGGTCTTCAAATAGTAAGACTTGTTTTTCAGGATGATGTAACTATGCAATTTTCATTCTTTACCTTCTTAATTCGAACACTGCGTCGCTCGGAGGCGTTCCGGACAAAGGGAGATTTCTTCGAAAGTGTGGAGCTATCACTGTCACTGCGATTAATCTGGTGATTTGAAGAATGAGGGCATTAGTTCAATGGTAATCAAGCAGTATTTATGCTGAAAATTTTGTAAATGATAAATTATGTTCTGTGCATGATTCTTATGCATAAGTAAAGCTGTTGTGTATTTATTACTTGCTTTAATTTGGAAAAATAACAGTGTGTGTGTGTGTGTGCGCGCGCGCGTTCTCACTCTGCAGATATACTGGCTCTGAGGTCCAGGGGAAAATGTCTTGGACCGGATGATGGTGTTTCCTCGCATAAAAGGATTTTGCTGATGGACGTCGTGTCGTCGCTCCTTGGGACGAACTACAGTGGCAGAATGGGGCAGACTGTCCATACTGGTCTCCTTATTCACCTTATAAAGCAAGAGAATCAGGTTTTATTGGAAACATACAAAAATTTCAAAACAAAACAAATTCAACCAGACACTGATTTTTAAAATGCTGATAAAGCTTTTGCTGTGTCAAATGATGCAGCGCTGTCACCTTCTCCGTTATGACTGCTGTGGGTGCGGGCTTCAACACCTCTTCCTCTTTTTCCCACTGACAGTCTTCAGGGTAGAACTCTTCATCCTCCTCACAATCGCTAGCCTCTCCATCCACAAACACATCACCTTCCAGAGCCTCTGCAGGCCTATCAGATCACACAGGGTTATTAGAGTTCTGAAAATTTCAGACGCTTTAATATTGTTTTGTAATTAGGATTTTAATTCCAGTTTAGATTCACTCTTTTTCTTCTTCTTCTTCTTTTATTTTAAGATTATTTTACATTTGAGATCACACAAACCAGCATTGTTATAATTGCTTTTATTTTAGTGTTCAATTCTAGTTTAGATTAAGTTAGTTGTAATGATGCATTATTATTATTATTTTTTTTTTTTTGCATGAGTAGTTTCATTTTATCTTATGTCAAATACAACTTTAGTTTAGTTTTCTTTTAGTTTCAGTGTTTTTTTCTTCGTTTTGATCACATATTGTTTCATTGCTGCCTATAACAACAAATTCTTTAAAATAATTCCAAATTCCCTCAAAGCTCAAGTTCAAAGTTCTATTTCTCAATTGCACCATTAAGTTTGGAATGTGTAAAGTAAATCTATTTAATTTTCTAACTTTGTAGTCTTTTGGTTGCACAACAATTGTTTGAAAATATGTAAACTTTTCTTTTGTAAACTTGTGGTGTTGTTGTATTTTAGTTTATCAAAAAAAAAAAAAAAAAAAAAAAACTGCCATTTATTGTGATTTTTATTTAACTTTTTTATTTTTGTTAAAGCTGAAGTGTGTAATTTCTGTGAACTAGTGTCACCAAATGGAACTGCAAAAATAAATATTATAATCAAACAGATTTCTGAATACACCCAAATAATACTGCTCCAAACTCACACCAATGTTTGAGTCAATGTTGCTCTGTCGGCCGTGACGGGCCGCCCAAACAGATCAATGTTTGAAAGCACCTGAGAGCCACAATGTTTACACAGAGCCAGAATGTTTAGAATTTTAGGTGAAATCAACCTACAAATAATTTATTTAGAGTTGTCTCTGCATATTAAGCTGGGACAGGAGAAAGTATTTTAACAATGAAATAATTACACACATTAGCTTTAAGGTAATTATCAATTTTGTAAAATAGTAATGCAAGTAATAATTAGAAATGAATACTTACTTTAATTATACTATTACCATAATTCATATATTTTTTAACTTAACTTTAAGACCATTCAGCCCATCAACTTTATAAACGTAACTGCGTATGAGTCATCACTGACAAACCATAATGTTCCTAAAAGAGCAATGCTTTTATTTCTCTAGTCTGCACCTTATCAGAAGAAACTGTGATTGAGGGTGGAAAAGCTCTTGTAAAATGCCACCATGCCACATTCCTGCCCTACTGTTATTAATTTCTATGACAGGTGGTTGTGGTTAAGTCATACTCTCAAACTATCAGATCTTATAGTGCAGTTTTGGTTGTAATCATGACTTTGTCCTTAGACAAGTGGCACGGAGAGCTACACTATATGTGGACACTGTATGTGGACACACCTTTGGAATAACGTTTTGCTATTCCAGTCATTTCTGTGAGGATAAATCTAAATATTGAATTAACTGGCCATGCAGTATAATATGAGTGTAGACGAGTATCAAAAAAGACAAGACTGGGTGAAAGAGGAATGCTGCCCAATATTGTCATCCAAACTGTTTACGTTACAAGTGTAATTTTGGCAAGCTTAACAAACATGAGAGAAAGTGAGTCATCATGTGCCGCCACACTGTAATGAATTCCAGCGAGACAGCATAAAGGAGGTCATTCAAAAGCAAAATAGTGGTTGGGAAAGAAAAAGGTGCAATTTGAGATCCGAACAGGTTGTTAATTGTTTGTGTCGAGCCTGGGTGGGATATTGGATATGATCTGAAACTCAGACTCACACTGACACATTGTTAAGTTGACAGCTGTGCTGAATGGGGTGAAAGGTTATTATACTGAGCTGTATATGAGCTAAAGTTTTGCGCTACATTACTGGTTGTGACAGGTAACATACCAGTCCTCCAGAGGTGTGTTATCCAGGTGTGCAGCTGAGCTTTCTGTGCTGGGAGCTGGAGTCTAAAAAAACCCCATAAAGGAATGAAGGTTACTATTATGCATAAAGGACAACATTTTTCTATATTTTGACCTTTCTGTAACTGGTTTGGAAGGGCATGTCTACAGTGGCCCCAAAAAGTATTTGTACACTTCTGTCACACATAAAATAGGAAATAATAATAATAGTTGATTAAATACAATTTTAAATCAAAGTGGCATCTGCAAACAAATTATGCTATAGTTTTGATCATAAACTATGTTAATTATGGATTGATAAAGTATTATAAAGTTCATGTTTCACATTAAGTTAATGTTTTCGTTAATTCATTGTAACTAGGGTGGGATATTAATGGGTTTTTTTTAGGGTCCAAGGGGCGGCGTGTAGGGAGGGCTCTGTAACACCCCCTTGAACATGGGTGTGTAAGGGGGGCTCTGTAGCACCCCCTTTTTAACCTACAGTCACCAAAACTGGTATATATACACCGATCAGCCACAACATTAAAACCACCTGCCTAATATTGTGTAGGTCCCCCTCGTGCTGCCAAAACAGCGCCAACCAACATCTCAGAATAGAATTCTGAGAATATATTCTTCTCACCACAATTGTACTGAGTGGTTTTCTTAGTTACCGTAGACTTTCTCAGTTCGAACCAGTCTTGACATTCTCTGTTGACCTCTCTCATCAACAAGGAGTTTCCATCTGCAGAACTGCTGCTCACTGGATGTTTTTTATTTTTGGCACCATTCTGAGTAAATTCTAGAGACTGTTGTGTGTGAAAATCCCAGGAGATCAGCAGTTACAGAAATACTCAAACCAGCCCGTCTGGCACCAACTATCATGCCACGCTAGAAATCACAGAAAATTTTTTCCCCATTCTGATGGTTGATGTGAACATTAACTGAAGCTCCTGACCCGTATATGCATGATTTTATGCACTGCACTGCTGCCAAACAATTGGCTGATTAGATAAAGCACATGTATTATTGTTGGTACCAAACGGGCTGGTTTGAGTATTTCTGTAACTGCTGATCTCCTGTTGATGAGAGAGGTCAACAGAGAATGGCCAGACAGGTTTGAACTGACAAGGTCTACGGTAACTCAGATAACTGCTCTGTACATCTGTGGTGAGAAGAATAGCATCTCAGAATGCTATACTGAGATGAGGGTTGGCGCTGTTTTGGCGGCACGAGGGGGACCTACACAATATTAGGCAGGTGGTTTTAATGTTCTGGCTGATCGGTGTATAGTTCTCATCAAGTTGGACAACTTTCATAATTACAGTCATTAGCTCCGCCCAACAGGAAGTCGGCCAGTTCGGATTTTTTGAAAATGTATTATTATTATTATTTTTCAATGTTTTGGGTGCTTTTGGGGCACTTAACATGCCTAAAAACTCAAAATTTTGCACACACAGAGTTGTCGGCCATTAGGCCTGGGCAAAAGTTGAAAGGGGGCGTTTGGGGGGGCCTCTGTAGCACCCCCTTTTTCACCTACAGTCACCAAACTTGGCACATATATTGTTCTCATAAAGCTGGACAACATTCATAAATGCAGTCATTAGCTCCACCCAAAAGGAAGTCGGCCATTTTGGATTTTTTTTAAATTGCAAGCTCTGAACTTTTAAATACTCCTCCTAGGGGATTCATGTGACTTTAACCAAAGTAAGACATTGAAGATGCTAAATTGTTTTAAATAACTTTGTTTAGCCTTAGCAAGACAAAGGAGTCCATCATTTTATTTAAAAAAAAATAAACAATTTAATTTCCATCATGGTTATTTCCACCACAGAATTCTATTAAACACAATAAAGAATTTGAGATGGGAAATGACACTGTGATGGGAATTTTCATGACTATCAGAAAAAAATTACATAAATCTCCTGTGATGCATGTACATACACTTTTGGACTTTTTTAGAAGAAAAATTTAATATACTAGTAAAATGTGGAGATTTTTTTAACAATATTAAACTTTCTAGAACTAGAACTTTCCACTGGGCTGAAAGCACATGAAGTTGAAGAAACACCCATATGTGAAATTGAAAAAATGCACAAGGTATTAAATCCTTATAGGTGTGATCTCTGTAATAGTTCCTATTTGAGGCTATGGAAAACGTCTTGGAAGTCATGGAAAGTAACTAGAATTGTTCAAATGTCAAAATAATGTAAACCCGAGCTTTTGCATTGTTAAACATTTTTTTACAGGTTCAATACAAGTTAAGCTCAATCAACAGCATTTGTGGCATAATGTTGATTACCTCAAAAATGTATTTTGACTCATCCCTCCTTTTGTTTAAAAAAGGCAAAAATCAAGGTTACATTGAGAGACTTACAATGGAAGTGAATAAGGCCAATTTTTTGAGGGTTTAAAAAGGCAGGGATGTGAAGCTTATAATTTTATAAAAGCACTTCTATTTTTTTTATTTTTATATATATAAATATTTTTAATTTTATCCCCTTTTCTCTCCAATTTTGGAATGCCCAATTCCCACTACTTACTAGGTCCTCGTGGTGGCACGGTTACTCACCTCAATCCGGGTGGCTGAGGACAAATCTCAATTGCCTCCGCTTCTGAGACAGTCAATCTGCGCATCTTATCACGTGGCTTGTTGTGCATGACACCGCAGAGACTCACAGCATGTGGAGGCTCATGCTACTCTCCGCGATCCATGCACAACTTACCACGCGCCCCACTGAGAGTGAGAACCACTTAATCGCAACCACGAGGAGGTTACCCCATGTGATTCTACCCTCCCAAGCAACCGGGCCAATTTGGTTGCTTAGGAGACCTGGCTGGAGTCACTTAGCACACCTTGGATTCCAACTCGCAACTCCAGGGGTGGTAGTCAGCGTCAATACTCGCTGAGCTACACAGGCCCCCTAAAAGCACTTCTATTAATTCTTCTGTGTATTATTTGAGCTGTAAAGTTGTTTAAATTGTAATTTTTGGGTTTGTTGACATTACATTGTTTTGGCAAGGAAGTTGTAAAATTGGCTATAACTTTACACAGAAGGTTAATAAGTGATTTTATCACACTAAAATCATGTTTACATGCATATTGTTTATGTCTAGTGGCTATACTTTTGAAAAGGTGACTATTTTAATGTTAAAAATTGGCCCCATTCACTTCCTTTGTAAGTACATCACTGTAACCCAGGTTTTTCGTTTTTTTTTTTTTTTTTTTTTTTTAAAGGAGGGGCGAGTCAAAATAATTTTTTGTGGAAATAAATATTATGCCACAAATGCGGTCAATTGAGCTTAATTGTACTGAACCCGGAATATTCTTTAATGCACGTTAACGACCTGCACTGTGGCATGAATCTGCGATGGTCGATGTCATAAAATATAAAAACATATTATTTCAACAAGAGTGCGTCATTGTTACTAAACAACAGCATTTCTTGTCAAAGGTCAATATGAGTGGCTGACAGATGAAAAAAACAACCTGAATTTGTCTGGTGCGGATGTTAATTTCCCACCCTGATTGTAACAGAACATGCTGTTTTTCAACCTAAAACTGCTAATTTGAAGTGAAGCAATGCATTCTACGTAATTTGATCTTCAACAGTATTAGAAACTAGAAAGAACTATTTGGGCAAGAATAAATCCATTTCTTGATGCAAGCTGTTCCTCAATGAGCTTAGCCGTTTGGCAAGACAGATTCCAAGAAATATTAGTAAGGCATTAGGCTGTGGTGAGGCAAGATGAGGTGAGGATTGTGTGTGTGTCTTACCAGCTCTTGCTGAGTGGAGGCGTCAGGCTTGTTGTGTCCTTTACCGTCCACATCTGGCAGGTACATGTAATTGAGGAGGTTGTAGCACTTGGTGCAGAACTCCTCTGAATACTCTTCATCAGCCAAACTGATCTGAGCACCCGCCTTCAAGAAAGAGAAGAAAAAAACAGAACTGAATAGTGACTTGAATTAGGATATAAATAATCAAGGCCTGTACTTGCCAAAGTTCATCGTTCATCAGGTATTTTGACCTCTTTGGTATTCTACTCTGTAGCATTACATTGAAGGAAATCTAAATATACACTTACCGAGCACTCTATTAGGTACACCTGTACAGCTACTTATTTATGCGATTATCGAATCAGTCAATCATGTGGCAGCAGTGCATAAAATCATGCAGATACGGGTCAGGAGCATCAGTTAATGTTCACATCAACCATCAGAATAGGGAAAAATTTGATCTCAGTGATATCGACTGCGGTCGAATGGCCAGACTGGTTTGAACTGACAGAAAATCAACGGTAACTCAGATAACCCCTCTGTACAATTGTGGTGAGAAGAATAGCATCTCAGAATGCACAACACGTCAAACCTTGAGGTGGATGGGCTACATCAGGAGAAGACCATGTCAGGCACTTTATTAGAACCATAGTGCTCGGTGAGTGTAGATCCTTCATTGATCCCCAAAAGGAAATTTGCTATATTTGAAACACTCCTGTTCTCAATAACCTCCCTAACCCATCGCCAATCAACAACAACAGTTATTATAAACTACAGCAGTGTCTGATAGCCCCTATGCTTTGTGCTTCTACTCTGATGAGACACTCACTAGACACTCCTCTCTGCCAGATTTGCTGGTAGTGCAGATGTCAATGCGGAGGGTTTTGTGTCTGAGAGCAGTAGAGGACATCTGCAGGCCAAACGCTTCCTTCAGTTCTAAGGAGTCCTGCGGTAGAGAGCTGCGGGTGCGGAACAGGCAGCGAACTTGCTCAGAACACGGCAGCACCACGACACGAACATATCTGAAAAAGATTGAAAACAACAGGAGTCAAACTCTAATCTGAGAGGGTCTGAAGACCCACCCACATGCTAAAATAAAAGACTGAACTGGCCAATCATAGATCAGTGGTTCTCAACTGGTAGGTCGCGACTCAAAATGGCCTATAGGTCTGCTCTGATTGCAGACAGCAGGGAAAAAAATTATTCAAAATGCAAATAATAAAATGTGATTAATCATATATTGTTGTGCAAAGTTAGGATAGCAAAACAAATGTCAACTTTAAAAGGGAGGAGAAAACACTTTTTATATCTTTTGTTGGTGAATGTCAAAGGCTGTGCATCCAATCAAACTGTCAGTTGGTAATATGGCAATACTAATTGATAATACTAATACCATATTTGTGTTAGGCTGGTAAATCACACTTATGCTGTTGTTTATGCATCTACAAAAATGTACAACATTCCACTTCATCCTATATTGTAATAATGTTGTTAAAAAAAAAAAAAGAGTCCACCTAAAAACATTCTGTAATCATTTACTCACCCTAATGTTGTTAATGTGGCCTGTTGCCAAATTCTGTGTAAAGATTGCGAATAGAAGTCATTAACATTCTGATTATGATTTTTTGTAGATCCATAGAGAATCATTTGAGAACATATCAGGATGCATCTGTGAGTCATTTTTATCCCCTAACTGTTGAATGGGTTCATTCCATTTGTTAAAGCCAGCATATTTCCCTTCCTGAGATGCTTCATCAAAATTACATCCTGCTGATTAAAATTAATGTCTCCATCGACTTTAAATGAAGCTGGCTGAGAGAGTGCAGTTCTCACATGTTCTGGTTGGCTGGCAGGAGGAGCGCACTACAGTTGGACAGCTGCACGATGAACACTGTGAACCTCTTCTCTTTCACTTCATATTTCAGACCGAGTTTGATCTGAGCGCTGCTCGCTATGCTCCCATCGTCATAACACAGCAGCTGCTCGGCAGGAAGCCCAGGCCTGTGGGAGTGAACACAGCACCGCATTACCATCTGAACCACGCTCCATGTCTTAAAGGTGAAGTGTGTCTTTTTGTCAATGTTAAATGACTTTCTCCTATCACAGATTAATATCTATTAGTAAGTAGGCCAATTTTATAGCACTCTGTGGTGCTATAGACCATTTCAAGAATGTAAACAAAAACAAAGGAATTAGAATGGTCTGGACGTAAGTCTCTTTTTCAAGTTAAGTCATTCCATTCGTCAGCCGATTTTTGGAACGTTCTTGGGCAGTTTTGACAGCTATATATAAACAAGCAGCATGAAAGTGCAGCTCCTACCTAATTGAATGGGGAAACACCAAAATCTCCAAAATGGATGGTCAAGATTACGATAAAAGAACACTGTGCGGTTTCACTCGAGCGGTCCGGCTTCCCTGGGCCTCAGCACTTGAGGGGAATAGTGGCCCGGCATCCTGGCCCGTCGGCCACGACACGTGCTCCAACTCGCACCGGGGTTCCGGGTCCGGCAATGCATCTAACTTGCACCGGACCCTCCCTACTCTGCTCCTGGACCTGTAAAGATGCCAGCAGGTAGAGACCAGTCTCCCGAGGAGAGGTGTGCTCGGTGTTTAGAGGCAGCAGTGATGAGGCTCTTCATTGGGATCACACGAGCCACATCTCGAGAGGCGGGGCGATGATGATCCACGGAAAGGGTGTGTCATTCCGTTAAAACTGGTATGATAAATTGTGTTTCTTTACCTCAGATTATGCTATAAATGCAATTATAACGTCATGTATAGCTAATGCACATGCATGTTCTCGAGTTGATTGACAGGTGATTTCTGTATCTAAAAGGTGATTGGCTATTTTACCTGTAAGGCAGGTTGACCGTTGGCTGCCGTTGAGCATTCCAATTTCTTCCATTTATTTTAACAGAAGTGGCCCGTCTCTGCTAAATAATCTCTGTTTTGTCAAGCAGGAAATGTTCATGGAACAATAAAGTCACCAACCAACAGTCCTTGAAATGGTATATAAAAACATTCCACGGTTTGTTTGAGCATAATCCTGACGCAGCAACACTGACTGTTTTGGGGGTGAACCTGTTTGATGGCCAATGAAAGACTTGTTGCAATTCCATTTGGTGCCACTAGGGGAACATAAATTACTCACTTAACATTTAAATAAACTAGTTCAGTGAAGTAATTCAAAGCGTAAATTATTTCAAAATTTATAAGAGCTGAGTAAGGAAGTATTGAGAACATAAACTGGAATCAAAGTAGTATTTACCAATTAAATCTACTGTGTCAGCAATAATGTGTCCTACAGTTTTGCTTATACAATACAACTCAATACATGACAGTTCTGCAGCTTTAAAAATCCCATGGAATAAAAATCGGTTAATGGATTAATTGCAGTTAAAATTTGATCGATTAAGCTTATTGATTGTCGATTAATTAATTTCAGCACAAATGCATTCAGTAATCATGCCAGCAGACATTGAAAAGACTGTCTATACAGTCCTCTGCCACTTGAGGGCACACTGCCACTTGCGCGCTGCATGTCATGTCTTGTCTGCAACACCGAAGAAAAACCACACAGATGTGCATCCTTCACTTCCTCTTTTGTAAAGATGAAGTGGGCTCAATGTAATCAGTGTTGGAGTGTTTCTATATGAATGAACATTATGTTTTCTGCACACACCTTAATAGTGCAACATGACAACAAGCACTGTTATCCAGCCAGTCTGATTGTTTCATCCCAACCTACAATTATGTCAGCGATTAATTAATCATTCATTTCCACGACAATCGATTATGAAAATGTCTGAAAATTGACATCCCTAATTTGAGGCCATATATATGCTAGTATACTCTTAAAAGTTAACAAATTTTAAGAACAAATTTAGGCAGCATTTAAAATGTAGTTTTTTTTTTCTTCTGTTTTTCAGAAAATATTGATTAAATATTGATGACTCATCTTGCACTGAGGGGCATATACAAATTTCATCCAATCAATGTTGGCTTTCTAAAATGGGACAGCCCCCTTCTAACCCCACCCACACTTTTAAAATTTACTATTTAATCTAGTCAAAAAAAAAGTTAATTAAAAGATGTATAATTTGTCAACATTATGAACAATTATGAACAGCACACTATATAGTAAATGTGAACTCATTTAAGCAAAGTAAAGTCAAACCCATGGGTGGGGTCAATGAGCATCAACAGGTTAAGATTCATCATGGCAGTGATAGCTCTCGCCTAAACCCATCAGTTGTTTATATAATTCCATCCATCTTATCCAGTGGCCTACCTTTTCTCTGAAGGCTCGTACACCCCACTGTCTCCCGCTACTGATTCGTCAGAGACAGCCGATGTTACACCTGCCTTCTTCGATCCGGGCCCTGACACCCTCATTTGCGTAACAGCATCTGCAAGCACAGAGAAGGGTGAGTAGAAATGTGACACCGTGTCACTCTGGACAGGTGTTAGGTTACTGGGCCTGAGTGAGTTCACCTGTTGGACTAGCTGGGAGTGAGCTGTAAATCTACCCTATCGTACTAGACATTCACAGGGTTGCTCTAGTTTCAGGTGAAATTCAGTGTTGCTCAGTGGGCAATCTGAAACAAGACTGAAAGCTGTGTGGTTTTCTTTTGTTTGTTTCAGACATAAAGAGTGATTGGAGGCCAATGTCACTAACAAATACTGATTATAAAATCCATAGTTAGTGCATGTTACATGTTAAAGCAAAGTCAGTTTTTTGTTTTAAACCAAATTTTGATTACATTATACCTAATGAGGTTAAATCTTTCTTGAAGTTGCTTCAAACACTGAAGTATCATAATAGATGTTACATTAATTCACTGTACAGTGGGGATACAAAAGTCCAAGACCAACTGGGAAAATCCATACATTTTGCTTTATTTTCTAATTTAATACACACATTTTCATTACAAATGATGTCATCAGCATAACGACTAGATACATTTACATAAATTTCTTAGTATTTAGTATTCTTTTGCTTTTGAGCTGGCATGAAATTCATCCCAGCACTTCAGATTTGAATGTTGCAAAGAGCATCTTATATTCTTCAAAGGAAGCAAGGACATCTGAACTTTTGTGTGTAGGTTTTTTTGCTTTATAAAAATGTCTTTCAATGTGATTTTCAGATTTTTAGTGTGGACTCAGACATTTGTATCCCACTTTGTGCAATAAATGACTCCTATGGAAAGAGCCAGGTACCTTTTGAAGACTCTACTGTGGCCATAATGCTGTCTTGTTTGTTTTCACGGTAAGCCAGTGGCCCCTGTTCCTGGCCTTCATCCAGCCGTAGTTCCATCAACCTGGTCTGCAGATCTAAGTCCAACTGTGAAGCCTGACCCATGAAGACCTCTCCTGACATAAAAGAGGCATCCGTGACGAGGGGCGAGCAGGGAGGAGACAAGGAAGACAGTGAAGAACGTGGGGACAGGGAGCTCATGGAGTGAGGTGTCTCTGAGAGTCGTAGTACTTGAGTTCGCTGGCCCACCCCTAGTCCACTGCTGACTGGCCTGGAGGACAAAGACACCTCATTCTCATGGATGGTGGTGATAGAGCTGGGTGGCCTGTAGCCAGAGGTGCTTCCCTCCTGCAGAATAGAGTCCAGTTTGTTCTGGAAGTCAGGGTCTCCCAGCTCAGGCTGCTCCAGGTAGATGTCGGTGAAGCTGAGAGACGAGGTGGAGCCCAAGCTGGAGGTGGCAAGGGATCCTCGACTGGAAGTTAATGAGCCACGGCTGCTGCCCGAAGAACATGACAGTGTGCTGGCTGACAGGCTGGAGTTTTGATGTGGATGGAAAGAGATAGTGGGAGGAACATAGATCAGTGAGGTTAAGGGCCATTCACACCGAACCTATTTGTTTATCCATCTGTGTAAATCTGTGTATTTCTATGTAAACATGCACTAAATGGACATCTTTGACCACTGCGCTTCAAGTCGCAAATGAGCACCACGTTTTTAAGATGTTGTATCAATTTAAAGGAACATCAACTTTTAAAAACATGTCTCGGAACACCTGCATTCTGTTTAATTCCTTGTGCTGCATCCAGATTTTTTTTTTTTTTTTTTTTTTTTAATCAAAAAGGTTCGATGTGAATGGCTCATTTATGGGTACTAGAGCTTTTAGTTGGCTCCAAGTCCATCAGAATTCATTTAATTTAGTAGGTTTGAAAGTGGTTTTCCAAACTCGAGTGCGCACCAGCGAACCACTTTTGTGTCCATTTGAAAAGGAAGTCTGGGGTGCGCTTCATGTGAACTTTGGTAAAGTTTGCAATTTATATGAAAGCAATCCATGAAATAAACCGCTATTGATGATAATTTGCATTTGAAAAATGCTTTTTATGTTCCCTGTCTCACTTTTTGTAGCATAATACATTTCTCGTAGCTGCTTGTCTCTGAATAAATTGCCTTTAGAGAACACAGTGCAAAAAAAATATTTTCTTACTCTGCATTTTTATCTTGTTTTCCAGTAAAAATATCCCTAAAACAAACAAGATTTTAAAATTAGAAAATCATGCCATTTTGCTTCTACAGTACATTTATCAAATTTATCATATCAAACTGTTACGGACTGAGCAGTCGAACCAAGTGTCACAGCATAAATCGGAAAGCAGGTCCGGTTCATGCTTTATTCTCCCCAAATCTGTTTTCTAACTACCCTATTTCTACTCCCTACATCAAATTCATTCTGCTTTAAAGTAAACATGCTAATTAACGCATGGCAGGCTCGTTAGTGAGACACTCGAGGGACTGTTCCTCCATGCAACATGTCTTTGATGTGCCTCATCCAGACACAAATTAGGCATCATTCAAAAACAAAAAGCACAAAGCTTTTGTTAAAATAAACAGGAGAGAGTTTCATGGCATAGTTTTATAACTTCAAAAGGATGATTCTTCTGATAAGGGTGTGTTCATTATTGCATAGTTTTAACATCAGATATATCGATGCAAAGTTCTTATGAAATGCAGTTTTCTCTTCCTGCTGATTTTAAGATATATTTCTGCCTTTTATCATGTTTCATAACTGATGCTCAGAGCATTTGAATGTGTTTTAAGTGGACTTCAGATAACAGACAGAAAATGTCAATATTATATTTGAGATCTGAATGGGCTTACATGTCAGGAATGGTATCTTACCTTTTCAGCTGTGTGTGCAGGGAAGAAGCCAACCTCACCATCTCCTCTAGTTCCTTCACTAGTTTGCTTCTCTTATAGTGCAGCCTCAATCTAAATGAAGAAACACAGAGAAGTCCTTTTAATTTACTGTATTTGTCACTTTTTATAAGTTTTTGCTTAAGCAAGCATCACTATTACAATTGTTCGTACTTAGAGTTAACGATTTGAACAACCCCCTAAACATAAGTACTACACTTCGGCAAATAACTTGTCTCGCACCATTTGTGCTACATACATGAAAGATACCTCAAATCATGCGAATGGTTGAGGAGAGTGTGCTGCTGCCAAAAAAAACTTTGGCAACACAATAACACTCAGAACACCTTAGGGTGGTGTCTCACTTGTCAATTTGAAACAACTTGATTTTGGCTGAGGATGTCACACCTAACCTCTCTTCGGTTGGAGGTCTGTCACCCTCACCAACTCAGAAATAGTGAATAGTAGTACAGCATCAATATAAAAAACTGTAATCGACTTCGTAGAATGAGCTTAATGGAGTAGCTTTACCCTGTGAATAAGTGATTGTGTATTGATACCTTCGGGAATTGCTGTAGAAAGTGTGTCAATACGCAGCTTCAGTGAAAAAAGGATATATATTCAATAAACACGGACTGTTCTGCTGTCTCTTTTGATTTTGTTAGTCATTTAAGTGTAGGAGAACCCCAGTAAAATGCTTGGTTACACAATCACCATGGATAACACTCGCGTTTGCGATACGTTACTTTGCGTTTACTGAGTAAAAAGCTCAGATCAGATCAGAGCAGGATGATGTCTTGTCAGTTCTTCAGTGTTAGTAGAAGCTCACTGGTCATTTGAAGAGACCACAGAAGTATGGTGTCTTGATCCCGCCACGGAATAATGTTTTTTTTAAAGGTAATTCTGACTTTATTTCTTGCAATTGCTACTTTGTTTCTTATAATTGTGACTTCATCTCTCACAGTTGCAAATTTATTTTGAAATAGTCACAATTCTTGATTTATGAGAAATAATTATATGAAGAAAAGTTGCAATTGTGATATATAAACTTGCAACAATTAGAACTAGTCACAACTGCAAGACAAAAAAGTTGCAATTACCAGAAACAAACACGTAGCTGCAAGAAATAGTCAGTTCTTTTACGAGAAATAATTACAAGAAATAAAGTAGCAATTGCGATATAGAAACTTGCAGCTGTGAGAAATAGAAGCAACTGCAAGATATAAATTCACAACTCTGAGATATTAAGTTGCAATTACGAGAAATAAACTCGCAGTTGCGAGGAATAGTCAGTTCTTTTATGAGAAAATTACAAGAAATTAAGTTACGATTGCAAGATATAAAGTTTAATTAAGAGAAATAAACTCAGTTGCAAGAAAGTCATAATTATTTTACGAGAAAAAATTACAAGAAATAGTTGCAACTGCGAGATATAAAGTTGCAATAAAGAGAAATAAAATTGCAGTTGTAAGAAAAAGTCAATTCTTTTATGAGAAATACAGTGGCATGCAAAAGTTTGGGCACCCCTGATCAAAATTTCTGTTGCTGTGAATAGTTAAGTGAGTAGAAGATGAACTGATCTCCAAAAGGCATAAAGTTAAAGATGAAACATTCTTTTCAACATTTTAAGCAATATTAGTGTATTATTTTCATTTTGTACAAGATTTGAGTGAAAAAAGGGAAAGGAGCACCATGCAAAAGTTTGGGCACCCTAAGAGATTTTAGCTCTCAGATAACTTTTACCAAGGTCTTAATTAGCTTGTTAGGGCAATGGCTTGTTCACAGTCATCATTTGGAAAGGCCTGTTGATGCAAATTTCAAAGCTTTATACATACTCTGACTCCTCAAATCCTGTCCCAACAATCAGCAGCCATGGGCTCCTTTAAGCAGCTGCCTAGCTCTCTGAAAATTAAAATAACTGATGCCCACAAAGCAGGAGAAGGCTATAAGAAGATAGCAAAGCGTTTTCAGGTAGCCATTTCCTCAGTTCATAATGTAATTAAGAAATGGCAGTTAACAGGAACGGTGGAGTTCAATTTGAGGTCTGGAAGACCAAGAAAACTTTCAGAGAGAACTCTTCATAGGATTGCTAGAAAGGCAAATCAAAACCCGTTTGACTGCAAAAGACCTTAAGGAAGATTTAGCAGACTCTGCAGTAGTGGTGCACTGTTCTACTGTGCAGCGACACCTGCACAAATATGACCTTCATGGAAGAGTCATGAGAAGAAAACCTTTCCTGCACCCTCACCACAAATTTCAGTGTCAGAAGTTTGTAAATGAACATCTAAACAAGCCTGATGCATTTTGGAAACAAGTCCTGTGGACTGATGAAGTTAAAATATAACTTTTTGGCTGGAATGAGCAAAGGTATGTTTGGAGAAAAAAGGGTGCAGAATTTCATGAAAAGAACACCTCTCCAAATGTTAAGCACGGGGGTGGATCGATCATGCTTTGGGCTTGTGTTGATGCCAGTGGCACAGGGGAACATTTCACTGGTAGAGGAAAGAATGGATTAAATTAAATACCAGCAAATTCTGGAAGCAAACATCACACCATCTGTAAAAAAGCTGAAGATGAAAAGAGGATTGCTTCTACAACAGGATAATGATCCTAAACACACCTCAAATTCCACAATGGACTACCTCAAGAGGCACAAGCTGAAGGTTTTGCCATGGCCCTCCCAGTCCCCCGACCTAAACGTCATTGAAAATCTGTGGATAGACCTCAAAAGAGCAGTGCATGCAAGACGGTCCAAGAATCTCACAGAACTAGAAGCCTTTTGCAAGGATGAGCGAAAATCCCCCAAACAAAAATTGAAAGACACTTAGCTGGCTACAAAAAGCTTTTACAAGCTGTGATACTTGCCAGGGGGTGTTACTAAGTACTGACCATGCAGGGTGTCCAAACTTTTGCTTTTTTGTTATTTTGAAACTGTAAAAGAATGAATATAAAAAAGTAAAATTGCTTAAAATATTAAAGAAATGTGTCATCTTTAACTTTAAGCCTTTTGGAAATCAGGCCATCTTTTGCTCGCTTAGCTATTCACAGCAACAGAAATTTTGATCAGGGGTGCCCAAACTTTTGCATGCCACTGTAATTACAAGAAATAAATATGCAATTGAGGGATATGAACTCGCAAATACAAGAAATAAAGTCGCAACTGTGAGAGTCAACTCTTTTACGAGAAATAATTACAAGAAGCAAAGTTGCAATTGCAAGATATCAACTTGCAAATACAAGAAATAAAGTCGCGATTAATTCTTTCAAGAAATCATTATGTAAGACTGGCACAAAATTGTCTGCATCACTTCTGGGAAAGTTAAGAACTTGTGAAATAACATCGTCATAAAACTCACCCAGAAGACATCTCCCCCTGAGACAACACACCCCACTGATTAGGGACCATAAAACACAAATCACACTCACATCTGCTCTCTCTCTCACCTCAGGTCACTTTAAGGACACCAAAAACTAAGTTATGACTTATGTACTGTAATGTAAAAAGGTTCTTGATCATACATGTTTGGTATCATTCAAGAGGTCTCAGTGCAACTGGTAAAACGGTCTCATTCCCTTTCAGAAAAGTCAAATCACAAGTAAGATTTAAGAACTTAGTAAAATACTGTATTCTATCCGGGACATGCCCCTCCCAAGTCTCTCACAGGGACCAGATGCTGTATGCAGATTAGGTGCATTCTTTATAAACATCAAACGACCTACTCAATCACAAGTCTACCTTCAAACCTCTAAATTGTAAACCAAATCCCAAATAACATCAAACACACACATCTGAAATAACAAAAGAATCGTTTGGTATTTAAGGAGAGATGACAAAGGAATCAGGGTCTCTGTAGTCAGAAGACCCACACAGAAAACATTGTGTGTCGTTTTTTAACCTACCAGGTATGCAATTTGAATTTCTTATGTTTGGTAAATGTTTGAATGGATGCTTCGTTCTCTGATAGCTTTGAGTTTGATTTATTATTTTACTTGGATTGTTTGAATGTATTGCTATTACCTGGTAAAATAAATTGTTATTATGAGTCATTCTGAAGGACTGTTTTCTAGTATATTTCTTATTAACTACAAATCTATGGTCAGAGTTGGCTTAACTAAGCTACTTCAGAAGGAACCCATTAATTAAATATGTACTAAAAGGCTAAACGGTGAACCGAGAATCTATAATAGAACTTAGCCAAGTAGAATTAAACGGGAATACTAAGAGTAGGACCGAGAATCTGTAAAACAGAACTTAATTGACTGGCGCTAAACGGTGAGTCGAGAATCTATACTGAACTTAGCCAAATAAGACTAAACGGATAAAGCCGAGAACCTATAAGTACTTAGTCTAAAACTTACTAATATCTGAAACTGATGAATTTGTAGTTAAAGACTTGCGTCTAGCCGGCACAGGACCCAAATAACATTGAAATAACAAATGCAGTCTAGAAGAGAGAATTACTAAAAATAATAAGATACAAAACTTAAATTCAGAGCATAGATACATCAACGAGGTTTTTCATAATTGGAGTTAGATGAAATAAAGAAAATAATTAATGATAAGATTAATAAAACATGGAACTCAAATCAAATAAAAGTATTATTTAATGCACACAATAAGACAGAACATGCAGGAGACCTTCAGCCACGACATTGGATACCGTCCTTGGGCCAGTGGGTGGCCCCCACAATTACAAGAAATAAAGTCACATTTGTGAGATATAAATTCACAATTGCAAGAAATAAAATCATAATTGTGAGATTTAATATTAGAAATAAACTCGCAGTTGCAAGAAAATTCAATGCTTCTATGAGAAATAATGACAAGGAATAAATTTGCAAATGACGCATATGAACTCACAACTTGAGGAAATAACTTGCAGTTGCAAGAAATAGTCACAACTCCCAAGAGAAATTATTACAAGAAATAAAGTAGCAATTGAGATATATAAACTTGCAACTTTGAGAAATAGAAGCAACTGCAAGATATAAAGTGAGAAATAAACTCGCAGTTGTGAGAAATAGTCACAAATCTTTTACAAGAAATACAGTGCATTCAGAAAGTATTCAGACCCCTTCATTTTTCTTCACATTTTGTTATATTGCAGCCTTATGCTAAAATGCTTAATTATTTATTTTTTTCAAATCAATCTACACTCCATACCCCATATTGACAAATCAAAAACCAGATTTTTGATAACTTTGCAAATGTATTAAAAAGAAAAAATTGAAATATCACGTTGACATAAGTATTCAGACCCTTTGCTATGACACTTGAAATTTAGCTCAGGTGCATCCCATTTCTCTGGATCATCTTTGAGATGTTTCTACACTTTGATTGGAGTTCCCCTGTGGCAAATTTAATTGATTGGACATGGTTTGGAAAGGCACACACCTGTCTATATAAGGTCTCACAGCTGAAAATGCATATCAGAGCAAAAACCAAACCATGAGGTCAAAGGAACTGCCTGCAGAGCTCAGAGACAGGACTGTATTGAGGCAAAGATCTGGGGAAGGCTAAAAAAAAATTTCAGCTGCATTGAAGGTTCCCAAGAGCACAGTGGCCTCCATAATTCTTACATTGAAGAAGTTTGGAACAACCAGGACTCTTCCTAGAGCTGGCCACCCAGCCAAACTGAGCAATTGGAGAGAAGGGCCTTGGTAAGAGAAGTGACCAAGAACCCGATGGTCACTCTGGTTGAGCTCCAGAGATGATGTGTGGAGATGGGAGAAACTTCCAGAAGGACATCCATCATTGCAACACTCCATCGGTCTGGGCTTTATGGCAGTGTGGCCAAACGGAAGCCTCTGCTCAGTGCAAGACACATGAAAGCCTGCTCGTAATTTGCAAAAAACACCTAAAGGACTCTCAGACTATGAGAAACAAGATTCTCTGGTCTGATGAAATGGAGATTGAACTGTTTGACTTCAATTCCAAGCATCATGTCTGGAGCAAACCAGGCACCGCTCATTACCTGCACAATACCATCCCAACTGTGAAGCATGGTGGTGGTAGCATCATGCTGTGGGGGTGTTTATCAGTGGCAGGGACTGGGGGACTGGTCAGGGATGAAGAAAAGCTGAATGCAGCAAAATATAGAGATGTCCTTAATGAAAACCCGGTCCAGAGCGCTCAGGACCTCAGACTGGGCCGAAGGTTCACCTTCCAACAGGACAATGACCCTAAGCACACAGCCAAGACAATGCAAGAGTGACTTAGGAACAACTCTGTGAATGTCCTTGAGTGGCCCAGCCAAAGGCTTGAACCCAGTCGGGGGATTTTTCCCTCTTTTTCACCCAATTTGGAATGCCCAATTCCCAATGCTTTTTTTTTAAGTCCTCGTGGTCGCGTAGTGATTCGCCTCAATCCGGGTGGCGGAGGACGAATCTCAGCTGCCTCCGCATCTGAGACTGTCAACCCACGCATCTCATCATGTGGCTTGTTGAGCGCGTTGCCACGGAGACATAGCACGTGTGGAGGCTTCACGCCATCCACCGCGGCATCCACGCTCAACTCACCACGTGCCCCACCGAGAATGAACCACATTATAGTGACCACGAGGAGGTTACCCCATGTGACTCTACCCTTCCTAGCAACAGGTCCAATTTGGTTGCTTAAGAGACCTGCCTGGAGTCACTCAGCACTCCCTGGGATTCGAACTAGCGAACTCCAGGGGTGGTAGCCAGCATCTTTTTACCACTGAGCTACCCAGGCCCCCAGTTTTTTCTTTTTAATAAATTTGCAAAGTTATCAAAAATCTGGTTTTTGCTTTGTCATTATGGGTTATGGAGTGTAGATTGATGTGAAAAAATGTATATTTTAAAGCACTTTATCGTAAGGCTGCAACATAATAAAATGTGAAAAAATGAAGGGGTCTGAATACTTTCTGAATGCACTGTAATTACAAGAAATAAAGTTGCATTTGTGAGATATAAATTCACAATTGCAAGAAAGTCACAATTTTGAGATTTAAAATTAGAAATAAACTTGCAGTTGCAAGAAAAATTCAATTCTATCACAAGAAATAATTACAAGAAATACATTTGCAATTGAAGCCTATGAACTCACAACTACAATCCCAATTCCAAAAAAAAAGTTGGGACAGAATGAAAAATGCTAATAAAAAGAAGTGATTTGAACAATTCACCATCTACAGTGCACAATATAGTTAAAAGATTCAAGGAATCTGGTCAAATCTCTGTGCGTAAAGGGCAAGACGAAAACCACTTCTGAATGCACGTGATCCCTCAGACATCAGTCTTTTTTTTATTATTTTATTTTTTTTATCCCCTTTTCTCTCCAATTTTGGAATGCCCAATTCCCACTACTTACTAGGTCCTCGTGGTGGCGCGGTTACCTCAATCCGGGTGGCGGAGGACAAGTTTAAGTTGCCTCCGCTTCTGAGACAGTCAATCCGCGCATCTTATCATGTGGCTCGTTGTGCATGACACCGCAGAGAATCACAACATGTGGAGGCTCATGCTACTCTCCGTGATCCACGCACAATTTACAACGTGCCCCATTGAGAGCGAGAACCACTTAATCGCGACCACGAGGAGGTTACCCCATGTGACTCTATCCTCCCTAGCAACCGGGCCAATTTGTTTGCTTAGGAGACCTGGCTGGAGTCACTTAGCACACCCTGGATTCGAACTTGCAACTCCAGGGGTGGAAGTCAGCATAAATACTCGCTGAGCTACCCCAGACATCATGTTCTTAAAAAACATCATTCATCTGTAATAGATATCATGAACATGGGCTTGGGATTACTTTAGTAAACCTTTGTTAGTCAACACCATTTGCTGCTGCATCCAAAGATGCAAGTTAAGACTTTACTATGCAAAGCAGAAGCCCTACATCAACACTGTCCAGAAGCGCTGCAGACTTCTCTGGGCTCAGTGTCATCTTTGATGGAAAGTAGAACAGTGGAACCGTGTTTTTTGGTCCGATGAGTCCACATTTTAAATAGTTTTTGAAAAACACAGCCTTTGTGTTCTCTGGGCCGAAGAGGAAAAGGACCATCCAAGCTGTTATCAGCGTCAGGTTCAAAAGCCAGTGTCTGTATGGGCCAGGGGGTGTGTCAGTGCCCATGGCATGGGTAACTTGCACATCTGTGAGGGCACCATTAATGCAGACAGATATGTACAAATTTTGGAGCAGCATACACTGTCATCTAGCACCGTCTTTTCCAGGGATGTCCCAGAATTTTCAGCAGGACAACTTCAAACCACATACTGGCCGAATAAGCAGAGAGTGCGGGTGCAAGACTGGCCTGCCTGCAGTACTGACCATCTCCAATTGAGAATGTGAGGTGCATTGTGAAGTGCACAATACGGCAACGAAGACTCCGTGCAATTGTGCAAGACCTGCATAATGGATGAATAGGGGAAAATTCCACTTTTTAAACTTAAACTTGTGTCTTCAGTGCCTAAATGCTTAATAAGTATTATTTGAAGAAATAGTGATGTTTCACAGTGGTAAACACTCGACTGTCCCAACTTTTTTGGAGTGTGTTGCAATCATCTGATTTGAAATGACTGTACATTTTCCAAAAAACAATGAAATTCACAAGGTAACACCATCATATAATGTTTAGCTGTAGTGCTTTCAATATAGCAAAAGGTGAATATAATTTACAAATCACTCCTTTTTGTTTTTAATAGCATTTATCATAGTGTCCCAAATTTTTCGGAATTGGGATTGTACAAGAAATAAACTTGCAATATGATTGCATTTTTTTTAATCCATGGCAAAATCAAGGCACTATAAAAAATAAAGCCCGCCCCAGCCACTGAACAAGTTTTTTCAAACAAAACGGAAGTTTGGGTGGCTGAGTCGGTGCGGCTGTAGTGTTAACATCCACCCATCAGCAAAACATGAGCTCAGACCCTCTCAGATTGGCCATTATGTCAGTTATGTAAATTAAGCTTACAATGGCTAGTGAGACACCACTTTAGCACCCGCATAGCAATACATTGGCAACCACCCTCAACACCAAATCATCAGAGTGACGAGCTCTGGACGGGCAAGGAATCTTCTGAAAATGTCTGAAAAATCTAGTTTAATTTTTCCTTTTTACCACTTCATATAAATTTCCTCACAATGCACCTTGAGAAATATTCATGCACAATTTTTGTAAAAGTAATAATAAAAAAAACTATCTACTTTCTTGAAGATACACTCAGTAATTACTTCCTCATTAAAAAAGTTAAGTTTTAAGTTCTTCTAAAGACATGAATTGTAATTTTACAATATATGTAGGAAATAATGACCACTCACATTAAAATGAAGACTTCAGTCATATCATTAACCTTATAAAAGCAGTTTTATTATACAGGGAGAAGGTCCACACATGGGGGCTGCCATTTTAGAATCACATGACCAGGTGAATACTACTCGCTTAATCTCTGTCCTGTTATTTGACACTTTCACTCACTGAATAAAGTAATCATGGCTGACTGTGAATACTAAATTTCTACAATGGCATCTGAAACTGAACACTATTGATTTTAAATGATGCTGCATCCAAGCCGCCAGGTGTCAGTGTAAGTCCAAGATGACACAATGACAAAAGTTACTGAATGAACCTTTAGTCAATGTCTCTGGCATTCTTATGGCTCTTTTAATGAAGTGTTGTTGGTATGTTATTAAACAGCAGTACTTAAGGCACCTATTGTGTTCAGCCTAAAGCCAGCATTTGTGCAGCTCAGGTTACAGGAAGAGTGCAGATGCCAAGCCAAACAGGAATACAGTGTCTAGAGTGGAGAACAAGGGCCCTGTTCAACAAACTGAAGGGCAAGAATAAGAACAGGAGAAAGAGGAAGAAAGAATGAAAGATATGGAGTCAAGTAAAAAAAAACAACAAAAAAAAACGTATCAGTTCTCTCACCTAGGCAACCTGACCTGAAAACATTTTGCTTCTAGAGTAAATGTATCTGTTTTAAGGATGTTTACTGGAAAGAAGAATTTTTTTTTTTTTTTGTTTGCAGTGCAGCGCTCAACGAGTGGAAGAGTCACTACGAACCACAAGCCACATACTAGCACACTTTAATGAATAATTTGCATATGACATTTCACTCTTAGGGTGCAGTTACAATGTCTGGCTCATGCGGCAACATAAACAAGGGACACAGTTCTAGCAGTGTAACTGGTTTTGCATAATGCAAAAGACTTTTGCAAGTGCGGTCTCTGCATATCGAGCCTTAGTGATATATTTTTTGAGTTCTAAAAAAAAGCAGTTAAGCCTTTTGAAGTTGGTTTTAAATATTAACTTTAGTGTGGTAGACTGTTCCTGCCGCTGATGCCTTGAGAGCACAGCTGTAGATGAGTCTTTTATTGCTTTTCTTATTTACACTAGAATGGATAAATGAGAATAGAATGGATAGAACTAATATACACTGGTGGCCAAAAGTTTGGAATAACGTACAGATTTTGCTGTTTCGGAAGAAATTGGTTTAATTCACCAAAGTGGCATTCAACTGATCACAAAGTATAGTCAGGACATTACTGATGTTAAAAACAGCACCATCACTATTTGAAAAAAGTATTTTTTGATCAAATCTAGACAGGCCCCATTTCCAGCAGCCATCACTCCAACACCTAGAGTAATCAGACTACATTTTTAATTTGGTACTAGAAAATCACTTGCCATTATATCAAACACAGTTGAAAGCTATTTGGTTTGTTAAATAAAGCTTAACATTGTCTTTGTGTTTGTTTTTGAGCTGCCACTGTATGCAATAGACTGGCATGTCTTAAGGTCAATATTAGAAACTCGTCAGTCAATCATTGTTTTGAGGAATGAAGGCTATACAATGCTTGAAATTGCCAAAAAACTGAAGATTTCATACAAAGGTGTACACTACAGTCTTCAAAGACAAAGGACAACTGGCTCTAACAACGACAGAAAGAGATGTGGAAGGCCAGATGTACAACTAAACAAGAGGATAAGTACATCAGAGACTCTAGTTTGAGAAATAAACACCTCACATGTCCTCAGCTGACAGCTTCATTGAATTCTACCCGCTCAACACCAGTTTCATGTTCAACAGTGAGAAGAGAAGACTCAGGGTGCAGGGCTTATGGGAAGAATTGCAAAGAAAAAGCCACTTTTGAAACAGAAAAACAAAAAGAAAAGGTTACAGTGGGCAAAGAAACACAGACATTGGACAACAGATAATTGGAAAAGAGTGTTATGGATCTTAACCCCATTGAGCTTTTGTGGGATCAGCTAGACTGTAAGATGCGTGAGAAGTGCTCGACAAAACAGCCACATCTATGGCAAGTGCTACAGGAAGTGTGGGGTGAAATGTCACCTGAGTATCTGGACAAACTGACAGCTAGAATGTCAAGGATCTGCAAAGCTGTCATTGCTGCACGTGGAGGATTTTTTTATAAGAACTCTTTGAAGTAGTTCTTCAGTTCCGAATTTTTTTTAAAAATTGTAATAGTAATTTTTCATGTTATTAATGTCCTGACTATACGTTGTGAACAGTTGAATACCACTTTGGTGAATAAAAGTACCAATTTCTTTCCTTAAGAGCAAAATCTGTACATTATTCCAAACTTTTGGCCGCCAGTGTACATTAACATTGGGAAACGTCTTTGCCACCAAAAGTCCATCAGGTGAAATTTCTGATCGTGCAGATTCCCATTGAGATGACTGTATTTTGCTGTGCAAAGGTAAACGTGATGGAGCCTTAGCAAACACCACTAATTCTAATCCTGCTATTTTCATAACTATCCTACAATGTGCACATAATTTTCCCCAAATCACCTCTATTCCACAATAGCCTAATCAAAACAGCCCAAAAAGGTCACTTCATTGACCTCTTCTCACTCAAGCTAGAAATCTAGTTAGCTTTTTTCAGTGCAGTTAATCTATGTTGAAGCTGACCTAGTTAAACATCTCACCTCTCGGTCAGTGCTTTGCTCTGGTTGTCTCGTGCAGCCTGCAGGTCCTTCTCAAGTCGTTTCTTCTCAGACTCGATCTTCTCTGCTTCGCTGGGCACTCGCTTACGTGGCGTTACATACTGCAGTTCCTTCAGCAGCTCTTCCTTCTCGTTGATGAGGATCAAGCGATCTCTCTCTGGGTCCAGCAGGCCCGGCCACGCCTCACTGTCCAGCTTGGCAATCTGGACCTCGATGTTTGCAATCCTGATTAGGTAGAAATGCAAAGAAAGGCACCAAATGGTGACAGTATCTGAATTATATTAACCGTCAACCATCGGAAAACCCATATAGATTAAAAAAGTCAAAAAATTATATTTCAGGAAAGAAACATGTACCTCCTTTTTGCCTCCTCATATTTCAGGCTCAGTCGCACCTTCTCAGCCAGTTTATTTGAGCTTGATACAAACTGATTCAAATGGAGTCACAAAATCACATTAGACACAATAGATGAAATTGCGAAAAGCACTGATACGGCATCATGTTCATTCATCATTTACAAGCTCGTAAAGGCTTGAAGACTGTCTCTCACCTCAGCAGGTATGTCTGTTTGAGACTCTGCGTCTGAGTAAAGGCGGGGCAGGGAGAGGTTAGAGTTGGCCAGGGACAGACTGCTGGCCCACAGGTCAGACTGAGAGCCATAGTCTAACTGGAAACCATCCTTCAACATGGCCAGTTTCTAACAGAGAAACAGACAACAATCAGATGATCTCTCTAACTTTTATGGATGCTGTTCTCCAGTGGTGTTCTATTGTACTTACAGTGGCCAAAGAGGTATTGGGACACTCATGCAACACATATAAATGTATGAATGTAACTGTATTAGATGACAAAACATCAAACAAAGTTACATTTATTTTAAAGAAACAAAACAATGCACACATTTTTCACGCAAAACATTTTATCAAAATGAAGTTTGTTAGGTAAAACAATAGACTGTTAAAGAAATACTGTCAAAAATTAAGACGAAAAGTCTTTGGACACTTTCTGGTTGTCAAACCTTAGTGGAACGTGACCATAGTTAAAAAAACAGTTCACCCAAAAATGAAAATTCTCACATCATTTATTCAGCCTCATGCCATCCCAGATGTGTACGATTTCCTTTCTTCTGCAGAGCACAAACTAAGATTTTTAGAAGAATATTTCAGCTCTGTAGGTCCATACAATGGAATGGTGGCCAGAACTCTGAAGCTCCAAAAAGCACATTAAGGTAGTATAAAAGTAATCCATAAGTCTCCACTGGTTTAATCCATGTCTTCTGAAGTAATATGATAGGTGTGGGTAAGAAACAGATCAATATTTAATTCCTTTTTTACTCTAAATCTCCACTTTTTTCTCACTTCACTTTTTCTTGTGTTTTTGGCGATTCGCATTCTTCATGCATATCGCCACCTATTGGGCAGGGAGGAGAATTTATAATAAAAAAGCACTATAAATTTATTTTATGCTGCCTTTGTGATTTTTGGAGCTTCAAAGTTTTGATCACAATTCACTAGCATTTTGAGGACCTACCGAGCTGAAATATTCTTCTAAAAATCTATATTTGTGTTCAGCAGACACATCTGGGACTGGATGAGAAAATGTTCATTTTTGGGGGAACTATACCTGTGGTTACTCTGCAATTACACATGAAATAAGTATTCATGTACATTTACACCATGTCCTAACTAAGTGTGAAACAACAGATCACATTTATTTACTGTTTTTGTCCTTATCAGGCACATCTACGACAAAACGCAACGTTGCTTGTTTTTTATTTTAGTTGAGTTGTGGTGGGTAGCTCCGCCCACAGTGAAATCCAATTTGCCCAAAATCCTGATCCATATAGCTGTGTATTAAACATCAAATAATTTCTGACTGGTTACGATTTTGTCGCTTCACACAGCATTTTGCTTTCAATTAAAACAAAAAATTGACTTGATGCTGGAAGCTTTTGTCATGCCTAGTTAGAACGTAGCATTATAGTGCATAGTGTGTTTGCTCTCTAAACAGTACATACTGTATATACTGAACATGCTTATACTCTACGACACAATCTTTACTGTTAGAATTCTAGAGAAGTCTTTTCCAGTTACAGTAAATAATAAAAATGTCACAAATTTCACAAAGTAAAGGGAAGTTAATTGAACTAATAAAATCTAGGGTTACTATAGTTCCGAATTTTTTATTTAGCTTTTATTTGCATTTTGTATTCAGTTCCTCCTTATGATTAAATTATCATTAGTTTTCACTCTATGGCTGTTTAATTTTAGTTTTAGGTTTTTTTTTAAAAAATTTTATTTTTTACTTCCGTATATTTTAGTTATCATTTTAGGGCTGCCAGAAGTAATGCACTAACTGACATCATTTAAATTTCTCAGGGCCATCCAGTGTTGACACTATCTAGTAGCATTTTCCTGTTTAATGAGGGCGGATTGTAAAGTCTTCGCATTTATAATAAACTTTTTTTAACAAAAGCTAAAACTAAAATTAATCAAGATCTTTTTATTATAATCATGAGTGGGTTTTTTTTTTCAATTAGGTTAGATTTTTTATTTTTAGTTAACAAAAATGCTTTCATTTAGTTTGTTTTTGTTAACAATACTACCACTTAAAATGCTACACAATATGTCTGCACTGGTGCATGCAGAACGTCAGCTCCTGCCCTTTCCACTATTTACAGTTCTCACAGATATCGATTGCGGATTGCACATTCAGAACATTTCTGAGAAAACTTTTCTTGCCATTTAATGACAACTACGACTGCAGACGGCATTTAAGTGTATAATTCAGTTGTCTGACACTTTCCGTGTCGGGTAGAACTGAAGTTACCTGTGTGATTATTAAGTGATGAGTGAAGAGAGGCTGCAGAGATGGCAGTTTGCAGCAGAGAAACACAAAGCTACGAGTGTGCATGCTACAGTCGGGCACACACACACATATTCACACTCGACAGGAGAGGTCTGGCAGCTGCAGTGGAGGTCACTGGAAAGACGCAAGCATGCATTATTTAGCATAGCCTGCCTCTACATATGCTCTCTGATCAGAGTGAGGAAAAGTTGGAAATAAATAAAAGATGACAAAAGGAAAAAGAAGAGGGAATAATACCCTCTTGGAATAAGGAAAATTACACCAATCTGGTCCTGACGTTACTTAAGTTTGCGAAGCCTCCCTCTGCTAAAAGTATGAACTACAAAAACTGGACTTGTTTTCCAGTAAAAGTATCTTCCAGAAATATTCTCCAAAAACGAGTCTTAATATCTCTCTTATCTGGTTTTAAGGATGTTTAGATATTTTTACTGGAAAACAAGACAGAAATATTAAAAGAAAATGATTTTTGTAGTGCTACAGGCATGTTAAGATGTTGAAAATAAATTTCAGAGTGCTAATACTGTCGCCATCCCTACAGGGTGGTCAGAAGCCCAAAATAACTCACCAATTTTAAAAAGTCAGTGATTCAGTTTTTCTTTCAAAGCCCCAGAATATCGGGGCCTGGGTAGCTCAGCGAGTTTTGACGCTGACTACCATCCCTGGAGTCGCAAGTTCAAATCCAGGGCGTGCTGAGTGACTCCAGCCAGATCTACTAAGCAACCAAATTTGGCCAGTTGCTAGGGAGGGTAGAGTCACATGGGGTAACCTCCTCGTGGTCACTATAATGTGGTTCTCGCTCTCAATGGGTCATGTGGTAAGTTGTGCATGGATCGCGGAGAGTAGCATGAGCCTCCACATGCTGTGAGTCTCCGCGGTGTCATGCACAACAAGCCACGTGATAAGATGTGCGGATTAACGGTCTCAGAAGCGGAGGCAACTGAGACTTGTCCTCCGCCACCCGGATTAAGGTGAGTAATCGCGCCACCACGAGGACCTAGTAATTAGTGGGAACTGGGTATTCCAAATTGGGAGAAAATTGCGAATGGTTTGCTCTCTTTACAGGCTAATCAGCTTGCTTGTTAACCACAGGCTAACTTAAAACACAAAGAAAGAGTAAACGTTTAATTTATTTGACCATCTATAGCTTTGGTTATTTAACACAACACAGTATGTGATAAATAATTTAAAAAGCATTAATTGACACACTTTGATGGTTAAGGCTACACACATCAGCAAGCAATATATTCGCTTTTTAATATATGTAGCAATATATCAGGATTTCTAAAGCACCAACAAGGACATAAACAAAATGTAATGTAATATAATTGGTTTGCAGTCCAAAGAATGGTTCAGTTTTGACTTGGCTTTGAATTTTACACAACGTTGGCTCGATAAAATTGTCAAACGACAGGGTAAAACTTTTATTCATTACTCCCTTAACACTGTACTCAATGGCTTTCTTTACATTTTTATGCTAAATTTACATTACTACAAGCAACAAGTCCAAACGCATGAACAACTCACGCAAAATTCATGTGAAATTCAAGCCTCCAGTAAAACCTACTTTGTGCCTACATTAAGGAAAAGGTGCAAACTGTACTTAAGCTAATATTTTTTTAGGCCTACATTCAAGAGCAGTAGGTTAGCAAAACAGTATGCAAACAAGGAAATTTTACATTCAGCAAAGCTTGTCCAAACACTAAGTGCGAAAACAAACAGATCGTCACATTCACTAATATCACTATACATTAATTTAACCACATAATCGACAGCCTCATTCACCATTCACTTTCATTTTATGAAAAAAAGATGCAATGAAAATGAATGGTGACTGAGACTGAGATGAGCGAGGTGACATACTGCCTAACATCTAATTGTTTGTTTCACAGAAGAAATAAAGTCAAATAAAGTCGTATGATTTGGAACAACATGAGAGTGAGTCAATGATGACAGAAATTTCATTTGTTAAGTGAACTATCCCTGTAAAAGACAGTCTCCGAACAGTGGGTTCTCTGAGATGCCCTGCATATGTTATATATATATAATAATGCTATTTAACTACGTCAAGTGCTGTATTCACACACAAAAAAAATTGTGGGCATAAAGCACAAATAACTCTTGTAAATGTATGTGTTCATGATTGTCATATTCAATGAAAAGCCCCACCTCTCTCAGGCAGCCACTCCTTATCTGCTCATTCAAACACATTACCTCATTATGACAGTCTGATTGGCTATTATAATGCCGTGACTAGAATACTTCACCGGAGCTTTTATTTGGATAGGTTGGTTTGCATACTTTTCCAGTATGTACATAGCCATTACGGAGTTTTACTGCCCCAAATGTTTTTAGCGAGACAATTGTGGAGTCCTTTTACCACAATGTCATAATGCTAAAAGTATGCAGGAATGTGCTATTCCCAGAAGGCTCTTAGGTGTAACATTCTGTCCTTTTGTGACTTGGGTACTGTTTGAACACTCTGCTTTCATAATGACAATATTGAGAGAATGTACAGAGGGTTGAACTGAAGGGATAGTTCACCCAAAAATGAAAATTTTATCATCATTTACTCACCTTTATGTTGTGTCTTTCTTCAGTGGAACACAAAAAGAGATGTTAGGCAGAATGATAGCCTCAGTCACCATTCACCTTAATTGTACGGAGAAAAAGATGCAATAAAAGAAAGCTAACATGCTTAACATCTCTTTTTGTGTTCCATGGAAGTCAGGTTTGGAAAAGCATGAGGGTGAGTAAATGACAGAATTTTTGGGTGAAATATCCCTTGAAGGTTCTCTGAGTACGGCCTCATTATATAATCGCTGAATTTTTACCCGCATAAGTTCCTGTTTCTCTTTCTCCCCAGAGCTGATGGCATCTTTAATGGTCTTCACCTCCTTTAGGATGGCCTGGGCTTCTTGGAGTTTGTAGCCATGCGAGGCACTAGACACTTTGTGATCAATTCTGATAGAAAACAAAGAAAAAAGACAGATAAGAAAAAGTGATTAGTGATCATCTAGAATTTGCGATTGCAATTGATCTATCTAGCCATCCATCCATCTGTCTATCTTTCCAATCCATCATCCATCCATCGTCTTTCCTATCTATCTATCTATCTATCATTCCATCCATCCATCGTCTTCCCTATCATCTATATCTCTCCATTCATATTTATCTATCATCCATTCCATCATCTTTCCTATCTATCCATCCATCCATATCTATCAATCTATCATCCATTCCATTGTCTTTCCTATCTATCCATCCATATCTATCTATCATTCCATCCATCCATCGTCTTTATCTATCCATCCATTTCTGTCCATTCATATCTATCTATCCATCCATCCATCCATCCATCCATCGTCTTTCCTATCTATCCATTCCTATCTATCCCATCCCTCCATCCATCAACCATCCATCCATCCACAATAAACACAATCAAGCCGTATGTAAATTCCGTCAGAAGGGGGCAGCATGCGCTGCCACAGCTGTAAAGGTGACAAACCATATTTACAGAGAGCATGAAGCAAAAGAAAGTCACAGCAGAATTTCTCATTGAGTTCAAAGACAACTGGACGCAGTGCAACTCTGAAAGCAGCAGTCTCAAGACGCATTTATCAAAGCTTCTAACTGCATTTAACTTGACAACGAGTCCTAAAAACACAGCGTTTATGCTCGAGACGCTGAAAACAAGTGAAATGTGACGCAACCACAGTGAGGCCCTCGAAAATTGTCCATCTGATGCATGTATACACAGACCAACAAAAATAGCTTAGACAGACGCATGAACATATCCTGTGAAAACAGCCCTAAATGGTCTACCAGGCTAAATGTAAAATGGATTTCTATGGGCCAGTGATTGACTATACATCTATATAATTTATTATTTTGATTATTATATATTGAATTCTTTATTTGGGGAATTTTAATTTTATTTGGAATTTGTTATGGGTTCATACATTACCAGCAACTATAGACGTAATATAAGCCATGTCATCAGGGACAGTAAAAGAAAATATGTCAACAACTAAATCGGTTCAAAAGCTTGTCTTTGGAATGTTTACTAACCCAAATTCATGTCACAGACTGAGCAGCCCGCACCTAGTCACCTGAGTGAGGCATGAGGCCCTGTAGACAACACCAATGGCAAAACATTCAGATACACCTCTGTTGAATGTTTTGCTTAAGATTTAGTGGAATGACATGCTCCATTAGAGCCAAGAATACTGGAGGGGGGGCTCTATTAAGCAGCAGCATGCATGTAAAGCGAGTCATCGGTAAGTCATGCACAGACCAGAGCAACAGGTTAGTCCACATTCCTCTGGGCAACTGAACGAGAGGCAGGCAGGCAGGCAACACGATTCAGCCTAGCATCTTAACGCCACTTTCACATACAAAAAGAGTCCAATACATGACTTTGTCATATGTGACTTCTTGAATTCAGTCTAAAATGAATTTAAGCTGGGCTGATATGAGGAAACAGGGCCGCAACAGGCCAGTTAATGCTTTGACTCGGCTCTGCCAACAGCAAACAGCTCTAAACTACAGAGATCTTGAACAACTTGGTGGAAGCAAAGAATGTACAATTTCAAATTCATGATATGTCGAATATTGAAGTCAGCTAGTGAGTTAATCGTTGTTGTTGTTTTGTTTTTTTTGTAGATTTAATATTTTTAGCAGTTGTGCTTTAAAGGAACAGTTTAACCAAAAATGAAAATTCTGTTATTATTTAGTCACGTTCATGTCATTTCATACCCATAATTTTTTAGTAGAATAAAAAAGAAATGTTATGCAGCTCTTGCCATACAACAACAGTTCATAGTGACTAGAGGGTGGCAAGACAAAAAACAAAAAAGGAGTACAACTGTGTGAGTTAAAAGAGAATGAAGCCATTTGACAACTTTGTGATAAAAAAAAAAAAAAATTTAAGTCATTATTCACTGATAATCTTCACCTCGGTTGAAGCTTGTGTCTAGCCCACATTTGTGTTACAGAATTCAAAAATGGCACATTGTGTTTACTTACTACACAAAGCAGAACCAATGTCGTCTGAGTATCAATGCCATCAGTGCCATTTTTTGTGGACACTGAATTGTACTAGGTGTAAGCTTCAGCGAAGGTAAAGACTATAAGTGAATAACTATTATCAGTGAAAAACTAAGCTTGTGTCAAACCCACATTCAAGAATTCAAAAATGATGTGTTGCATCCAGTGACTACACAAGCGAAAACCAATGGCAATTGGACATTAATAACGTAGGTGTCACTTTTTATTATCTGCATGTTGATGGGCTAGATGTAAGCTTGAGCGGGGGTGAATATTATCAGCAAATAACGACTTAAACTTTGCCCTTTTCCTCACGTAAACCTACCGTATGGCTTCAGAAGACTATTGCTTTTTGGCACTTAACAGACCCTGGTTGCTATGGACTGTAATTTTATGGCAAGATCTATGTAAGAAGGTCTTTATATATATCTCGGAGAGAGTAATTTTATAGATGTTTCGCGCCATGAGCACTGTATATTTAAGATGATGTGACGAATTAAAAACAGACAACTTTAAAAATGCATTCCCTGTGTTGAGTTCCATTGCAAATGGAGCTGGGTATCAATACAGATCTCCCGATTTGATTTGATTCAGATTCACAAGATCTTGATTAGATTCTAATTCAATTTGATTTGATTCCAATTAATTGAGGTATATTTCAGGTTTAATGTCCATTTTGCTCACATATGAAAATTTTTAATACCAATTTCGATGTCACAACAAAATACAAACTCATTTGAGTAAGCACTGCGTGAATGTGTGTTAGACGCAAGCTTCAGCGGAGGTGAAGATTATAGGTGAATAACTATTATCAGTGAATTACGAAGCTTGTGTCAAGCTATTTTAAAAATGGCGCACTGCGTCCAGTGACTACACAAGAGAAACCCAATGGCAATTGGACGTTAATAGCGTAGGTGAGCCACTTTTAATTCTCTGCACATGGACAGGGGCTAGATGTAAGCTAGAGCTGGGGTAAAGATTATTACTTTAATTCACCAAAGTGGCATTCAACTACTCACAAAATATAGTCAGGACATTACTGATGTAAAAAAACAGCACCATCACTATTTGAAAATGTCATTTTTGATCAAATCTAGACAGGCCCCATTTCCAGCAGCCATCACTCCAACACCTTATCCTTGAGTAATCATGCTAAATCGCTAATTTGGTACTAGAAAATCACTTGCCGTTAAATCAGATACAGCTGAAAGCTATTTGGTTCGTTAAATGAAGTTTAACATTGTCTTTGTGTTTGTTTTTGAGTTGCCACAGTATGCAATAGACTGGCATGTCTTAAGGTCAATATTAGGTCAAAACTGGCAAAAACGAAACAGCATTCTCTAGAAACTCATCAGTCAATCATTGTTTTGAGGAATGAATGCTATATAATGCTTGAAATTGCCAAAAAACTGAAGATTTCAGACAAAGGTGTACACTACAGTCTTCAAAGACAAAGGACAACTGGTTCTAACAAGGACAGAAAGAGATGTGGAAGGCCAGATGTACAACTTAACAAGAGGATAAGTACATCAGAGTCTCTTGTTTGAGAAATAGACGCCTCACATGTCCTCAGCTGACAGCTTCATTGAATTCTACCCACTCAACACCAGTTTCATGTTCAACAGTGAGAAGAGAAGACTCAGGGTGCAGGCCTTATGGGAAGAATTGCAAAGAAAAAGCCACTTTTGAAACAGAAAAACAAAAAGAAAAGGTTAGAGTGGGCAAAGAAACACAGACATTGGTCAACAGATAATTGGAAAAGAGTGTTATGGATCTTAAACCCATTGAGCTTTTGTGGGATCAGCTAGACTGTAAGGTGCGTGAGAAGTGCTCGACAAAACAGCCACATCTATGGCAAGTGCTACAGGAAGCGTGGGGTAAAATGTCACCTGAGTATCCGGACAATCTGACAGCTAGAATGTCAAGGATCTGCAAAGCTGTCATTGCTGCACGTGGAGGATTTTTTGATGAGAACTCTTTGAAGTAGTTTAAGAAGTTCTGAACATTTTTTTCAAATTGTAATAGTAATTTTTCATGTTATTAATGACCTGACTATACATTGTGATCAGTTGAATGCCACTTTGGTGAATAAAAGTACCAATTTCTTTCCATAAGAGCAAAATCTGTATATTACTCCAAACTTTTGGCCGCCAGTGTATCTCTGAGAGTGTAATTTCATAGGTGTTTCACACCATGAGCGTTGTCTATTTAAGACGGTCAAGTTAATAACTGTTTATTAAAACAGTCATATTCCAAAATTCTATATTATGAAGCAGCTTCACACGGACTATGTTTGAGATTTCTATGATGTTCTAAAAAAATGGCAACATTATCAAAACAACAGTGGCCACACAGACAAGACAAACGTGGAATCGCTGCATTGCAATAAAAAGCGCCAATGGGCTCATAAAATGACAAGAGATAAGAGTATATGCATTGTTTTGTACAAAGAGCTCTTTTTATACTGTAACGCGTAAGCACTCAATTGTCTCGACCGTGGTCGTGTAGAGAGGTCAGGTTACACTTACTCTTTCAACGTCTCAAAGCCTTGCTCTTTATACTGCAGTTCTTGCCTCATACATGCCAAATCTCTCTTCAGCTTATTTACCTGAATCAAGAAAGAGTGTGACAGGGAGAGAAAGAGAGTGGGGGAATAAATGAGACACCGATGTAATTACTAGATGCCTTCCATTTGGCTTCAAGCGTAATCTTGCTGCCTGTCATCACATCCAGATGCATGAAGTTTGCAAATATTAAACCCAATTCTTGTATTGCATTAACAAGATAACATTCATAGCAACTGATCAAAGGCTAGTGTGTTAGGTGTTGAAGCATCTTACCCGGCTTTTTGCTGTAACAATCTCTGCTTTGAGGATTTCAGGGTCATATTTACTGCTGGATGAGGATCTGGAATTTACTGTAGGAAAGATAAAGATAAAGTTCAAAGGCGTTATCTTATCTTGAAAACCACTAGGCATGGCTCAGGAATTCCATAGTCACTTATAATAATGCCACAAACCATGTCATAAATATACATCCATTATGATAACAAGGAGAGTCTTAATTTAAAGGGGTCATATCATACAACTTTTTATTTATTATTTCTTTTTCCACAAGGGTTACTAATGTTAGTAATTTTTTTTTCTTGCTCCAACAAAGTTTTTTTGTTTTTTCACAACCATTTTCCATCTTCTTTCTGACACTTTTAAAGGAATATTCCAGGTTCAATACAGGTTAAGCTCAATCGACAGCATTTGTCATGTAATGTTGATTACCACAAAAATTTATTTTGACTTGCCACTCTTTTCTTTAAAAAAACAGCAAAAAGCTGAGTTACAGTGGCACACTTACAATGCAAGTAAATGTTGGCCAATTTTTGAATGTTAGAATATTCACTTTTTCAAAAGTACAGCCACAAGACAAACAATATGTGAGTAAACATGATTTTAGAGTAAGAAAATTCATACTGACCTTTTCTGTGTAAAGTTATAGCCAATTTTACAACTTCGTTTCCATGACGATGTAGTCAACACACCCTAAACCCCTAAAATGACTGTAAAAATGACAATTTAATACTAATACATGATTTTTAACCGAAGAATTAATGCAAGTGCATTTATAAAATTATACGCTTTTCTGCATTTCTGCCTTTAAACCCTAAAAAATTGGCCACATTCAATTCCATTGTAAGTGCCTCACAGTAACCTCGATTTTTGCTTTTTATTTTAGAGAAAAGGAAGGACGAGTTCAAATTGATTTTGGTGGTAATCAACATTGTGCCACAAATGCTGTCGGTTGAGCTTTACTTGTATTGAACCCGGAATATTCCTGTGTATCTGTGACTTCAAGAAATGCACCCTTTGCATATGAAATGTGAGCTCTGCTAAGACACAGGTTGATCTTTCCTTCAATAATAGCTTCACTTTACATTGTGGCAGGTTCACAAAGCAATCCACACTGACATGTGCTGCACATACTGTTAGGATCAGATTTAAATGATCATGGACTTTTAAATGAACTTCAGCCGCTCGTTGTTAATGTTGGGATCCTTCTGAGGGATATGCAGAGTTGTAAGTGCTAAACACATTCAGAAACAGCACAGGGTTTAGCTGACTTTCAAACATTTCACTCTTAAAATGTTATCTCTTATGGTATTTTAATCCATTGATGTTATTACCTCACCATGAATGGGCATGCCAAGTTTCTGATGACCCATTGGTATGTAAACAAAAGAACATCATGTGTTGATGTATTCATTTGTCCAACATTGCAGAAGTTCAGAACGAGTTGTTTTTGCATCTTAATTTCAACTAAAGCTCTTTTTGGACTGGGGAGGGAGTTTTGAGTTCTAAACATTACAGTATGTTTTCAAAGTACATCAAGCTTTTCTCACTAAATGATAAGGAACTAAGAAAAAATTGATTCTTCATAAAATGACACCTTTCAAGCAAAGACTAAAAGGAAGAAACATCATTTTAATCTCACTTGGGCTTGCTTACACAATATCTTAACTATGCAATGACATACACTCACTTCCAAAGATGTTTGACAAGTGAGGTCACAGGTGGTTGGGCTGCAAAAGTATTTTCAAGTATTTTTTCAAGTATATTTAAGTTAACTCAAAACTGCATCCCAATCAATCAAGCATGCAGCTTTAAATCTAGCTCTCATATCTCTGCAGATGCTGCACATTTCTAATTTTGACAGCTGAATTCATGGTGGAATTTGTAATAGTTGACATTCATATGATATAAAAGGGTGTGACAGACTGGCCTTGTCAAGGGAGGGTCTATTTGGACAAATTTTTAGGGATGTCCATCAAATAAAATATTTAATTGAATTTATGAGATGATTTGCTGATTAATTAATCAAATATATAAATATTTGCTGAGAAAAAACTAAAATTATGATAATTTAAGACACTGGATTGTTGTGGCAGACAAGAACCGTAAACCACTGAATAGCTATTACAAAAAATGGCTTTAGAAGTGGCTTTTAAAATATTGATTGTTTTATTCCCATATATTTGAAAATGGACTATCACTGGCCTACAGTTCATAACAATCAATTAATGCATAATTTATGTATGAATCAGGGGGCATGATTAAATGAGCTAATTTTTGTGTTAATTAAATATATTCAACATATTATTTTTCATATAATTAAAGCTGATGTGTGTGATTTTTTTTCCTATCCCATCTTATTATGCAGAGACAACTGTAAGTCATCTGTAGATGGATTTCCCCAAACACTAGCCCAAAACACTGTGGCGCTAGTAAAAGAACATTGCTCTGTTGGTTTGAGCAATACGCCCAGCTCGACGCAGCAAGTTGACTCAACCATTGACGTGAGCTTGGTCAACCAATGGCAGATGGAGAGTGTATTCGGATATAATTACACACTTCAGCTTTAATTAACTAAACTAACGTTAAACAATTAATTGACAGCCCTATTAAATAATAAAGTTCTGTCTTACAGCTGGTCTGTGAGGAAGACTTGTCCCGCCAAGCATCATTTAGCTGCCGATACTCCTGCTGGGCCAGGCGAAGTCTCTGCTCTTTGACCTGGTAGATCTCCTTCTGAGCGCTCAATGCTTCCTGAACCACACTCAGATAATCCCGCAACATGAGCTCCTGCTCACGCTGCCACTGCGCTCGCGGGTCCTCCAGCTGCGTGCTCTCTAACAGGGAAAACAGAGCACATGGAAAGTTTAAGAAACAGAGGGAGAAAAAATTTAAGGGCTAATGAGAACTATAGAGTGCTAGTTTCTAATTATTAATAAATTCTCCTCATACTATCACAATAACAGACACTTTATACTCAATATGCTTGCATCCGGACACATCTTGCTAATCTTTAACTTACTAGTGTTGTGGTCGACATAATAGGCTCCAATGTGGGGGTCATAGGCCTCCTCCCAACCCACAGGCAGCTCATCTCCAATACAGTCGGCAAAGGTCAGAGGCTTAGTCTGCCTGCAAAATCACACAGGAAACCCAACTGTCAGTGTACAGCCAATCACAGTGAAGAGACGTTCTGATGTTGGACCACCAGCACTCATCCAGAGCCATCTATTTTCTGTAGGATGTCATGCTGCCTTAAAATGCACCTGGGAAGCTCCTACAGTACATCCAAGTTGGGTATTTGTTATTATGAATTGTCACACATTCAAGTCGGAAACAAAATATGGAAGAAGCAAAAGTAAAACATTCAAACACACTCAAAGTAAAAAATACATAATGAAGTGGATAATTGAATCATTTGACTTCACAGATAAATAAAGACCACTTATACCAGTGGATAAGCATTAATGAAATGCAAACTTTTGAATAAAAACTTTTTCACAACCAATATGATTTATTAATGCATGGTATATAAATAAAATATTTAATTTGAATGAATGCAAACTGCAAACGATGAGACATCAGCTTTCCATTAGCTACAGTATGTCATAAATAAAAAAAAAATTATATTATTGAAAGATTGCACTGAAATAATTTCCCAAAAACATTAACTTCCATCAACTTTGGAGTTGCTGTCCACCATCTTTCATGTCGACACGCCCCTTTGAACTAGTGTTGGAAGCCTAACTCATAGTAGCAAATCAGTTTGTCACTAAACCTGTTAAATAATGATTCACTACTGAGTCACAACTCAAAAAGAGTTCTGCAAAGTCCCCGCGTAGTATCATATGTAAAACATTTATTCAAATGGCTGTTTATCACAATATTTTCATGATTTGGTTACACTGATTGCGTCAAATGTTGTTTGTTGTTCCAACATTATGGATAACAACATTGATAGGAACATCACTAGCAACAATGTTGCCAATATTGATATGATGTTCATTTTTAATATTATTAATTATTCCCATTTTGTTAACAACACTGTCTGCATTTCAGTTTCACTCCATTCATAACTTACAGTTGGGTGATCTTCCAGAGCTTTGCGAATTGGTTTAATCGAGTCATTTAAAGAATCCGTTCAAACGAACGATTAAAGTCGGCATGAAATGGAAGTTGCAGCCAACTTCCGTATTGTGATGTATTTCCGAGTGAAACAGCTAATTGAACAAGAAAATAAATGTAGGGCGGGGATTTGACTTTATCCATTGGTTGTTGACTGGATTGTGAAAATATGGGCGTTGCATATAGCAGAACGGAGGCAGATCTGAATGCGAGTTTGCAGTGGACACACACCCCTACCACCATGGTGCTCCAGTCAAAGCCAGTTATCGGTGAAATTGAGCAGTGATCTCAACACATTTATTATCAAACTGACAACATAAACGCACGAGCACATCACGGTCTTTGCTTACGAAGAGGCTGTAGCCGTTGAAAAAAACGAGCGAGTAAAAGATAACCATATTTTTATGTTATGAGTCACAATAAACAAAATATAAAGGGAAAGAAACGCTTACTCATGCTGTGCATCCCAAGATAACTGCATTCAAAAATATAAATAAACTCCAGAGGCATCCGAAGCGTTGTATTCATTAGTGATCACCTCAACAATTCAGGCGTGAAATGTCTCGAACACAACCACGAATTTGCTGTTATTCCTCCTCATTCGAAATGTAAATTCAAGCCAGCTGACCCGTAACCAAGGAAGTTTGGGTTAAGGAACGATAGTTTTGAAGGTAAACAGATGAAAATACACCTTGCCATCTTCAGCAACATGCGATTGATGCTTCGTTCAACCCTATGCAAGGTTGTGGTATTTATAAGAAAGGGGCAGGGTTTAAGTGGACGAAATGTTTGAAATCCTGCATACGACACCAGCGAGAAGTCTGTTGTTTCACCGGAAAATCAAGTTATTACATTTTGATTAAAGATTACGAGGTAATAATAATAATTTAAAAAACCTAATATATGCATGGATGAATCGTTCACAATAAGATCAATAACATGCAAATAGATAGGGTGAATTTTCATGCCGACTTTAATTCGTGAAGTAAAACTCAATCATCTAGAATTCCAAGTTTCCCACTGGTAAATGGGGAATTGCCATAAAATACTTAGACATGTCTGGTAGTGTGACATGCTATACTTCATCTAAAACAGTTTTAAACAGCATTTTATACTTATTTTATAATTATTATGCAAGCAGTTTTATGGCCATATAAATTGAGGGACTACATTTATACTTTTACTCCACATTCCAGCAGAATTTAAATTGAACTTGAGACAAAAAGGTGATTAAAAATAGTAAAGACTTTAAAAGAAATTGGTAATACTCATAGCACCTAAAATATAGACTTTCCCTTATACATTCATTTACATTTTGACCTAAAATCTTGATGTTGCTAAAAAAAAATAAAAGAACACGTTATGCACCAACTACGCCAAATACATTTTTGCGTCGCCATTCATGCACTTGTAACTGGTAATTTCGATACTTCCGACCCCACTTGAAGCACCGCTCCAGCATACCACAGAGAGTTTGAGCATTGTTGCGAGTATGTGGGGGGGGGGGGCCACCAGAGGAATGTGGAGCTATTCACCTCCAGTGTGCTGGCCGAGTACAATAGCCGGAAACCCAAGCCGGGCATTCCACAGGTCCTGCTGACCCATCGCCTGGAGGTTTCTGAGGCAACACAATGTGGCCCTCCAATCCCAATGCTTTGGATCACAGCAGAGCACTGGGGGCACCCACTTGGCCGAAAAGAGCGCCACTAAAACTTTTATTAGCAGCTGCTCGCTAATACTAACAAAGTAGTCTGGCCGAACTTCAGTGGAGAGTTCTGTTGACACTTGCTAGCTAGACTAATCAATTAAAAGAAAGAACTTGCTGAAGTGTAGATTTAAAGGGACAAGGATAGGAATGTGTGTGCTAACGTGTAATAAGGACGTTGTGGATTAATTTTAGGTATAAATATAAGGGACTGGCCACAAAATAGTCATCCAACATCCGACTAGTCAATTAGAGGTTGAATATCTTATCTAATTTAATTTTTTTATCATTTTGATATTTTTTTTTAGCAGCAGTGCTAATTAGTGTGCTGTGCTTTAGCTGTTAGACAGTTAGTTAGGTAAAACCTCAGAAAAGTCTTTAACTTCTTCATCTTTCAAGCACAGATGCTTCAGCCAAACACATTCAGATGCACGTCTTTGTCCTTTTCAAAAACCTGTCTCAAGACCTCTGCATTATGTTCTACTTCATTGTGCTCTGTCTTGCTATTTTCGAACGCATCTCATGTTAACGCTCCCTATGAAATATGTCCAATTGTGGTCAGGTGAACCCGAAACTAGATTAAATATACTGGCTTTGCTTAAGACCGATTGGCCAACCAGTTGTTCAGGCCTCCTACCAACTAGTCGATTTTTAAAATATGTACACTGGCGGCCAAAAGTTTGGAGTAATGTACAGATTTTGCTGCTTCGGAAGGAAATTGGTACTTTAGTTCACCAAAGTGGCGTTCAACTGGTCACAAAGTATAGTCAGGATATTACTGATGTAAAAAACAGCACCATCACTATTTGAAAAAAGTCATATTTGACCAAATCTAGACAGGCCCCATTTGGTACTAGAAAATCACTTGCCATTATATCAAACACAGTCGAAAGCTATTTGGTTCATTAAATGAAGCTTAACATTGTCTATGTGTTTGTTTTTGAGTTGCAGTATGCAATAGACTGGCAGGTCTTAAGGTCAATATTAGGTCAAAATGTAAAAAAAAAAAAAAAAAAACGCTTTCTCTAGAAACTCATCAGTCAATCATTGTTTTGAGGAGTGAAGGCTATACAATGCTTGAAATTGCCAAAAAACTGAAGATTTCATACAAAAGTGTACACTACAGTCTTCAAAGACAAAGGACAACTGGCTCTAACAACGACAGAAAGAGATGTGGAAGGCCAGATGTACAACTAAACAAGAGGATAAGTAGACCAGAGTCTCTAGTTTGAGAAATAGACGCCTCACATGTCCTCAGCTGACAGCTTCATTGAATTCTACCCGTTCAACACCAGTTTCATGTACAACAGTAAAGAGAAGACTCAGGGTGCAGGCCTTATGGGAAGAATTGCAAAGAAAAGCCACTTTTGAAACAGAAAAACAAAAAGAAAAGGTTAGAGTGGGCAAAGAAACAGACAATGGACAACAGATAATTGGAAAAGAGTGTTATGGATCTTAAACCCATTGAGCTTTCGTGGGATCAGCTAGACTGTAAGGTGCGTGAAAAGTGCCCGACAAGACAGCCACATCTATGGCAAGTGCTACAGGAAGCGTGGGGTGAAATGTCACCTGAGTATCCGGACAATCTGACAGCTAGAATGCCAAGGATCTGCAAAGCTGTCATTGCTCCACGTGGAGGATTTTTTTGATGAGAACTCTTTGAAGTAGTTTAAGAAGTTCTGAACATTTTTTTTTTCCAAATTGTAATAGTAATTTTTCACGTTATTAATGACCTGACTATACATTGTGATCAGTTGAATGCCACTTTGGTGAATAAAAGTACCAATTTCTTTCCATAAGAGCAAAATCTGTACATTATTCCAAATGTTTGGCTGCCAGTGTACTTTCACACATCCCTAAAAAAATATGTTAATTTATGAAAGCAAAGGCAGTAGCTAACATGTTAGAGTTTGAGTAAACTGGTCAAGATGAAAAGAGGTTAAACTTAATTAAGGTTGGGATAACAAAACCCAGGTTGATTTTTCATGGTATTATGTGCCTAGTTTGTCCTAGATTCCCTTGACTGACTTCAGTACTCAATCAGAGTGTAATAAAATAATTTGCCAACTTTCGGCCTGTCCTTTGTTCATTGCATATCTACTCGGGACTGGTTTAAAGCTGAAGTTTGTCATTTCTGCACCACCAGTGCCACAGATGGAATTGCAGAAATAAATGTTTTCAAAATAGTTTTCTGAATACACCCCCAACTCACGCTATTGGTTGAGTCAATGTTGTGGTCTCTCTTGAGGTGGGTTGCTCAAAACAAACAGAGACATTTTTTATAGCCCTAAAGAGGCACAGTGTTTACAGTTTTCATGAACATGTATCTACAAATGGCTGACTTACAGTTGTCTCTGCATTTCAAGCAGAGATAAAATAAACTATTTTAATGCAGAAAAAGTAGCACACTTTAGCTTTAATAATGGTTTGCTACTATGTACCACTAGTAGCTCAATAATAAGAATTTTCCACCATTTGTAAATAACAATTCTTTAATTCTTAAAATGAACACCATCAAATTAGTTGTTTTTACCATGCCAAAAGATTAAAGTACTTATTAGGCAGGATTTTTGTGCAGTGCAAGAATGTCATATTTCACAATTTCAAATGATTTCCATTTACAAGCCAAGCAAGGCAAATTTTGCAATGTCTTTAAGTTTAGCAGAAGTGTTATGCAAGAAACACTCTGGGCTTCTAAGATTATCAGGAACAATCCACATTAAATCTGATTTTGTGCAGCATATTAACCGGATCAATCTATTTAATAAAAAAAAAAGAAAAAAAAAAAAAAAAGAAAACGACAAAATGAAATTCAGTCCAGATGTTTAAGCTAGGTTCCATTTAAACCTTTCTGCAGTTATCTGCAGTGAGCATGCAGTTCACATGCTGTTGCCTTCCCCCTCGATTCCAGACTTTCAAAGAGGGTGAAACTGAACTAGCTCCTTTTTCATGTTATGAATAATGAAAGTGCTCAGAGACCCTCACTGTCCTGTTCTAAATTTAATTCAGAGAGAAAAAACTTCTGAGACGCAACCAAGACTGAGGCTGCTGTGCAAAACACATCTTATCCTTCTCTTTTGCATCCCACATTTCTCCAGACTCACTGGTGGCTCAACTGATTCTGATGATATTTCACCACAGGTCTAATTTTTCTCCTGTCTCCTTCGATCAAGACTGCCTTTCAGAGATCTTTGAACCACATCGCCCTCGATCAAGGTGTTTTAAAGATCTTTGGGGGGGGGGGGACCCAAAGGATGTTGTCAGGATTCAGGCATTACAATGAGAACTATGAATCATGGAGTCCTGACAATGAATATGATAAACATTGCGGAGCACTGGCTTGTATTTGAAAATAAATCAAATCGAAGCTACTAACTGCACCAGGTTTAAATAGCTCTGGCCTACCAATTAACAATGTTTTGTATACAGGGCTCAACATAAAAGGAATAGTTCACCCAAAAATGAAAATTCTATAGTCATTTACTCACCCTCATGCCATCCCAGATGTGTATGACTTTCTTTCTTCAGCAGAACACATACAAAGATTTTTAGAAGAATATTTCAGCTCTGTTGGTTCTTACAATGCAAGTGAATGGTGACCAGACCTTTGTAGCTCCAAAGATCATTCAAAGAAAACATAAAAGTAATCCATAACACTCCAGTGTTTAAATCCATGTCTTCAGAAGGGATATAATCGGTGTGGGTGAGCAAAAGAACAATATCTTAGTCCTTTATTACTCTAAATCTCCACTTTCACTTTTCCAACTGAAAGTCACATGTGGTGCCTGTTTAGTTTTAATTTCACACCTGTAAGTTAAAGTTAAAGGAATATTCCAGGTTCAATTAAAGTTAAACTCAATCGGCAGCATGTGAGACAATGTTGATTACCACAAAAATTTGTTTTGACTTGCCTCACCTTTTCTTTAAAAAAAAGCAAAAATCGAGGTTACAGTGAGGCACTAACACTGGAAGTGAATGGGGGCCAATTTTTGAACTTTAAAATACTCACTTTTTCAAATGTATAGCCAAAAGACATAAACAATGTGTGTGTAAACGTGATTTTAGTGTGATAAAATCACTTACTAACCTTTTCTGTGTAAAGTTTTAACCAATTTTACAACTTCGTTGCCATGACAAGTAATGTCAGCAAACCCCAAAACAACTGTAAAAATGACCATTTGAACAACTTTACAGCTCAAATAATACATGAGTTTTAATTAATGTAAGTGCTTTTATAAAACTATAAGCATCACATTTCTGCTTTTAAACCCTTAATAAATTGGCCACATTCACTTCCATTTAAGTGCCTCACTGTAACCCAGATTTCTGCCTTTTGTTTTTGTTTTTGTTTTTTTGTGGTAATCCACATAATGCAACAAATGCTGTCGATTGAGCTTAACTTGTATTTCACCCAGAACATTCCTTTAAAGTTGAGATTTAAAGTAAAAAAGGACTTCTGTTTCTCACTCGCACCTATTGTATCACTTCTGAAGACATAGATTTAAACACTGGAGGCTTATGGATTACTTCTATGCATCCTTTATGTGATTTTTGGAGCTACAAAGGTCTGGCCACCATTCACTTGCATTGTATGGACCTACAGAGCTGAGATATTCTTCTAAAAATCTTAATTTGTGTTCTGCTGAAGAAAGTCATACACATCTGGGATGGAATGAGGGTGAGTAAATGATGAGAGAATTTAAATTTTGGGGTAAACTATCCTTTCAACACTTGCCCGGGAAAAGTGGATTTTTGAAGGAGCAAGTGAGAAGAATTTTACTTAATCAGACAAGCAACCTGATAAAAACGTTAAAAAAAATAAAAAAAAGGCTATATTTGTGATATAGCCAAGGCCTGTGTCACTAATTACAAAGTTCATATTCTGCTGTTGAAAATAATCCAGAGCGCATAATTTTATAATACATTTGAACTGTCAATAAGGTTCAAACCTCCACCTTTTCTCCTTTTGAGCTGCCAAAGAGGCGCTCTAGCAAACCCCAATGAAATCAAACACTCAAGACCCATGCTCTAATGAAATATAACAAACACATTCAGTGCAACCGAGCGCAAACACAGGACATAGCTAAACAATGAGTCAGACACTTTCATTCAGCACACTCCATAAATTCCCCGGGTCATTTATGAGACTCCAACTAGCACTGCACCATGCTCAATGTCCGACAATAAAAGTGCACTGCTTCACCCCTGACGATGGTCGGTCTCCTATCAGAAAGAGTGAGATAACATTCCATTTACCTGAGCGCATGCTTTCAGTGTGTCACACTAAAGGAAAACAAACAGTGCGGCTCAGTGTGGTACATGACAGCAGCCACAGGGACACTTATCCTGTAGTTATGTGTGGTTTGAATTCCAATGAGTTTATAATTGTTAGTAAATAATGACAAACTTTTCATTTTTGGGGTGAACTATGGGTTAGGTTTTTTTAGCTCAACTTTTGCTTTTACTAGTTTATTTTTAAATGGTCCAATGGTGTGACAATGGTTTTACGTCATAAAAACAACATGCATATTATTTATAAAAGAATTCGAAAAATGTTGTTTAAAATAGTTTTAGACAAAGTATAGCATGTAGTGCCCGATCGATATATTGGCCGATATAAGACGTTCACCGATATATCAGTATCGGCGTATATTTTACCGATATGAAAACTTTTTTTCAGAACATATAATGCAGAAAACAATGCATTAGTTTGTAGTTTGTCCAGCAGAGTGCGCTCCGACTCCATTGTTTACAGAGCTGAGCTGATGGTGGGTCTTCAGACAGGGCGGAGTTAAGCGGTATCTCGGTAAGTTAACTAGTTTTTGAAATACATACTGGAAACTTAATAAACAATGACCCCATCATTTTCCCTTTTCAGTATAACTAATATAACATTAACCTTGTCCCTGACAACCATGTGACTCATGTCTGTTTGCAGTTAGCCAGCTATAGTTTGTCAGTGCAGTCAGTAATGTAGCAGATTGAAAGGTAAACATCAGATCATCTTTTTGCAGCTCAGCAGACAACAGTGCAGTAGTGGATTGTGTATGTTGAGTGTTGATTTCATGCTACGTTGTTACGTAGTTGGAGAGACACAATGCTGGAAAGTAAACTAAACAACGTCTGTCTTTTACTCTCCGTGACAACGAGCTTATAGCTAACTAGCTAATCACGTAAAAACTTTCATTAACTACGTTTCCATCCAAGGATTTTTTGCGAAAAAAGTTTTAGCGCATCAAAATAAAGCTGATGGAAACGCAAATTATCGCTAAAATTTCACAAGTGTCGACATAATATTTTTCCATTTAACTCCAGCGCATAAACTTACCCCAATCGTTAGCCTGTGTTAATCATGACGACAAGGTATAGGATCCTTGAAAGCCAATTTATTGTACGTGATTATAGACTGATCTTAACAGCATAAAGATCCGATCACTGCAAACACATCTGCATCATGACACTTCCAGGAGTGCCAACACAAATATCTCATATCAAGACATGCACATTGACAAGTGCACGGAGATCAAATGAATGGCCACTGTTTGCGATTAATTTAATCGCGGTAGACATCCCTTTATTTATCCACACCATTCAAAATAATAGACGGCAGTCACGGAATTAGCAAATACAAAAAAACATATCATTTCTGTGCACAAAGATGTTTTAAATTAAAAATAAATACACAGTACTAGAAGAAAAGCTTCCGTGTGCTATTTTGGAACACTAACAGCCCAATTATATTAAATTATTGCTTTGCTTACTTTTGAAAAAATGCTGGCAAAATTCCCTGTATTAAATTAATTACCAAACGAAAAACGCATTAAATAAAAAAACTAAAATAAAAAAAAATTACCAAACGAAAAAAATATATTTTTAGACCTATGCTTTTCTTTTCACAAACTTAAATTAGCCGTACCCTGTTCTGTAGACGAATAAAGTCGGCTGAATGACATTTTCTACACTTCAAGACAATAAACTATCAGAACTATTTGTCCAATGCGGAGTTCACTTTCAGAATTTTTATTTTTATTTATTCTTTATTTAAATGGTCAGCATTTGACTGATACTAAACAGTACTGATGTTTATTTAGCTATTTATTTTATTTCTATTTATTCTTTATTTTAATGGTCAGCATTTGACTGATACTAAACAGTAATACTGATGTTTATTTAGCTATTTATTTAATTTTTATTTATTCTTTATTTTAATGGTCAGCATTTGATTGATACTAAACAGTACTGATGTTTATTTAGTCTTTATTTTAATGGTCAGCATTTGACTGATACTAAACAGTACTGATGTTTATTTAGCTATTTATTTTATTTATTCTTTATTTTTATTCAGTTGGAACACTAACAGCCCAATTATATTAAATTATTGTTTAGCTTACTTTTGAAAAAATGCTGGCAAAATTCCCTGTATTAAATTAAATAAATTACCAAACAAAAAACGCATTAAATAAAAAAATAAAAATAAAAAAAATTACCAAACGAAAAAGATTATATTTTTAGACCTATGCTTTTCTTTACACAAACTTAAATTAGCCGTACCCTGTTCTGTAGATGAATAAAGTCGGCTGAATGACATTTTCTACACTTCAAGACTATAAACTATCAGAACTATTTGTCCAATGCGGAGTTCACTTTCAGAAAATGAGCTTTTGAACCTTTTAAAACTTTTAAATATTTTAAATCTAACCCTCTTTACCCTGGATCGCATTTGCTGAGCTTCTTCAGAAAATGTAAATTGCATTATGACGCTAAAATTAATTTTAGATGACAACCAAGTTCAGTTGGTCGTTAGAAGTTGCTGGACAAATATGCGGGACATAGTGCAGTTGAGATGGCGATGCTTTTGATTAGATGATTGTTCAAAATAGATTCCTGATATTCAGTAGGCTATCATATGTAAACCCAGATATTACACTGCATCAGTTTTTCTTTAATAGCTGTGCACACAGCATATACACATCGATGGATGGTCCTTATACTAAAACTTAAAGTTTCCCCCACTACTTGGTGCAGGTTGCCAGCTTGAACAGGGCCATGACAATATGCTTTCGGGTCAGAACTGGTGGCAATCTGAGATAGGTGCAACATCAGGACCAATATTACAATCCTATCAGAAGGGCAACTGCTCCCTTTTGATTGCAATTCCTCATCTTCTGATTGCATTTATTTGTCAATTAAAATAACAGTTAGCTGGCTTATTTCAATGAATTGTCTCAATACTCTCCCCATTTTACCAAAACTTCGGAGGAAAAAAAATTAGGGACATCTGGGAGGCGAATTAGCAATAAACACACATTTCTGAATGGAAACAGCTTAAGATTTATTTTGCGTTAAATCAAAACTTATGCGACAGTGTTTTTTTTATGCATGACGTCTTCACGCACACCATTTTTATCGATAAAAGGTCATTTGAATGGAAACAGGTAGAAAACGGCAAATTTCACAAAAAATTTTTAACGCATTTTCACTTTGGCGATAACTAAATAGTGCAAAAAATGGATGGAAACTAGGCTATTGTTGTCAGCTAAGTGGAAGCTAATGAGTAAACATGTATTCACCAAACTGTTTTGTTCAGGATTCACAGTTTGGTACCCCCTTCAACCGAACAATTCCAGTTGTGTCATTTATAAAATGTAATATTTAAAAGTCTGGTTTTCCACCGTTGAAAGTTTCCCCTGAACTTGAGTAGCAGAATACGGTGTAATACCGCTGCTGCTGTTTATCTTGACTCGGCAGTATTAATATAGTCAGCATTTGACTGATACTAAACAGTACTGATGTTAATTTAACTATTTATTTTATTTTTATTTATTCTTTATTTTAATGGTCAGCATTTGACTGATAGTAAACAGTACTGATGTTTATTTAGCTGTTTATTGTATTTTTATTTATTCTTTATTTTCTCAGTGTTCAATTCTAGAATTTGTTGACAATGTATAATAATAATGTCAAATATTCTTTGATAAAAAAATATTTAAGAAATCAGCCTTCTGAGTACCTTTGCATAGTCATATTGGTGCAAAATAGGTGAAAAATCCACATAGAAAAGGTCTGTTTTAATTCCAGCTCAAAAATTAAATATATCGGCAATCGGTCGGGCTCTAATAGCATGTTACACTGCTGTCACTGCTTGATATGTCAACTACATAAATACAAACAAATTTTGAGTCATGATTGTGATGTTTTAAAGCATAATCTTGATGATAATTTGTAGCTGTCTAGAAGTATATCTAACACTGGGCACAGACTGGTACTGGGAATATAAAATGTGAATGTAAAACCTGGATGTGGTTTCGTTCAAAGACACAGATAGCCCAGCTGTAGTTAAAAGCATCCAAATGACAAAAAGGTCACTATATAGACAATTCACTAATAAACAGTAACAGAAGGACTAATACTTTTAATAAACAAGAATTTAGCCAGCCAAAACCTTTCTTTTTTATTTTAAGATATAGTTCACCCAAAAAAAAAAAATTTCCAGGGAACACAAAAGCAGATGTCAAAAAAAAAAAAAAAAAAGATGCAATGAAAGTGAATAATGACTGAGACTAACATTCTGCCTAACATCTCCTTTTGTGTTCTCCAGAAAAAGAGAAAGAAAAAAAACTATAATATGGGTTTGGAACAACATGAGGGTAAGTAAATGACTTTTTTGGGTGTCCTATCCCTTTTAAAAGCACAAGACTGTTTAATGACTAAAGGTTACTCAAAACTGAGGAGGTAACATCTGTGGAACTGAGAATTTTCCATAGGAAGGCTTTCAGTAGGAAGCTCATTACCCAGCAGAGCCACTTAAATCGGAACACCCGGTCAACTAATAATTGCTCAGCAGTGGAGAACCAGTCGAGGGGGGAGAGGTATGTGCGCTGACAGTTTTCTTCTATGGGAACACAAAATGATGTTAGGCAGTGTTAGTCTCAATCCCCATTCACTTTCATTGCCTCTTATTTTTCACACAATGAAAGTCAATGGTGACTGAGGCTAAGCTTTTGAGTTCCACTGAAGAAAAAAGGTATTACAGGTTTAAAACAAAAAGGAGTCAATAATGAAAGAAGTTTCATTTTGGGTGAACAATTCCTTTAAAAAGGAATCTAAGAATCTTTTGGCTGATTCAACAAATAAATAACTTTTCACAGCTTAACTTTCACTACAAACAGAGCTCTTGTTCCAAATTCACCAGTTCAGCATGCACTAAAAAAAACTAAACAACATTTTTTGCCTTTCTTGTTAAAGTTGGCATAGCTCTATGGTGCACTTTGAACTTATGCACCTTGACTTTGCAGGGAAAGTGATTAAGAGCATCAGCCTGCGCTAAGATCTGTGGTCCTAGGTACTTGTTTACAACTTAATGCCATCTCGGTTTCCTGGCTACAAGCAAACCTGTTGCACCACACAAAGGGGAAAAATATGTGGTCCGATTGCTATCATTTTTCCATTTGTGCTGGAAGAGTGCATATTGTTCAAATAAAAAATAAAAAAATGAAAAGGGGGAATGGAAAAACAAACAACCTGTGCTCCATCGCTGCAAGGCTAAACTGTTTCCCTGCAATTTGAACATACCAAACCTTGAGCCAGGGAAGCTTGGAAATTCTCTAATATGCATTCCTGCACAGATTTTGGGTTAAAGTCCAAAGGGACTTAAAGGGTGCTACTGATCATTAGTTCATGGATGAAACAATGCAGTACTTCAAAATCGAGGAAACACTGAAATTGACTATTTAGTATAAAAAGCGAAGGCACAGTTGTGTGCATAAGATTGTTTGGGGTGAGTTGTATCCCAAATAATGGTTTGCAATGACCAGATTTGGTTAAAACAAAGAGTGCAATGGATTTAAAGAAGTTCACACTTATTGTAATCACTGACTCACAGCTATAAACATGAGCAACGGAGTCAGCATGCATCTTTACACCGACTAAGCACTTATGCATTTCCCAGAACGTGCAGTTCTCAGAACGTACCGATCCCTTGGGTCAATCCAGCTGGTGGTTTGGTTAATATGGTCTATATAATAGACTTTCCCGTCAAAATCTCGGGCCTCTTCCCAACCCTCTGGCAATGGTAACTCATTCCTTGGCATGACCAACTAGTCTCCATGTAATTTGCTCTGCAAGTCTTCTAAATTGATTTGAAGGCAAACCATGCGTTGCTTTACGTGGAGTGGTTCAAATTTAAACCCAACACATAATGGAAGTGCCATTCATTAACCACGGGAAGAGATTTATTCCATATGATCCATGATAGTCCAATGTGTCCCAATATTCCAACTCAGTCTACATTGAGCACTGTTTTCCCGAGTGAATGGCGTTTAAATGAATGGACGAGGGTGTGATGCTCTGAATCGCGTAGCTTTTCCGCAGCGGTTGTGCTTGTGATAATAAACTCCTCGTTTCTTGTGCATTATCGATCAGGAGCGCAAGAGATCGATTGGCCGATCAATCATCTTTCACCACAGAGCGCGCGCGATGTTCGATGCAAGCGCGTGACAGAAGGTTAACTTGAGCGAAACGTCAAAAAAAAAAAAAAACAACAACAAAAAAAAAAACTTTCAAAACAATCGTACACGAGTTTTCGTCAGTTAGAAACCCATTTTAAAGTCCACAAATCCCTCTGCGTAAAAAAAGAAAAGAAAAAAAAAAAAGAAAACAAGCGAATCAAATTTCCAGTGCCACGGAAATATTTGAACCCGTCTAAAGTTTCTTTTTTTTTCTTGCTCAATGTCTGCCCACCATGTTTTAGCGACAACTGCGCTAGCCTGTTAGCCCAAAAGCTCGTAGTATAGGCAACGTAAACAGTTAGTTACTCCACACCAGCGTACTCCACTTTTAGTCGTTTGTCAATGCATTCCTCTCACAGCCGGATCATCTCAGAAATTTCTGTGAAAAGCAGCGTGCTTCGTTCTCATTTGTTTTCAAATGTTGTCTTTTCCTCTAAGTGGCTGTGTGCGGTTCTCCCCGCTGTAGTCAAGCTCAGTCGCTATGCTGCGGTTGGAATGGTTTACGTCATACAGGTGACGACCGTAGTTCCTCTAGTAGCAGTTTCCTGCCCAGCGATTAGTTACCACGAGATCTCTGACATTGACACATGTGTAACTTGTGTAAGGTGCAAGACGAGACGGTTGTACTTTTATTTTGACACCTCAAAAATAAAAATAAAAAATAAAATATGTTTTTGTACTTAATTGATCATTTGTACTCTCCATTTTTTTTTATTATGTTGGAAAGATGTGTTTTTTGGTTTTGTGAATACACGTAAAGAAACCATAAATCAGCGAAAGAAACAAAAACAGTTTTATTTTATTAATCTTTTATAACTTTTGGCCAAATTAAACATACATAAATGTAAGTTCTCCAATCACAAACGCGAAATTAGGCAAGACTTTAAAACACCAAAAAAAGAAAGAAAAAAAAAAAAGCTTGGAAAACACTTTTTTAGTTGATATTTAGAATTTATTATAATTCGTCATTGTTTTTTATTTAATTTATATATATATATATATATATATATATATATATATATATATATATATATATATATATATATATTATTTTTTCTTATATTATTATTATTTTCATTTTTTTAATTAATTCATTTATTTAAACCCTTTAGCTGTTCTGTTCTGTTGATTGTTTTGTTTTTTGTTCCACCATATTGTAATTAAATCTAAAAACAGGTCCCACTCAAATACATCAATACTATCACACTTTTAAATACAGTAAATTGGCAGCAAATTATGTATTTATCTTGCATGTATATTCCACATATTCCACCTATTTGTACTCATATTCGTATTACTGTACAGAGTCAGAAGTTTGGAGTATTTTCCATATTTTAGAATAATAGTAAAGCACCTAATTAAAATGACAAAATAACCCTACTGGAATTATTGGAATTATGTACCCAAGATATTGGAAAAAGAAAAGAAAAATATTTTATATTTCAGCTTATTCAAGGTATTGCTATCCTTGGTATTCTCTCAACCAACTTCACAAAGTTCCACCTGTGATGCTTTTTAAACAGTTTTGAAGGAGTTCAATATTTTCTTTTCTTTTTTTTTGTGTGTGTTTTTTTTGTTTGTTTTTTTTTTGTTTTTTTTTGTTTTTTTTTTTGTTTACTGTTTTACCTTCACTATCTGGCCCAACTCATTCATTTAAAACAATAATTTTGTTATTACAGAATTTCAAATTAGAGTTAGCATACTGACCAAGTTCATCATCAAAGCTTTATTTTTTCATGTTCAATGCTCTGAAAAAAAAACAAAAAAAAAAACACTTAGGATTTGTGATGTGCACACACTTTTACATTCACAACAATACTACCAAAATAAAGTAAAAGAAAAATATTAAGGCATATATCAACTTGTGGAACTCAACTTCAGACAAATTAAAACTGCACAACACCCTCTAACGGCGAGCAGGTTACTTGAGTGACCTAACTATTTTTTTTTTCACACAATATAATTTTAGACACCAACGCTATCATTTTCAGTTTAATTGGAATCTTTTGTTTTACCATATACGATAACAAATTAATATCCTTTGTTTATAATCGCAAGTGTCAAGTCATGACAGTTCCGCCCCTCTTCTGTCAGTAGCTGGAGGCAAACTGGGCGCGTGCTTTTCAAAACAAACCGAGACGGATCACGTGCGCTGGCGAGCAAAAGCACAGCTCGCGCTACGTAAACATCTATTAATTCCAATCGAAAGTGATCATCCCTATGCCCTACTCACTACAAAGGACAAAGCTATTGATGTGGGCTCTCTAAAGAGAGCATGGCATTACAGTTTGAATGTATCCTTCACTAAAAGTCTTGTAAAAGGGCCCTTTGTGAAAAAATAAACTTTCTTACTTTTGTTGGAACCACTCTTCGAGTGGCGTCCCCTTACCGAAGTGCACTTCAAGAGCGCAAAAATGCCGTTTGGAAAATGCCCCATTTCATTTCTCGCGCTTCAGGTGAGCTCATTGTCCTCCTTCATATTTCCGTGGCGCTCAGCACTGCAATGGCATTGGTCGGGACCGCGCTATTTATCGCACTCAGTGCCTTCTACAAGAGATTAATATGGACACGCGAAGAATATTACATGTTCCAGGAGGTAAGTATGAAATTAAAGTAATACTTGCCTTTTTAAGAGCGTGGCTCTGTGGAGACAAGACTCTCATTTAATTGAACTTTGAGGTTGATGTTGATACTGTATGTCTTTTGATGTGCATTTGAATTATGTTTACATATTTTTTTTATAATATTATTATATTGTTTCTAATGTTGAAAGAAATGATAATATACGTAGAACCAATGATTCTTTTTAAAAGTACTCCTGCTTTATCTGTTTTTGTGTTATTTATACCAATTATCGAATTTGTGTTTATTTTATTTGTAATAGTGCTTCCTTGGTATTAAAGGAATAGTTCACCCAAAAATTATTTACTCACCCTCATGCCATTCAAGATGTGCATAACTTTCTTTCTTCTGCTGAATACAAACAAAGGATTTTAGAAGAATATTTCAGCTCTGTAGGTCCATAAAATGCAAGTGAATGGTACCCAAAACTTTGAAGCTCCAAAAAGCACATAAAGGCAGCATAAAAGTAATCCAAACAAATCCAGTGGTTAAATCCATATCTTCAGAAGTGATATGATAGGCGTGGGTGAGAAACAGATCAATATTTAAGTCCTTTTTTACTATAAATTTTTACTATAAATTCAGTAGGTAAGCGATATGTACAAAGAATGAAAATCTCCAAAAACAAAAGAAAAAAAAATGTGAAAGTAAAAGCGGAGATTTGATCTTTTTCCTCACCCACACCTATCATATCGCTTCTGAAGACATAGATTTAACCACTGGAGTCTTATGGATTACTTTTATGCTGCCTTTATGTGCTATATGGAGCTTCAAAGTTCTGGTCACCATTCACTTGCATTGTATGGACCTACAGAGCTGAAATATTCTTCTATAATACTTTGTAAAACAAAGTTTTGTTATTACAGAATTACAGAATATTTTTATTTTCTAAAAATCTTCGTTTGTGTTGATATCACAGTGCCAGAGAGGATTAGGAAAGGGATCTTTATTAATGAGGGAGCATTCGAGGTAATGATTTCACATCCTACAAGGTGTGTTTATATCATGACAGCACCACTGTTGTGACATTAAATCTCATTCTAGCAGTTGAGAAATATTTCTTAAAAATATCATGTGCACTGTGCTGAAGGCATTATTGCTGCTACTAATGTCCAATGGCGTACTTGTCACTAAAGGAATGTTCCAAGTTCAATACAAGTTAAACAACCCTCTGGGGTCTGAGGGTGTTTTGGGCCCTGGAGAAGTTTTGACATGCCTTGACATTTGTGTTTTTTCAGTTGCTTAAAAACATATTAATGGCTAAAGTCTGATAACACTGTATTCAGCACAAACTGGGCTACAATAATATGTGAGCAACATGTGTGTACATGTTTGTATTTTTGAGAAAATAACGTTTATGTGTGGTTTTTGATAAAACACAAATTTTAAATAACTGAAATAAGGCCATATAACACATACTAAACATTTATTCACAAGACTTTTGAGGACTGGATCTTGTAGCCTAGAGTTTTTGCTATAAAATGATGTGAAAACCATCCTGATCACTCATTCATACAAAACAATATAGTCATTTAACTTTTGTAAGACACTTTTAGTGTTAGAAAGGCCATATGCGAGGAGGCATGAATGATCAAGAATATTGATGTGATTCACACCTGAGGAGACAAAGACCCCTCCCCTGGGAACAGAATAAAATGTAATAACTGATATAGGGCATATACACAATATATACAGTTTTTTTCAGGATTCTTTGATGAATAGAAAGTTCAAAATAACAGCATTTATATGAAATAGAAAGCTTTTGTAACATTATAAATGTCTTTACTGTCACTTTTGATCAATATAATGCATCCTTGCTGAATAAAAGTATTAACTTCTTTCCAAAAAAAACAAAAACTTTTGAACGGTAGTGTATAATGTTACAAAAGCTTTCTATTTCAGATAAATGCTGTTATTTTGAACTTTCTATTCATCAATGAATCCTGAAAAAAAATGTACACAACTGTTTTCAACATTGATAATAATAATAAATGTTTCTTGAGCAGCAAGTCAGCATATTAGAATGATTTCTGAAGGATCATGTGACACTGAAGACTGGAGTAATGATGCCGAAAATTCAGCTTTACATCACAGGAATAAATTGCATTTAAAATATATATATATATATATATATATATATATATATATATATATATATATATATATATATATATATAAAACTTGCCTCAGGGGCATTTACAATTTGCATTGATCATCTCAGCACATTACCGTATGAATAGCGCGCTCTGCTGGTGGGTGTGATCACATTTGTGATAATTAGCTGAGCCAGAAGAAACTGTACATCGCTTTGTTTCATACAGATTACATTGCAGGAGAATATTTGTTTTAAATTTGAATTGTTTTATTTAAAAGTAGACATTTTAAGCTTTCTTTAGACATATGTTTCATGTTTGTGTGATGAGTTTCAGTTCATTTTTGTGACGTGTTTCAGAAAGATGCTCGCGGAGACAGAGACGGCTGAAAGCGCACCGTTTATATTCTTTATTTTACAAAAGCACAAGGTTTTGTTGTTATTGTGAGTGGACACAAATAAAAGTAGACCCTTTATTAGTTTCTAATGATGTCTTACACTTATCTGTATGCCCAAAAATGGCGGAGTATTTTAAGTTGTTTCCGCTGTTATGAGGAAAAAATCCAGCAGGACGCGCCGACGCATCCGTCAACCCCTGAGGGTTAAGCTGAATCGACAGTATTTGTGACAATGTTGATTTCCACAAAAAATAATTTTGACTGTCCCTTAATTTGCTTAAAATTTTTTTTAAAAAAAATCCAAAATCACAGTTACTGTTAGGTGCTTACAATGGAAGTTAATGGGGCCAGTCCATTTACATTAAAATACACCATGTTATAGCCACAAGACATAAACATTGTATGTGTTAACACGATTTTAATGTGATTAACTTACTAACCTTATCTGTGTAAAGTTATATCTAATATTACAATTTCGAAACCTTGTAAATCCAGTTTTGGTTTTGACTCGAATATAACTAGTAAGCAATTTTATCACACTGAAATCATGTTTACATGCATATAGTTTACATCTTGTAGCTATACTTTTGAAACAGTGTGTTTTTTAAGTTTATGGACTGGCCCTTGACTTCAGTTGAAAGTGCCTCACTGCTTTTTCTAAAAAAGAAAATTGAAAAAACGAAAATATTTTTTGTAGTTATTACACCACAAATGCTTAATAAACTTATATTGAACCTGGAACATTTATCTAACATGGTAGTAATCTGTATTGCAAACTGTATTTACACATTGTTTTTTTTTTTTTTTATCTCTGCATGTGGTCAAATTTCCAATTGCAAACTCATTTTACAGTTTGTACTGCCAACAAGTTCCCCTGATTGCAACAAATCAGAAAGTTTGTTTTGCCTAAAGCATGCCAGATTATTTAGCTGGCAGTGGATACTTTAGGGAATTATCTTTAAGAACTGTGATTTAAACTTCAGATAGAGTGGTTCTGAAGTTGCACAACTGTAAAAATACAAATATAAGGCCTCTTCACTCTGAAATCAATATGGTGTGGTTATGTAAGTGGGTTGAATTACCATCAACAAGCACTAGTAACATAAAGGGAGGACTATATTAAATTAATCTCATACAGGCTCCCGGAAAGTACATCTTATTCAAATTACGATGGCTATATAGACGGTCACGCTCCTAAGATGGAGCTAGATGGAGAAAATAAATACGTGTGCAAATCACAATTTGAAACACGCCACAGTTTTATATTGTGGGGGTTTGTACCATTTTCAGCGCCACTTTGTAACAATCAGCACTCTTGTACATTTACAATTCCTGTAAAGAACCTCGAACAGAAAACATCTATTACAACAGCTGCCCTCAGACAGGTTCAGACTTCATATATAATTTAACCTCGATTCCAACCAGCCATGCTTGTTTTATTCAGCATGTCACATGTGACATCTCAAGATAAGAGTGATAGTGAGGAAACGGCAATGTCTATATTAACACTACTGCAGTGCTGCTTACAATTGTGTACAAATCTCTGATTATCAAATGGATGTATTATATTTGTTAAAACACAAAATGTATTCATTAAAGTCAGAATGTTTGACTTTATAAATTGTCATTTTCTGTGAAAACAGTATTTGTTTCTCTTTAAGAATAAAAACTACAAAAATTCAGCAAGTACTCAAGATGCTCACAATTTTCTCGGATAGAAGCATTCAAAAGTAAACATCTATCGGATGCAGTTGTTGGCATTAAAGGAACAGTTCACACAAAAATGATCATTCTGTCTAAAACACATGATTTTCTTCTGTGCAACAAAGATGAAGATCTTTTGAAGGATGTATGTGGTGTTTTTGTCCGTACAATGCAAGTCTATGGGGTCCAACACTTTCAAGCTCCAAGAAAAAACATTAAGGCAGCATAAAGGTATTTCATGTGACTCAAGTGGTTTAATCCATGTCTTCTGAAGCCATACAATCAGTTTTGGGTGAAAAATAGTGATTAAACCACTCAATTTGTATGGATTACCTTTGTCTTTTTTTTAGAGCTTGAAATTGTTGGCCCCATTGACTTGCATTGTATGAACAAAAACACTTCATATCGCCATGAAAATATATTCATTTGTGTTCCGCAGAAGAAGCAAAAGTCATACGGGTTTGAGACAGCATAAAGGAGAGTAAATGATGAAAGAATTATCATTTTTGCATTTCTTAACCATTCCTTTAACATATTCCAACATTCAACAGTTGTAGCCCATAAAAGACACCTGCTAAGATAATGTTCTGGATGTCAATTTGAGAAACGGTTCAAATTCATCTCTTCATTATGACATTATGTGGACATCTGAGCCAGCAGGGATGCAATGAACACAGCATACTCCTCAGAATGACATCGTTTGTATAATTCAACTTTCCGTTTGATCCGTTTTGGTGTGTCCTGATAGTGATTCTTCACATCCCTTGCCATTGCCATTGCCTGTGACGACAACAAAACATATAGTTTACTTAACCTTTAATCATGAAAAGTCTTTCATGTAGACTCACTTATTTAGATATTAACAGCTATCTCATACCTTGTAATCCTCATTGTGTTCCCTAACCATGTGTTGCACATACTCAATCATGTCGGTGGAGCATGTTGTTCGGTCTTTCCCTTTGAGACTGGCCTCTGCCTCCATTTCTGCACAAAGATGTCAAATCAATAAAACATAATGCGTTGCGTAGTACTTTAGTGGTCTTGTAACTACTCCTTTAGAGGGCTTTAGGTAACATACCTTTAACGACGTAGGGTTTGAGCAAAACATTTGTCTCCATTGGTTCGCTTTCCTGTTTGCCCTGTAACATCAGTTAGACCCATTACGCTGTAATCAACAAATCAGCAAGTGTACTAATGCAATGTAAAGTATATCAGGGATTCAAGGTTGATTCTTGCCTTTTTAGCTTTAATGGGAAGCATGCATTTGGTTCCAAATAACAACCCCATGTCTTGAAGATTTTGTTTTGCTGTTTTCTGGTCATCCCAAGCCTTTCTGATCTGAGGATTTCAAATCGAACAGATTAAGGACGGACTACATAATGATTAACAAGGGAATATACGTGTCCACAGCACATAACGTTTAATATAAACAAAGAAAAAGCTTTTCTAGTTGGCGTTGTGTGAGTATTTACACTTACCATTCGATGTGCGAATCCTTCCTCAACTTCTTTTTCAGTTTCTTTTTATTAGCATTGTAATAAAACGTGTTGCGATTACGAGATTTCTTGAGTTTGCCCATTACTGTTTTATACACCAATCAACCATGCGTGTTTGAGGAATGCGGAAGTGTATCCACTTCTCCTCTGACGTCAGTGACATGATGTAATATCGCCGCCCGCTGGAGAAGTTCCGTACAACATTTGATCTGCATAACAAAGAAAATATAGGAAAGCGATGAATGCATTTTCAGCAACAGAGTCGAGTACAGGGTGAAAATAACTTTAAATACAGGTTGTTATGATCCAGACTTTATATCGATTATATATTATTACATTAGGCTATTGCAAACAGGTCTCAGTACAGTTTATGTTCAGACTAATAAATGCAGCTTTCCGGGTCTGATCATTAAGAATATATTCACATTCTTTTAATAAGTTATTATTATATGTATAGCTAAAATTAAACATGCCCTTCTCAACTCAAGAAGTGACGTACCTAACTAACTGTATTTGCGAGCAAATAGCTCCGTTTAGGTTTGATTTTGTGGTTTTATGTTTTTAATTATTGTATTATTTTAAAGACATTTATATTTAGATGATCTTGATTACTTATTTTATATATTTAGATTGAATGGTTATATACTGTATAAATGTTTTTTTATTTTTATTTGGATAGATTAACTGTAAGGTCTAAAATTATATCCTCTAGATGCCGCTGTAAACTAAGTATTTTTTTTTTTAACGCACAATTTGCATCTTTATGGAATTGTATTTCATCATAACACATTACTTATATATAATATATACATATACTATTATTATTATTATTATTATTAATAACAACAACCTGCCGCACTATTAGTTTTAGTGTACAACCATATGTGATTTTAACTGATGTTCATGCGTATCTACTCTTAAATGCCAACAAAAGACATAGTGGAACCTATAGGCCTATTATTGCTTTGCATCAGGAAATAATGATAGACAGTTATATATATATATATATATATATATATATATATATATATATATATATATATATATATATATTTATCGGTTTTTTTTGTTTTGTTTTGTGATCACTGCAAAAATATATCAAACAAAGACTGGACGACAGCAATAAACAAAATATGGGAACATTTTGTAAACAATTTAATTTCAAAATAAATGAAAAAGGTTATGCTAATAGGTAAAATAGTGTTAAAAAATTGCGAAATGACGAATCCTACTATGGCAAAGGCTTCCTCATGAATATTAAAAAGATTACGTGGCATTCGCCCACTAGCTCTATCGGTTGTCAGTGCTGTTTTATAAATATTCATGAGCTGAGCAAGAACCAGAGGAGTATTCAAATTTAAGCAGGACGCTCGAGGAAGGTTACCAAGCAACGTCAGCATGTCTCGTTAAAATTCATGAGCTCAGCCTTTTACCGTAGTAAGAGCGACGGTCGACGCAAGTCCGAAGCTTCTGGGCGGAGAATCAGAAGAGCGAAACGGCAGAGCGGAGAGTCATTCAGGGTTAATAATATTTCGCCGTGGGGGGGTGGGAGGGGAAGGACGCACATACATACACACACATACATACTGCCAACCCGGCGACGAGGTTAGGCCTGCGGTGCCTGCCTGCGACCCAGGAAACATGGAGCTCGAGAATATCGTGGCCAACACTGTTTTGCTGAAGGCGAGAGAAGGTAAGACATGACAGCTCGCCTAACCATTGTCACTTTTGACAGCTCTGATCTTCAAACGCCGTGCTATCTGTCTCAAAGTGATGGGGGATTCCCCCAAAGGAAGTTAGGCCAAAAAAGACAAGAGCAATGCAGTGCAACAAATGCATAGTTAATTATTTGCGAATCACCTCAAATGTGAGAATTACTCTGATCGTGATGTGTTGCCAGCCGCGTGCTTTGTTGTTTTCCTAACCTTGAAAATGGACACGCGAACATATAAAAGATGGACCTGTCAATAAAAAAAAATCCCGCTATTGCCTATCCATCCCATTTCTATCCAAGCCTGTTTGGATTTTACGACGTTTTGTGTGTGTAAACGTTCTTAGTTTCTGTTTAAAGGAGAAGCGATAAATACACCGCTTACATATGCGTAAGGCACTGACATGAGTGCTGTTATTGACCGCAGTTATTAGTGTACGTGTGCACGAGATAAGCAAGTCAATTAACTGGACGTTTGAATTAACCGTCAGTTATAACCGTCTCATTGGTGTTTGTAGATAGACTGTGTCTCAAAATGAGTGAGCTGCCTACCTAGACTGCATTTTTGGACTAGTTCTGTGATAGTCAAAAATGCTGTCTAGGTAGGCATCTATTGTTTATCATTTTTCTGCAGGTGTATTGAGATGAGGGAATCCTGATGTATTTTCTCGCGTCCGTGTTCGAACGTTCTTGTGCTGCACACTTGGGCTACTACATTTGTGTTGCAGTACATAGTGTAAAGTATACGACAGTAGTGTGTACTACTATCCTTTTAAAATATGTTCCATGGTAACCATAATTTTCCAGTAGTAATTTATTGTTACTACTGTAAAATAATTATAAATAAATATATGAATATAGGCCTATATCCTTGTTTTTTTTTTTTTTTTTTTTGATTGTGTGATAGCTGATTCCAAGTACCACAGTTTTATAGTATCAAAAATAATAATAATAAACAATAACTAGTAACTTTGGTGTTTAATGGAAACTTTGGTTACTGTGGTACATTTCTGTAAGGGTATATTGAAAGTAACACTATTCGTACTGCAGTTATCAAGCAACAAAATTGTTTACATCATAGAGGCATTCATAAGATTTTGAAAGGTGTCATACTTGATGGTTTCTGTTTAGTCACTGGGCTGTATGATTGCTTAACATGTTGCTTCCTCTTTTTTTTTTAAGATGCTAGCTTAAAACTAACACTAGCATATCAAATAGGCTGGGTAGGGCTGTATATTAAAATTTCACTAACTACATTTTGATTATTCATTTATTTATTTTTTCATATTTTGCATAAGTACACTATTAACAGTAAAGCCCAAAGTATACTTTGGTCAGACGCAAACGCTATACCAAGGTGTAACGCAAATTTAGTCATCAACAGAGTGTTCGAGCACTGAATGTGCATGGGCTGATTTTTCTAACTGCATACTCTGAACGCGCAGTATACTTATGCGCCTGGAATTATTTGCACTAATAACTGGGTCCACAAGGTGGCACTCACTGGCACAAAGAAGTGCGAAGATGTAATCACTGCTAAACAACAGGAGACGAAGGTGGAATCAACAACAGTGGATGTGCACGTCAGGAGCCTGTTGAAGAGGTCAGGAGGCGATACCTGCATTTGTATAAGTCAAATATGAAGGAATATAAAGACATCTTTATAGATCTAAACTTCTGAAGAGAAATAGTCCAGTGTCACAGTCAAATAGAGGATACTTTAAACGGCTGAGTGTTCAACTGCACATACTCGTAAGTGTTTAGCGTCAAAACCAAAGTATACTTTGGGCTTAAGACTTATTACATCTTATTAAATGCTAAGACATCTTATTACAAGTTTAACTTACCAAAAAAAGTTTCACACCTTTTTCTCACTATTCTTTTTATGTCTTTTTCAGACAACATGACAGAAGTTATGTGATCACAGGGACACACTCAGACATATTGTGGTTTGATTCTGGTTGTTTCACTGACAGAATAGTGAAATTAACATATCATTTACAATGAAAGCATTCCAACTAAAAGGAATGTTTTGTGTTAAATACAAATTAAGCTCCATTGACAGCATCTGTGGCATGTTGTCTATTCATTTTGACTCGTAGCTCAGTATTAAAAGCAAACAAAAATACGATTACAGTTATGCACTTACTATGGAAGTCTTTGGGGCAAATGCACAATGGTTGCCCTATAGACTACAATAGTAAGTGCATTTCTGTATGTTTTTGGTTTGCTTTTACAAACTGAAGTCAAAAAAATTTCTTCTATCAGAAGTTCACAATGCACTGAATCTAATAAAATATTTAATACAATAACCAAATATTAATTTAGTTGGAACTCCTCCATTGTACATTTTTTATTTTATTTTATAATCCTATCAGTGAACCCACCAGTGTAATAAGATTTGTTCCACTTTTCTTGGAAGAGCTCTTTCATGGCAAAGCTTATGACTTAACAAGAAAGAAAAGTGTTCGCTGTAGTTTCTAATTTTTGTATAATCTGTTTCATATTCTTTTTTATGATTGATATTGTGAATCGTTTGAAAACAGAGGCATTGTTGGTAGTGCTGGAGGCAAGTTTTGCACACAATTAGACTCCTTTACCTCTGCACTGAGGCTGCATAAACATTACATTTCACAATTTGCATCTTGGCCACCTTCCACAATTAAAATGACGGGGGCTTGCCACAGAACTGGTACTGTAATCTTTTCACTTGAAAACTTTTTTTTTTTGTTATTGCAAATGTAGAATGTGGCATTAACTTCCCGCTAGCATCCACTCAAACCTTGACTTCACATAGTAATCATTGGTGAATTAGATTTTTGTTTTGTATTAAAGTAATTTGTCTGAGGTACAATGTCTAGGCTTGCACAACAGGTTTTGATTTTGTAAGATACATTTTTTTCTCCCAATTTGGAACACCCAATTCTCACTACTTAGTAGGTCCTCATGGTGGCGCTGTTACTCACCTCAATCTGGGTGGCGGAGGACAAGTCTCAGTTGCCTCTGCTTCAATTTGTGCATCTTATAATGTAGCTCGTTATGCATGACACCACGGAGACGCCGCATTTGGAGGCTCATGCTACCCTCCGCGATCCACGCACAACTTACCACGTGCCCCGTTGAGAGCAAGAACCACTAATCGCGACCACGAGGAGGTTACCCCATGTGACACTACCCTCCCTAGCAACCGGGCCAATTTGGTTGCTTAGGAGACCTGGCTGGAGTCACTCAGCACACCCTGGATTCGAACTTGTGACTCCAGGGGTGGTAGCCAGCGTTAATATTCGCTGAGCTACCCAGGCCCCCTGATTATGTAAGATAAATTCAGTTTCTCAGCTTGGCTCATCTCCTATCTCTCATGTGGGAAAGTCTTTGCTGCGACGTACGGCCATGTTTTGAACTCTTATCAGATCGTAGTCACAAGCTTCACTCATATGTTTGTAATCATTGCATTCCCCCCCCCCCATTCCATTCCATCCCATCCCATCCCATTAGTGTAGCATCTGTTCCTCAATTCCCCACATAGCCTAGCAACAAAGCAAACACCTGGCCTCAGCTCTCACAAGAGTCCTCTCCATTCCCGAAGTGCATGTCTCATGCAAACCATCGCTTCCTGACCTTTCCCTGTGCCGTCTGTTGACAAACCCATTGGGCTCAGCACCTGGGCCAGTCATTCTAACAGGGGAGCCGGAGTGACGGATGTGGGCCAGCAGAACATTCTTGTGGCATTGGCATGATTCTTTTCCTGAAATCAATCCAGGACGTCCATGCTGGGAGAGTGATCGGAGACTAGGCGACACACATTGGATATGACTTGAGGACATAGGGCTGCACAATTAATCGAATAAATAAACAAGATTACAATCACAGTTGCCACAATTAAGTAATTGTGAAAAGTGTCAGAGTGCAACCGGAAGTGTTTTTCCCATTTATTTTTTCCCTAGGCATTTTATAAAATTCTTTATAAAAGCGTACTAAGGGTTGAACCAAACCAACCATATCCGAAGTGAATCACAAGCTTTGAATTTAAGAAAAAAAAGTCAAAAATACATTAAACATTAGTCGATGAAAAGAGTCTTGGTCCACCAAGTTTTGATTGGTCTTTGGTCACATTCAAACTGACGAACACCGCTATTACGGTTGGTTGGACGCTAGGAGGTACTATGGGGTAATGTTCGTTAAGCAGGGTTAGGGTTAAGCCTACACAATAAAGCAAGACACCTTGATTTCAAACTTTGAACTTTATTTTGTATTTATTTTAACTAAAAATTCAAATGAAACTCAAAAATTCAAATGTGTGATGGCTTTACAACAGTTGTGAAGGGCAACATCTCTCTGGCAAAGAATCTTCTACATCTGTGCATTCTCTGCCAGTTGGGTTTATCATTGTCCAGGAAACATACATCATGTGTGTGAATAAATTCTTTTTGTTCCCTCCATGATATTATTTATATATATATTGCAATATCCAATTACATTGGCAACCCCTGGGCTGAGGGATCTGTGAATATTCTTGCTTTAGTGATTTTGCATTGAAAATTAAATTAATTTATTTAAAAAACGAAAAACTTAAATCAAATACATTTCTAAATTAATATTTCACTCCAAACGAAACGAAAAAGCAATTAAAATAACGAAGTGATCAAAAAATAATATATAAGCAACCACCTTTCCATTTACCGTCAGGCAAGTATCAGTCTAAACATGCAGGCGGAAAATTACTTAAACAAATGAAGACCTAAAAACAATTATAAATGTAAAAATAATAATTATAGTGATGATAATAATCACTGAAATATAAATCCTGGTTCGAGGTGAACGTGTTTTTGTATTTTATGTTTTAATCACAGATGTATAAGCTGCAGAGCTGCGTTCACAATGAACTGTTCTGTGGAAATAAAGCAAACCGAACTCAAAACACCTCCTGAGCATAGATGTCTGAGGTCATTTGCAGCACTCATAGACGATACTGTTCTTGCAAAAAAGACAGAAACAAAGAAAGAGTGAGAACTTTTTACATACGCGTGTTCCACGAGACTGCACGCCTCCGTACAAACAGCGCGTCATGGCTCCAGACTGCGACTAAAATGGTCGCAAGTGCGACCAAAAATAATTGATTGGGACAATAATTTAAAGTCTAGTCGCCACTGGCGACAGTCGGGTTGTGTGCGATCATATGCGGTTTTGTCAGATATCTTGTGAGTTACTGACTACATCTTTAGAGCGCCAATGTGTCTTGCGCCGCTTTTCACCTGTCCTGTTGTGATGAGCGCCCTGCACCGCACGCAACAACAAACACAGTGCGAGAGAGTCGTGAACAAATGACTCTTTTGAACCGGATCTTTTTCATGAATCATCCGAAAATAATTGAGGGTTTGAACTCAGGAGCTCAGGTTAGCAGTTTGAATCAGATTCACTTTCTCAGCGAATCAGCCGTCAGTGAGCTCACAGCTGGGAGGGCAGATTTCAAAATAAGAGTCCCATGTTTATTTGGGGCTTCTTGATAATTAAAAGTCCTGTATTGTGTACTACTTTTTTCCCTTCTGGTAATTATTGATTGGGATTGGAGTAGCACAATAAACTGCATCTGGGATTTCTTTCAATTTGCACTCTTGTAGTCTCTGTATCTGGGACCATCCGGTAACAGTAATAAATAAAAAAAAAAAAAAAAAAAAATTATATATACACACACACACACATACACCGATCAGCCACAACATTAAAACCACCTGCCTAATATTGTGTTGGTCCCCCTCGTGCCGCCAAAACTTTGCCAACCCGCATCTCAGAATAGCATTCTGAGATGATATTCTTCTCACCACAGTTGTACAAAGAGATTATCTGAGTTACTTTGTCAGTTCAAAACAGTCTGGCCATTCTCTATTGACCTCTCTCATCAACATGGCATTTCCTTCCACAGAACTGCTGCTCACTGGATGTTTTTTATTTTTGGCACCATTCTGAGTAAATTCTAGAGACTGTTGCATGTGAAAATCCCAGGAGATCAGCAGTTACAGAAATACTCAAACCAGCCCGTATGGCACCAACAAACATCCATGCGATTATCTAATCAGCCAATCGTGTGGCAGCAGTGCAGTGCATAAAACCATGCAGATACGGGTCAGGAGCTTCAGTTAATGTTCACACCAACCATCAGAATGGGGAAAAAAATGTGATCTCAGTGATTTGGACCATGGCAAGATTGTTGGTGCCAGATGGGCTGGTTTATTTCTGTAACTGTTGATCTCCTGGGATTTTCACACACAACAGTCTCTAGAGTTTATTTTATTTATGGTTCGCACTGACAAATTCTACTGTAACTCCGATAACAGCTCTGTACAATTGTGGTGAGAAGAATAGCATCTCAGAATGTAATGTGGGTTTGCGCTGTTTTGGCGGCACGAGGGGGACCTACACAATATTAGGCAGGTGGTTTTAATGTTGTTACTGATCTGTGTATATATAAAATCAAGCTTTTGTCACTTAGGACAATTTAGGGACTTGCACACAACTATTACACAAGTTGCAAACATTCATTGATGCTCGAGAAGACAGCGCACTCCTAAATGCATACGATACGTAAATATCTGTAATGCAGATTCTGAAGAGCAGTACTAAATAAAAAAATATTTTATCTCTTATATTTGTATAAATTATGAAAGGGGTATGAACATTTATGAGACAAAAGGGAATGCAAACTTGTGTATCTTCTCAACTATACATACTGTATATTAAACCGCTTATTAATGGGTTATCTGCTTTCTATCTTGTTTCTGAACAGCAATCTAAATCGAGCAATTCTGTGATTTGGCGACTAAAAACAGCCATTTGGCTCCTTAATGTTTCAGTTTAGGAGCCAAAGGCTCCCAAGTCATTTTTTAGTCTGGAGCCCTGCGTGTCATACATGCACATAGACGGCTTTTCTGTCATCTGTTCTTAATAATATAACTAAGTGTGTTTCTACAAGAGTGTGTCTGTGTGCCGCGGGGCAACTTATTTGTAAAATTATTTTGATAATAATAGTAGCCTAAAATAATAATAATAATAATTTAATACATTAATGGGAAAACGAGCCAAATATCGTCTTGACATCGTCAAAGGCATCAGTTATTGGCGATCACTCTGACCATCGTCGATCCCCGAGATCGTCGTCTGTCGGCACAACCCTAATGTGCATTTCTCTCTATAAATTAACAAAATGTTCAGACAGTCTCCTTGCTGGTTTGTCAGACACATTCAGAATCATTACTGCTTTTGCCGGTGTCGCTGCGGCTCGCTTCGTGTGTGCACTTGAAAAATTTATATTTTAAAGTGTTAGCTATGTTACTTATAACATTCTTTCTCAACCCTTGAACTCAAACCATTTTATGATGCCCCCAAAATAGATATACAAGTAATTAAATTAATATCATAAACTAGTCGACTAGTGGCTTAAATTAATGACTACTAGTCGACTAGGAAAATATTTGGTCAGGGGCAGCCCTAGTTGTCGATAACTTTGACTAATCGTTTCAGCCCTAATTGTGAAGCATCTCCTCCATAGACATCCATTCAAAAAGAACAGCCTTTTGTCTCCTCACCAGTGTATGGCTTTGGTTTGAATATGGAAATGACCTACAGTCCCATGTTGCATTGCAGATGACATAAATTAAAAATGATGGAAAAATACAAAACTTTTGATTTAAAGTTGTTTATTTTAAGTACATAAACAATATATTTCAGGTTTATTGCAAAATCAGAATCAGAATCAGCTTTATTGCCAAGAATGCTTACACATACAAGGAATTTGTCTTGGTGACAGGAGCTTCCAGTGTACAACAATACAAAAACAATACATAAACAGCAGCAAGACATAGATAATAATAAAAAATTATTATACACATACGTACATACACATACGTAGTGCAAATCTAATACAAATCTGTTATGTACAGTGCAAATACAGTCTGTTATGTACATTGCAAATGTTTTTTTGTTTTTTTCAGAGGAATGAAATGGCAGAAGAGGTTGGATGTGTTGGATAAATAAAAAAAGACTAAACTGTGTATTGCACATAGTTATTGCTCAATGAGGCAATTTAACTGTTCATGAGATGGATAGCCTGAGGGGAAAAAACTGTGCCTGACGGTTCTGGTGCTCAGAGCTCTGAAGCGTCGGCCAGAAGGCAACAGTTCAAGGTAATGGGCAGGGTGAGTGGGGTCCAGAGTGATTTTTCCAGCCTTTTTCCTCACTCTGGAAGTGTACAGTTCTTGAAGGGGGGGCAGGGAGCAACCAATAATATGCTCAGCAGTCTGAACTGTCCTTTGTAGTCTTCTGATTTCATAGCTGAACCAACCAGACAGTTATTGAAGTGCAGAGGACAGACTCAATGATTGGCTGAGTAGAACTGTATCAGCAGCACCTGTGGCAGGTTGAACTTCCTCAGCTGGCAAAGGAAGTACAACCTCTGTTGGGCCTTTTTCACAATGGAGTCAATGTGGGTCTCCCACTTCAGGTCCTGTGAGATGGTAGTGCCCAGGAACCTGAATGACTCCACTGCTGCAACAGTGCTGTGTAGAATGGTGAGGGGGGTCAGTGTTGGGGTGTTTCTCCTAAAGTCCACAATCATCTCCACCGTTTTGAGCGTGTTCAGCTCTAGGTTGTATTGACTGCACCAGACAGCCAGCTGTTCAACCTCCCTTCTGTATGCAGACTCATCGTCATCTCGGATGAGGCCGATGACAGCTGTTCAACCTCCCTTCTGTATGCAGACTCATCGTCATCTCGGATGAGGTAGTGGTGTCATCTGCAAACTTCAGGAGCTTGACAGAGCAGTGCTTGGTGATGCAGTCATTAGTGTAGAGGGAGAAGAGTAGTGAGGAGAGCACACATCCCTGGGGGGCACCAGTGCTGATTGTACAGGTGCTGGAAGTGAGTTTCCCCTGTCTCACAAGCTGCTGCCTGTCCGTCAGAAAGCTGGTAATCCACTGACAGATAGACATGGGAACAGAGAGTTGGTGTAATTTATTCTGGAGTATAAATTGGGATGATGGTGTTGAAAGCCAACCTGAAGTCCACAAAAAGGATCCTTGCATATGTCCCTGGTCTGTCCAGATGTTGCAGGATATGATGCAATCCCATGTTAACTGCATCATCCACAGACCTGTTTGCTCGATAAGCAAATTGAAGGGGATTTAGAAAGGGTCCAGTGATGTTCTTCAGGTGGGCCAACACCAGTCTCTCAAATGATTTCATGACCACAGACGTCAGGGCGACAGGTCTGTAGTCATTAATTTATTAAGTAGTCATCCTGTGATTTTTGGTTTCTTTGGGACAGGAATAATGATTGAGCGTTTGAAGCAGCATGGGACTTCACACTGCTCCAGTGATCTATTGAAGATCTGTGTGAAGATGGGGGCCAGCTGGTTAGCACAGATTTTCAGACAGGCAGGTGAGACACCGTCTGGACCTGAAGCTTTCCTCGTCTTTTGTTTCCGAAAGACCCAGCTCACATCATCTTCACAGATCTTAAGTGCAGGTTGAGTAACAGGAGGGGGGAGGAGGGGGGTTGCAGGAGGTGCTGGTGTTTGTGTGAAGTGAAGGTCAGAGTGGGTGTGAGATTGGGCCTTTCAAATCTGCAGTAGAGCACATTCAGGTCGTCAGCTAGTTGTTGGTCCACCACATTGTGAGTTGTTTCATGCCACTCCACACTGATGCAGAGTGGCTAAAAGAAGATACTCTGAGAAGCTGAAAAACAAGTTTTCAGCTTCTCAGAGTATCTTCTTTTAGCCACTCTGATTTCCTTGTTCAGTGTGTTCCTGGCCTGATTGTACAAAACTTTATCCCCACCCCTGTAAGCATCCTCTTTGGCCTGACGAAGCTGCCTGAGCTCTGCTGTAAACCACATTTTGTCGTTGCTGAACTTTAAATAAGTCCTATTAGGAATGCACATATCCTCACAGAAACTGATATATGACGTAACAGTATCTGTGAGCTCATCTAGATTGGTGTCTGCAGCCTCAAAAACACTCCAATCCGTGCAATCGAAGCAGGCTTGTAGTTCCCGCTCTGCTTCATTGGTCCATTTCTTTACGGTCCTTACTACTGGTTTGGTTGATTTTAATTTTTGCCTGTAGGTTGGAAGAAGATGAACCAGACAGTGATCAGAGAGTCCCAAAGCTGCTCTAGGGACAGAGCGATATGCATCCTTTATTGTTGTGTAACAATGATCCAGTATGTTCCTGTCTCTGGTGGGGCATGTAATGTGCTGTTTGTATTTGGGCAGTTCACGTGTGAGGTTTTCTTTGTTAAAATCCCCAAGAATAATAATAACTGAGTCCAGGTATTGTTGTTCTGTGTCTGTGATTTGATCAGTCAGCTGTTGCAGCGCTGTGTTCACACACGCGTTTGGCGCAATATACACACTCACCAGAATAAACAAGGAAAACAGCTTACAGTTAATAAAGAGCGCTTCCAAATTAGGACAGCACATCCTCTTTACCGTTATTACATCTGTACACCAACTTTCATTGATGTAAAAGCATGTTCCACCGCCTCTCGTTTTCCCTTTTAACTCCACGATGCGATCCGCTCTGAACAGCTGAAAGCCCGGCAGATGTAACACGCTGTCCGGAATGGCTTCACTCAACCAGGTTTCAGTGAAGCACAAGGCAGCAGAGTTTGAAAAGTCCTTGTTTGTGTGGGTGAGGAGATGTAGTTCATCCATTTTGTTAGGAAGAGAGTGGAGATTCACTAGATGAATACTCGGCAGTACTGTTCGAAAGCCGCGCCGACGGAGCCTGACCAGCGCGCCTGCTCATCTCCCTCGCCTGCGTCTCCTAGCGCATTTAAACAACACAGCCGCGCCTCCGATTAAAATGTCTAGCAAAACGTCCGAATATTCAAAAACCGGGATAAGGTTGTCTGGTATGTGCTGCCGAATGTTCAGCAGTTCGTCCCTGGTAAAACTGACTGGAAAAAAATTACTAAACACAGGACAAACAAACAAAAACAACAAAAGAACTGAAGAGCTACACACTGAGGCGGCCATCCGCGGCACCATCTTGTATAAAAACATTTAGATATATGCAGTATATACAATACATACTTAGTAAATATACAGTATATATAGGACTTGTTTTGCATAGTCTTGGAAGTTGAATGTCACTGCTGAGCTCGTTTGCTGCAATTCTCTGATTGGTGGTACTCTCTTCAGGATAGTGGGTAGTGTAGTTCTTCACCAGGAATTCCACTACTGAACATGTGTTTTTTTGTTTATTTTTTATTTTTTTTTATTTTTTAATAATTTGAAGTTACGTGGGCAGATGGCTTCAGCAGAAGTATATACCATCAATTAAAAAGTTATCTGTAAAAATCAATTTGTCTATGAATTTGTCTATTATTCCGGTAACTTGCTATATAATTACTTTAGCTTATTTGCTCTTTAAACTGTTGCTCAGCCATGACAGTAGTTGACTTAAAAGAGAAAACTCACCATAATAGCAGACAGTTCACACAATAGTTGCTATAGCACCACTTGTGGCATTGTTGAGAATGCATAGCGAACTTGCATTGTTTTATAAATTCCAGTCAGACACATTTTGGAATACAACTATACGCAAAATCGAGCTTGAATAGCAGGAAGCATCTGCGTTCACGTACTTGCGTAGAGAACATTTTTCCTTTGATACATACAATTTTTAGCTATTGTTTTGTTTACACCCTCCACTGAAAATGCTGAATGATACTGCATCCTTTGGAAAATGATGACGTAAGGAAATGGAGAACTGAGTTTTCAAACAAAAACGGAATAGTGTGGATGTTGTCTCTGATGCATCCCGACACGAATGCCAGTGTTTCCCCTAGGACTTTTTCAGCCACAGTGCTGTTGTGCGCATGTACACAAGCCCACAACGCCAGACCCGTATTCATGCATGTTGTTCAAAGAATAGATTAAAACAGGGGTGTCAAACTCAGTTTCAGCCCGGGCCACATCAGGGTTTATTTGTGCCCTCAAAGGGCATCTGCATCTGCTTTGTTAGCACCCATGCAAATAATAATACATGTTATCTGTATTGAAATACACATTTGACAGTACATTATTGATTTTGAGGTTGGGATGCAGATGAAAATTATGATATTAACAAAAGTAACATCAGTGGAAAAATGAACACCTAATTTTTATATTGCTAAATTGAAATATTCTGACAGTGTGAATAAATTGGGTCTTCTTTACCGATTCCTTTCATCAGGCTCCTACTGATACAGTCATCTCTTGGAATTTCTGAAGGCAAACAAAACAACTTATATTTTCCTACAATCAGAGAGCATTACAAGAGTACAGATTTTACACAGATGGAAAACTGATAGCCTGGTCCATAATTAGGAAAATGCACCATAGTTCTTCCATAGTATCCATAGTTTTAACAATGATGTTTGTAATAATTCATGGTAACCATAGGTAAAACCATGCATGGCTCCTCACTACCATGGTTAGTAACTATGTTTTCTATATAAAGAACTATGGCATTTTTGTAATGTCTAAATACATTTACACATACATTACTGTTAGTGTTGCTACAGTAAATCCATGGTAAAGTTTTGTAAGCATTGTGATCTGAGAATTGAAAAGCCTTTTAATTTATGTTTTCTCTGCTTTTGTTTGTCAGTGCCGTTTAGAATGTGGGGGCTGTTTGTTTTAAACTAGTTTCATCACTGAGACATAAGAGTTTTGCAACAGACAATTCTGTAATGCATTCAGATGGGTTTTGGAATCCCCGCCGCACACCTTACTGCTTCACAAGCGCATTTAAAATAATCTGTGCGAGTGTGCGTTGAGACCTGTCTGCGAATTACCGCACCTGCTCTGCCCTCATGCTGCTTTATCCATGATTAAGCAGTGTTGATAACTGATCCATGTAGCGCTGTTTCATTCCACTTTTGAAGCTAACAAAATGCACTCCAAAACATACAGATGACAGGGGAAGGATCATTTATATTCACAAGGAAAGCGCTAGCTGATTGTTCAGTGAAACGATGCGATCCCTTGCCATCCTACATTTCAGAGAAGACCTTGCGGGCCACTTGAAATGAAGCAAGTTTGACGTGTTATGCGGTGACGTCACTGTGAGTAAGTGTGTGTATTTCTGTGTGTGTGTGTGTGTGTGTGTGTGTGTGTGTGTGTGTGTGTGTGTGTGTGTGTGTGTGTGTGTGTGTGTGTGTGTGTGGGGTGGGGTCCCTTTCACAGTGTAGAAAGCGCACAGCTGACTGGGGCTGGCAAGCGTTATGTTGCGTCAAGAATATTAAATTAACCATGTGAAATCCCAAGAGTGGCACTCATAATTCAGCAGTAGCACAGCGCCACAGCAAAATGCATATAGGAGAAATACTGAAGGCTGTTCCTAAAAGTAGCCTTTTTCTAAGGCTATGTCCACACTAATACAGCGTGTTCTCGTACAAAAACGTTGAGTTTCGAAAATACTGTCCATTATGCATACTTTGGAAAAGGATGACATTAGGAAACTAAAAACAGAGTTTTCAAACTAAAATGTAGTTTCGACATGGCCTAAGATACCTTTTATGACTAGATTTTAAAACAGCCTTGCATGTGTCGCTTGCAGAGAAGGCAATCCGATGATGCATTGGAGAAAAAAAATCCAATATGCGGACAAAGCAAGAGAAATGTTGATAATATACTTACATTCATTCAAAACCAAAAAAACAATGATAAATTTAATTAGAATGGTCCATTTTACCAAATATTTTCACTATGTATTCAGTGCAATATGCATGCTATGTATTGTTGTGCTTATTAGAGTATCACATCATTAGCTTAGCAATAAGAACTCTACTGGTAGAGTCTGCCATATGGAGTGCTATTTGAGTGGTTCGCAAAGTTGCTGAAACAAAGTGCTTCAAATCAATCACTTATGAGGTTCCATCTATGTTACGATGCTGCCTTGGAAGGCTGCTACTTATGTAGGCAGTATACAGTGACGAGGCTACTCAATACCTTTTGGAACAGAGCCTCAGAATTGTTTTGCATTGAATTTGATGTCATAAAATGTAATATCATAGATGTTCGGTATTTACTCCACTATCTTGTATAGGGTCCCCAATGGTAACATTCTATCTATACTGTAATAATGTAAATTAACCTGCGAGTCAAAAGGCTGCTTTTTGGAACAGTATGGGTTTGTTGGATCTATTTGTTAAAGGTTTCAACATCATTGTAACATTTATATTTTACATCTGTGTGCACATCCTTGGATGGTGTACTGTAGACTTCTTCATATCCCAGTAGGGCTGGGTGATATGGCTTCAGAATTTATATCGCAATATTTTCCAGCAAATTGATGATATTCGATATATATACACTATATTGCCAAAAGTATTCGCTCATCTGCCTTTAGACGCATATGAACTTAAGTGACATCCCATTCTTAATCCATAGGGTTTAATATGACGTCGGCCCACCCTTTGCAGCTATAACAGCTTCAACTCTTCTGGGAAGGCTTTCCACAAGGTTTAGGAGTGTGTTTATGGGAATTTTTGACCATTCTTCCAGAAGCGCATTTGTGAGGTCAGACACTGATGTTGGACGAGAAGGCCTAGCTCACAGTCTTCACTCTAATTCATCCCAAAGGTGCTCTATCGGGTTGAGGTCAGGACTCTGTGCAGGAGAGTCAAGTTCTTCCACACCAAACTCGCTCATCCATGTCTTTATGGACCTTGCTTTGTGCACTGGTGTGCAGTCATGTTGGAACAGGAAGGGGCCATCACCAAACTGTTCCCACAAAGTTGGGAGCATGGAATTGTCCAAAATCTCTTGGTATGCTGAAGCATTCAGAGTTCCTTTCACTGGAACTAAGGGGCCAAGCCCAGCTCCTGAAAAAAAACCCCACACCATAATCCCCCCTCCACCAAACTTCACAGTTGGCACAATGCAGTCAGACAAGTACCGTTCTCCTGGCAACCGCCAAACCCAGACTCGTCCATCAGATTGCCAGATGGAGAAGTGTGATTCGTCACTCCAGAGAACGCGTCTCCACTGCTCTAGAGTCCAGTGGCGGCGTACTTTACACCACTGCATCCGACGCTTTGCATTGCACTTGGTGATGTATGGCTTGGATGCAGCTGCTCGGCCATGGAAACCCATTCCATGAAGCTCTCTACGCACTGTTCTTGAACTAATCTGAAGGCCACATGAACTTTGGAGGTCTGTAGTGATTGACTCTGCAGAAAGTTGGCGACCTCTGCGCACTATGCGCCTCAGCATCCGTTGACCCCGCTCTGTCATTTTACGTGGCCTACCACTTCGTGGCTGAGTTGCTGTCATTCCCAATCGCTTCCACTTTGTTATAATACCACTGACAGTTGACTGTGTGTTGACTGGACTTGTTGCACAGGTGGCATCCTATCACAGTACCACGTTGGAATTCACTGAGCTCCTGAGAGCAGCCCATTCTTTCACAAATGTTTGTAGAAGCAGTCTGCATGCCTAGGTGCTTCATTTTATACACCTGTGGCCATGGAAGTGATTGGAACACCTGAATTCAATTATTTGGATGGGTGAGCGAATACTTTTGGCAATATAGTGTATATCGATAATTATGTCTTTGCTCTGAAATAGCATAAGTGTTTTTTTTTTTTGTTTTTTTTAAATCAGAGGAACCATCATTTAATCTAAACAGCCATTGTAGCCATGTAGAATTAATATTTCAAAGGTATTAAATAAAAACCTGTTTAAAAATGATGGTGTATTTCCCACAGTTTTCACTAAATTAACACAAGGGAGAGTAAAATGTAATCATTTTCATTGATTTGCACATTTCTACTTATATTTAACATACAATCATATATGGAAGCTTAATAAAAATCTTATTTACCTTCATATATTTTTACTAAAACATTTTTCTTTGTGAATGAACAAGGTGTGCAAAAACTACTTATTTTTTGGAAACCAGATGAATATTGCATAGTACTACACTATGTAACACAATTTTTGTTCCTGGGTAGTAAGTGTTATTTCCTAATTGCTTATGCCTCAAAAGTATTGAAAATGGCTATTCCCCACAAACTTTGCTTTTGTGACCAGGACAGTGATATTTTGAAATTTACCTATTTCCAATGAGAAAACGGGCGAATTTTGAAACAACATATGAATCCAAATTAACATGTATTTATACTAAAGTAACACAAAAATGACTACAAAAGATTTAGAAGTGAGTAGTTTTTCGAGATTTATGATTATACTGTAAATCACTTTCACGAATCAGCCCCCAAATGTAGTCTCCCATCATGTTCTCGTTATACTGTCCTTGGTAGCGGCGTTCAAAGTCCAGTATATCCTGGTGGAAGTGCTCGCCTTGCTCCTCCGAGTACGCTCCCATGTTCTCCTTGAATTTATCAAGATGAGCATCAAGGATATGGATTCTGAGGTACATCCTACAGCCCATTGTGCCGTAGTTCTTCACCAGAGTCTCAACCAGCTCCACATAGTTTTCGGCCTTGTGATTGCCCAGGAAGCCCCGAGCCACTGCAACAAAGCTGTTCCAAGCTGCTTTCTCCTTACTAGTGAGCTGCTTGGAGAATTCATTGCACTCCCAGGATCTTCTTTATATGTGGTCCGACGAAGACACCGGCTTTGACCTTTGCCTCAGACAGCTTAGGGAAGAAGTCTTAAAGGTACTTGAACACCTAGGTGTGAAATTCAGAAGGATCGAACTCTCAACTCCAATTGGATGAAACGCACGACAGAACGCGTCCCTCAACTATGTCATAGAGAATATAAAACCCCAGAGATTCCTCCTAAGCTTGCTTCCAACGACAGTATGTGCCGAGTCTAGCTGCAGCACTGCTGCTCCCAGGTGTAGCCTTGTTGCCCAAGGAAGTAACATACGCACCTAAACTTTGGCCATACAATCTCCATCTCGCTGGACGAGCCAAGATTCTCCATGTTCCACCGAACTCCGAAGGAGACTGCTGAGCAATCCGCATCTCACCCTTTTGCCTGCAGAAGTGAAGAAGATTTTTCTTCCTTTTTCATCCGAGTCGACTTTGCTGATATCTCCACCAACCCGCCAAGAATCAGCCGCCGTACCGCCCGCCAACAGAGAAAACGGCCTCCCATCATCACCCAAGCTTCAAGGAACCGAGTCAGTGTCAAACGATGGACGAACACACATACTACCCGTGTCCTCACGTGACTCAAGTAAGAGGTTTATGTCTGGGCAGAGATTGTTATAGTGTGTTATTCTTGTGTATCAAGGTTATTGCTTGTACAGATTACTGACCGCCGAGTCCGTTCATTGCTGCTAATAATACTCAAGGTATTACTGTAACTCACTGTTACCACGAATAAGATTTGCTGTGTTGTCGTCCAACCACGTTGGGTTTGTTTGTGCATTTCCGCCATCGCAGGTGAGACCGGCACACTGAGTTTATCCAATAAAGAACCAACGACCGCTACAGATGGATTACAAGCCATTCACTATATCATCCTGGTTACTTTCATAACCTCCGTTCCCTGATGGAGGGAATGAGACATTGTGTCAATGTAGTGACACTAGGGGTCACTCTTGGGAGCCCCAAACACCTCTGTTTTTTGAAAAAAGGCCAATGGGAATTGGCGAGTGGAATTTGCATGCCACTCCCCCGGACATACGGGTATAAAAGGAGCTGGTATGCAACCACCCATTCAGGTTTTGTGCTGAGGAGCCAAGACAAGGTCCCGGCCGTTTCAGCGGGTGGTTCAGCGTTGTGGCAAGAGGGACACAACGTCTTGTTCCCTCCATCAGGGAATGGAGGTTACGAAAGTAACCAGGACATTCCCTATCTGTCACTCACTCGACGTTGTGTCGATGTAGTGACACAAGGGGTCCCTAAACCAAACCGCAGGAAGGGTCTGTGTCAAGGTAAGACCGAGACGTGGAAGTACGCGTCCTTCAGGTCTACCGCCGAGAACCAATCTTGATGCCGGACGTTCACTAAAATGCATTTTTGCATCAGCATCTTGAATGGGAGTCTGTGCTAGGCCCGGTTCAGTACTCGCAGGTCCAAGATTGGCCGCAACCCACCGCCTTTCTTTGGTACAATGAAGGAGGGGCTGTAAAACCCTTTCTTCATCTCAGCTGGAGGGACAGGCTCTATCGCACCCTTCCGTAGAAGGGTAGTTATCTCCACATGCAAGGTAGCGGCATTCTTGCCCTTCACCGAGGTGAAGCGGACGCCGCTGAACCTGGGCGGGCAACTGGCAAACTGAATCACGTAGCCGAGTCAGATGGTCCGGGTCAGCCATTGCGACGGGTTGGAAAGCGCAAACCAAACATCCAAACTCTGGGCGAGGGGGACCAAGGGGATAATCACGTCGGACGTACCGGCGGGTGGGGTCTCGCGGTGGGGCGGAGCCAGAGGCGCCATGTTGAGGGGGCTCAAACCCCGTGGCCGTGCTGAATCCAGAGACATCAAAGCACTTACCTGACTCCTGACACCCACCATAAGATTGGTCGAGGAGGGGGGAGGAGGAACATCGTCCCCGCAGTCCATCGGAACCAACCCGGTGTGGGCATGTTTGTGCCACAGCTGGGCGCGCAGGGACGGGGGGTCCACCGCTGGAGCGCCAGACCTGTCAAAATGGGACTGTGGACGGCGGACATGACGACGGCCGTGCACACTTGACATGTGACCCAGAGAACAAGGAAACCACTCTTTTGTTGAAGTTTTGGGTACTGCAGCCTCTTGGGCATGCGGCGAAAAATGAAACAAAAGATTCTCCTCCCGGCCCTCCACCGGGGGATGGAGTGGTCTGTCTACCAGCTCCGTAGAAGTGGGTCTCCTCGCTCGTGGGTCACCCGTCTCAGGGTCGCTTCGAAACCTTCCTAGGGTTCTTGGCGGCCGGCCGTGAGACGGGTGGCATCTGCTTCCTGCGGTGGGCTCCATGCCGGGGCCGGGCCTTGGGGGGGGGCTGCAGCGGAGCTGGTGCTGTTGCCGCAGGCGGACGCCCTTGGCAACGAGCAGACGGGGTGCAGGGTCTTGAGCTGCGCCGGGGCAGAATGTGTTGAATGGCCTCCGTCTGCTGCTTCACCAACGAGAACTGCTGGGCAAAGTCCTCGACGGTGTCACTGAACAGGCCAAGCTGGGAGATGGGGTGTCAAGGAACTGTGCCTTGTCAGCTTCTCTCATGTCGATCAGGTTAAGCCAAAGGTGGCATTCTTGGACCACCAGGGTGCACATCGCCTGCCCGAGAGACTGCGCCGTGACCTTTGTCGCCCGGAGAGCGAGGTCGGTCGCCGAGCGCAGTTCATGCATCAATCCCGGGTCAGAACTACCCTCGTGCAGCTCTTTTAGCGCCTTGGCTTGGTGTACCTGCAGGAGAGCCATGGCGTGCAGGGCGGAGGCGGCTTGTCCAGTGGCACCGTAGGCCTTAGCCGTCAGAGACGACATAAACCTTCAGGCCCTGGACGGGATCTTCTGGCTCCTTATCCACCTGGGGGATCACCAAATACCCCTTGGCCGCCCCACCATCGAGGGTAGTGAGAGCGGGGGAGCTGAAATATCGGGACCGGGTAGTAAAAGGTGCCCCCCACGATCTTGTCATTTCCTCATGCACTTCTGGGAAGAAAGGAACTGGGGCGGGGCGCGGCCGTGAGTGGCGCTCTGGTCCCAGGAACCAATCATCGAGCCGCGAGGGTTCAGGGGAGAGTGGAGGGTTCCACTCTAGCCTGACGCTTGCGGCTGCCCGGGAAAGCATGTCCGTTATCTCCGTGTCGGCCTGAGACTGGGTGACCACACCCAAAGGGGGAAGCCCAGCCGAAGCCTCTGCGTCAGAGTGGACGAGCCCGCTCTCCGATGCTGCGCTCAATAACTCATCGTCTTCCCGGGCCCTGAATAAGAGGTCGAACTCGCCCCCTGAGATGAGCCGGTGGTCTCATCCAAGAGCCCGACCTGGGCAAGCAAGCATGCTGAGGAATGGGAGGTCTATGGGGGGTTACCCGGCAGAGGTGGTCCCATTGGAGTCCCCAAATCGCCCCCAGTGCTAACCGACACGGCCTCATACCCATAGGTGGAAGGACCGAGGCGGGGAGCCGCTGGGCGGCTTGCTTTCTTACGAAGGCAAGCCGCGATTGGAACGTTGCCATGGTCATGTTCTCGCAATGAGGACAAGACCCTTCAATGAAAGAAATCTCCACGTGGGCAGCGCCCAGACACGTCAGACAGCGATCGTGGTCGTCAGAAGCGGGGAGATTAGGACCGCAACCAGGAATAACACACAAACAGAAAGGCATCTATAAAAAGATGTTCCATGTGTGTCGCTCTTTTAGAGTTTGAAAATATACTCTTTTTGATGTTCTGCCGAATTGCCCGGGGGCAATCTCTACACTCCACGGGTGCAGAGGGGGAGAAGCCGCTGAAATGCGCCGTAAAATCCTGCAGATGAGGTAAATGAACTCGGCGGGTGAATTCAGCTCAATGAATAGAACCACTCGTCTCTGAAGAGAAAATCTGAATGAGTGGTTGCATACCAGCTCCTTTTATACCCGTATGTCCGGGGGAGTGGCATGCAAATTCCACTCGCCAATTCCCATTGGCCTTTTTTCAAAAAGCAGAGGTGTTTGGGGCTCCCAAGAGTGACCCCTAGTGTCACTACATCGACACAACATTGAGTGAGTGACAGATAGGGAACTAACGGTTGCCTTCTCTCCCATGATCGCTAAACCAGCTTCAGTGCTGTTGCCCTGTTCTCTCTCTCGTAATAACCGCACACACACATGACCCCTCACAAACATACCCACACACACATTTGGCGAACAGATAACTTCAAGTCAAGTCAAGTGGCTTTTATTGTCATTTCAACCATATAAAGCTAATACTGTACACAGTGAAACAATGTTCCTCCAGGACCATGGTGCTACATAAAACAACATAAAAACAACATAAAACAAACACAGAACTACATGAGACTACACAGAACTAAAAGACAGACACATTTCTACATAAAGTGCATGTGCAAACGTGTGCAAACAGTACAAGACGGTCCAATAATTGCTGAAAGAGGACAATAGGCACAGTAAGAGACAGTGCAGCGCCGACCAGTACACAGTTCTTGTGTGAAAGTGTCAAAAAAATATTACAATATAATAGAAAATTCTGTGAATGTAAACATAACATACTATGACATAGTATTCAGCAGATAAGCTTATACTATATATGGACATAGCAGTTATTGGGGTAGCAGCCAAGTAGAAGTGACAAGAAATTAAGTACAACATTTTATGAATACAGTAGCAGCAAAAACATTTGGGTACATAATATAGAAATGTGAAAAATTGCAAAGGGAGTCGGATGGTGTTCAGTTGAGTGTGTGTGTGTTTTCAGTCCAGTCTCTGAGTGTTGAGGAGTCTGATGGCTTAGAGGAAGAAACTATTACACAGTCTGGCAATAGAGCCCTGCTTTGTCATAAGTTAACGTACCAGCGGAGACACGCGTTAAATGGGCAGACGCCATTAACCAGTCTCTCCGCCCACATTCTCTGGCCAGAAACCTCACGCGACGTACTCTCCAGGAGAGCCACGCTCACCATTTTGTGCACTCCTTCTCTCCTTACACACACACACACACACACACACACCTACCCTCCTCTCATGTATTATAGGCTTATCTGCTACCATTTCTAATCATGTTACTGTTTAGTTTGTAGTTGAAAGTCAGAAGTTTATCGACTGCATTGTATTGATTATTTATTGATATTACTGCATCAGTAAACTTTGTTATACTTTAAAGAGAAGTGTTTTGGTATTGTTCTGCATGCTTGTGTGCCAAGGGCTGGCAGGGGATGTCAGTGCTCGGATTCAAGCCGTCATTGTTTTCCTTTTGAATGTCGATGTTCTCTGGATGTCGACTTTCCTAAGAAAACAATCCTATACTGTCTTGTTATTAGTCCCTGATTCCAGGGTGGTGCCCCGGCAATATTAATCTTTGATGATTGTTGACTTGAAGGATTAAAAAGCTAATGTTGATTCTAGTCAGTGTTCTATTGATTTTAATAATGAATAATTATCTTTGATAATTCTTAATCAAACCCATTCCTGAACGAATCCCCAACAACCAGGAGCTTTTATTATGAAACGGAAAATGCAATGTTTGTTTGACAGTTAAGAGTTTCACTTCTTGTGAACCGCTGTCAAACTTTCCTTTACTGTTCCGTGTTTGTAGATTTGTATAATAACTTAATAGCGGTTATGTTTGGAATTGCACGAATGCTTGAACCGGCAGTACTTCACAATGCAGGTAAACTGCGCTAAAAACACGAGCCTATGAGCCCCGCCGCACCCACGCGTGCACAGATCAGCATGTCGCCGGTTCATTTTGAAGCACACACAGACCATGTTTATCTGTCTTTAATCACAGCCTTTGGCAGTAATATATCACATATGATCATATCTCCATTTTGATTCATTATACATCCCTGAAGGATCGTGAAATTAGTCTACTGATGCACTTTATAAAACTTAATGGCAAAATAAAAGGCTCATTAAAATCATCGCGATATTCACGATATTGTTGAATTTTACATTGTCAGCAAAATCATCATGATTATATCGTGGATATTCGATGTATCGCCCAGCCCTATATCCCAGTATAGGTCTTTCAAAGCCCACCTGTGTTAAGATGTTAATCGAATATTGTTTTAGATGCTGTATGCAGTTCTTGCCTCTAATTTGATCTTTGCTCAATTCCTTTGCAGGAGGTGGTGGAAACAGAAAAGGCAAGAGCAAGAAATGGAAACAGATGCTGCAGTTCCCTCATATAAGCCTGTGCGAGGAGTTACGCCAAACTATAGGTACTATGTGTGACTAAAAGTAATATTTCTTTTTACTTTTTTATCTGACTGTAAAGAACAGAAAGGATATTAAAAGATACATTATTTAGTGAAAGTTAAGTGCATGGATGTTATCTTTGATGGACACACATTACACACGGAAGAAAAGGTCTTCAAGCACTTTTCAACAAAACAAGCCGTTTTTAAAGCATGAAAGCCTGACTGACCTTTCTGGGTGAGTTTTCAAATGTATAATGAAGTTCGATGTAGTTGTGCTAGCATCTTTGATGTTCATCCCACGTTTTACATACAGCATTCTGTTTATTGCTATTATATTGAAGGTTTTTTAATCCAAAAGTTATGATAAAGGAAATTTAGATGATGCCATTGTGTCAAAGTGAAGATTTCAATTAGTGAACGAATCATTCTATTGTGTCGGTTCTTTTAAATCAGCTGTACCTACTACGATTCGTGGCGAAAGAACCGATCTGTGGGAAAGAGTCAGACTAGCTCTTACAAGGAGAGTGAGAGGCACCTCCACTCTATCCCAGTCATTTTTTCTGTTCAAAGGATATGTTTAAAAATGCATTTGAACATGCTAATGACTTATGTTTTTCATGAGTCTTTGATTTCGAGTCCAAGTCAAGTCTCAAGTAAATTTTTTTGCGACTGAAGTGTTACTCATCTCTGAGGTACACATATCTCACACTTATATCATATGTGTGACAGCATATAATATATGGGTCTGTTCCAAAACCTATTGAGTTGCCTCGCTGTCTCCTGCCTACATAGGCAGCTGACTGCTATGTCAGCATCTTTACTGAAATTATGCCTCATAAGAGAGCGATTTGGAGAGAGTGATTTGGAACACCCTACATTGGTGGTAGCTCTGCGCATCATTCAAATAACGCTCCTCAAGTGCAGCGCACAGGACATTTAACTCATAACTGATTTCAATACAAGTGATACGAGAGAAATGACACGATCCTCTAATTAGCATAAATATGCACAGCACACACACATTTTGGGTAAAATATCTTTACTTGTTATGGGGTTATTTATCTATACTTTTCAGTATTCAATGGATTATAAATTTATTTATTTACAATCTAAATTTCTCTCGCTTCGTCTGCCATCTTGGATTTATTTTTCCACCGAGCTCATCACGGTGCATTATAGGATCGCCTGCCCGGAAAAAGAGATATACGATGCTACCTTAGAATTTGGCCAAAACGAGATGTCGTAAGAGGCAGCATTATTAAGAGAACAGCCTTCATGTTGGGAGCGTGCCTATGATGTCTTAAAATGCTGCCTCTGTTTTGTTAAAGTGAAATGTCCACAGGGTGGCACCAAAAGCGAGTTGTATTTTTAGTTGTAAATGACATACTACAGTCAACATAAATTCAGATTTTATTAACCATTCTCTCTAACCCAAACCCCTATCCAAAACCTAACCATCAGTGGGGTAAAAATGTTATTCTAGAGCGAAAATTAAATTGCAAAAACTCAGAAGCGCACTTGCCTTTGTTCATGTGAATGCGACCAGACCAGAACCTGTGTCTTGGAGATTGTGTGTGCAGTGCACTATTATTAGCACCACATGGAAAATGTGAGCATGTTTGAATTAATACAAAAATGTCTATTGGAGTATAGCACTTGTCAGTAAATTGGTAGAATGTGTTCGATTTCAGGGTACATGAACATTCGAAAGCAGCATGTCGATTTTACATGCAATCAAGTTGCTAATACACACCTATACATTGAGTGTTAAATTTCGGTGCTTAACTCTTCTTGCAGTGTTTGTAGTATGGACATGAATGATACCTCCAGTTGTGTGGCATGTTGAGGACTGGCGTGCTATTATTTTTCTAAGCAATTGGATTACGCCTGTTGGATGATAAATGTGCCAAATATTATTCTAAGATGTACATTAAAGGAGGGACCTGATAGACATTTTCATTTTAGAAGAGTGTGATCATTTGACTCAGCAACCACACAGCAGCACCCTAGAAACCACCCAACAGCAAACTAGCATCTGCATTGCAATGTGCTAAAAGCCATTTAGAACACCTTAGAAATTGCATAGCAAATCCTTGGCAACCAGCACACAAAAGTGTAGTTTTTTTATTTAAAAAATTGTCTCATAATTTGCAAAATTAAGTTATTTGCACATTTGGTTGCATGGATTGGTCCTGTTGCTTGTTGGGACAGAAGATGTTTCCCTCGTCATAGTTTTTGGTAATTAGGAGGTATCAGTGGTCGCACACATATACAGAAAGTAGTATGACACACACACGCAAACACACATTCCCTAACTATCTTACTGGCTCCTTCTCAGGGTAGTACATTATTACAGTGAGTTTGCAATCACAATATGGATAATTCATACACTGTATTATTGTCCAAAAGTATGACTTTGATATGATAAATTCAGCATCTTAAATGTAGAGCGGGATGTTGAGAATGTAGGTTGGCCACAGAGTTTCATGCCTCTGTCAGCAACAAAGTTAACAGGGTGAGTGCACGACTGTTGTAGAGGAGAGGAAACTGTGGGCAGGCCAGAAAGAGGAAGTTGACTGTCATTTTTTTACGTTGATCACTTAACCCAAATCAAGACGGAAAAAAAGGTGCAAAATGTGTATTTAATGTCACTGATTTCACAGCAGCAAACTAAAACGAGAATTTTGCAAATAAATGCTGAGTGCATTTAACCATTTAAAATTCATATTGTTATTTCTGCAAGCCTTGTAGGCTAATTGAGGTAGCGAGATCTTTTGATGAATCAGTTTCCCTTCGAAAAAATCACAAAGATGTTATTACCAAACCTGCCGTTGCAATGTCTATCTGCACGCACCCCCACCCCCGCACCTCCAACTATGTCAGTCCCATTGAAAGAAAATATATTATTCAAATAGGTCCAAGTTGAAAGCAACAAAAACACAGCTATGATTGTTGGAGCCATGATATTGGTATTCAGTCAATTTGGTGAACTCTGCATAACTTCAAGTATGATTACAGTGTAGAACATCATTGCTGCAGGATGGTTGTGGAAGAAACTTGAGGTGTTACACAGCCATTCTTAACTTCCTGACTGTTTTGATCTCAAGCGTGAGCAATGCCAGGGAAATGTGCTCATTTAGATTTCCCTCTGTTCTCACACAAAAAAACTTTGCTCTTTAAAGATCCGCTCAGCAATTGTTGCTACACGGGCTACAGGTGAATGTGTTTCTTTAGAATTCAGTACAGTCTCATAAATGGTACTTGAACAAGAAGATTCTCTTCTCCTCCATAATCATTATGCTAATAATAATATGGTATTATATGTTCAATGTTCTATAATAAAATACTATTATATAAAAATATACTGTATATACAGTTAAATTCAGAAGTTTACATACACCTTAGCCAAATATATTTAAACTCAGTTTTTCACAATTCCTGACATTTAATTGTAGAAACATTCCCTGTCTTAGGTCAGTTAGGATCACTACTTTATTTTAAGAATGTGAAATGTCAGAATAATAGTAGAGAGAATGATTTATTTCAGCTTTAATTTTTTTCATCACATTCCCAGTGGGTAAGAAGTTTACATACACTTTGTTAGTATTTGGTAGCATTGCCATTCAATTGTTTAACTTGGGTCAAATGTTTTGGGTAGCCTTCCACAAGCTTCTCACAGTAAGTAGCTGGAATTTTGGCCCATTCATCCTGAAAGAACTGGTAAAACTAAGTCAGGTTTGTAGGCCTCCTTGCTCGCACACGCTTTTTCAGTTCCGCCCACAAATTTTCTAGGGGATTGAGGTCAGGGCTTTGTGATGGCCACTCCAATACCTTGACTTTGTTGTCCTTAAGCCATTTTGCCACAACTTTGGAGGTATGCTTGGGGTCATTGTCCATTTGGAAGACCCATTTGTGACAAAGTTTTAACTTCCTGGCTGATGTCTTGAAATGTTGCTTCAATTTATCCACATAATTTTCCTTCCTCATGATGCCATCTATTTTGTGAAGTGCACCAGTCCCTCCTGCAGCAAAGCACCCCCACAACATGATGCTGCCACCCCCATGCTTCATGGTTGGGATGGTGTTCTTCGGCTCGCAGGCCTCACCCTTTTTCCTCCAAACATAACGATGGTCATTATGGCCAAACAGTTCAATTTTTGTTTCATCAGACCTCATCAGGACAATTCTCAAAAAAATAAGATCTTTGTCCCCATGTAGTCTGGCTTTTTTATGGTGGTTTTGGAGCAGTGGCTTCTTCCTTGCTGAGCAGGCTTTGAGGTTATGTCAATATAGGACTCATAACGTATTATTTATTGCTTTGCAGTTTTTGAAATATGCAGAACAGTTTAGAGACGTAGAAACAATGAGGCCAGTTTACGCTCAAGTTTTTGATAATCAACTGATTCTGAGTCTGCTGCTTCATCATGACAAGTTACAGAACTGCTTTCCCCTTCAACAGGGTATGTATCAGTTTCAAGAGAATGGCTGTCACCAAGAACTGACTGAACAGTTTGTGGCTCACTGTCTTCTGGTTCTGCATTTTGAAGAACAATTGTTGCTCTAAGTCTTTAATGGAAAAGCTGCGATGCTTTCGACTTCTGTGACCACTAAATGATGAAATCAGATTTGTTTTGAAATCACACTGAGCAAAAGGGCACCTCACAGTTTCATGATTTTTTAAATTGCTCTTAATATTGTTAAAGTAATTAGAGGTTTTACAAATTTCCTTGAAGTCACACAATTCACAACTAAATGTTAAGTGACTGTCAGGTGAAGATATGCGTTTATGTGATCTGGAAGGTGAGACTTCAATGCAACTGTGGTTTTAAAGGAGCAAATGCAATCAGTGTAGAGGCAGGGTAATTGGCTTCTCCTCCCATGGTAGTGTTGCAATCTGTAATGCTTGAAAACTACCTCCAGAGCAGGGTGTTCAAATTTGCAGAACTTGCACTGCATCACCTGCATTAGGGGGGAAAAAAATACATATAACATGTGTATGATTAAACTTTTAGGAAACAACAGACGCATTGAAAGTATCTTGAAATGTGAAAAACCAAATACATTTTTGTTATGGAAAACACCCATTAATGTGTATATTCCCAGTGGTTTGTAATTAAGATATTTTGATAAAACATTTCGAGGACTACAACTTCAGGCTACTAAACTGCTTTATTAAAAGGTCATAAAACTAATATTGAATGTTAATTCATTGAATGAAGGTATTAATTGCAAAAATCTAATTAATAATTTAAGCCATAAATAAAGTTCTTAAACAGTATGCCACAAACCATACAGATAGAAGCAGTATACAGTGCATGTGGCATTACTTTTAGCAAACTAGACAATAGTATTAAGCATAACAAGATTTCTGTGTTACCTTACCATAAGCAGTTCACGGATTTAATGGTGGACAAAATAAAAGACTACAATTACAGGCTACTAAAATGCTGTATGAAGGTACAAATTAAATGGTAAAAAAATCATTTATTCATCATTTAAGCCGTAATTATAGTTCTCAAACGGTATGCTTTAATCTTAAACAACCCATACAGTGTTTTACTGCGCACTTAGCAAAGATGCAAATCATACTTATTAAGAGTAATTTTACCTTTGTATTACCTCAGCACAATCAAACATGGATTTAATGTCGCAGAAATTATTTTTACATTTGTTTCAGCTACATATTGTCTCTCTTATCTCGTTTTTGAAATGCAAACCGTTTCAATACGTTTAGAAATTGTAACTATGCAGGACTTTTGCACCTTGTAGACTAATTAACTTAAATGCATTGTGAACATGTTTAAACCTGTTTAAAAAGTGAAAGATTGAACAGATATATTAAGCACATACATATCTCTTGAATAAAAACATGAGCTTACTTTGTATTGCTTACTGTGTTTGAACTTTTTATTTTAAAAGCAGACAGCAGCACCAGAACTTGAAGAGTTGTTGTCCAAAACTCAAAGCCACCTACGCAGATGTACAAAAATGCATATTGTGAACAAATATTATTCAAATTCTATCCTAAATTAAATTGTTTATCTCAATATTATACATAAAAGAACACTTATCAAAAAAAATGAGTGCTGCGTGTGGCAACGTTGGAGCACAAAGCGGGAGAAATGCCAAAATGGCGTTCTACTACTTTGCTTCAGTGAGCAAACTGTGCATGCTCAGCATCCTGGTGAGCTCAATCTCATGAACAAACTTGACATTAGTTCTCTCAGCTTTAATTATTAAGCTGGTCATTCTAATTGGTCTAAAAATTGACTTTATCCACTTTTTAATGTTAAATAGTTCAATAAACTTAAAAAATACAGTTGTCTGTCAAAAAGCAAGTTGGATTTTTTACAGTGTGGTAAGCCAGTCTCACTGTAGCACTGCAAGAGTTTTCCCATTGAAACCCTCCTCCTCCCCAGCATCAAACATCTAGATCTGCTTCAGGGCGATTGTGTGTTTGTCTGATTGTGCAGCAGCATGTCTTGGAATGTTGTCAGCATACACTTTACCTTGTGAATTTAATTAGTTATTTTATTTTTCAAATACACACTCATATCAAATCAGATGAAAAAAAAGTTGGGACAGTCAAGTGTTCCCTATCTGTCACTCACTCGAAGTTGTGTCGATGTAATGACACTAGGGGTCACACTTGGGAGCCCGAAACACCTCTGGTCTTTGATAAAAGGCCAATGAAAATTGGCGAGTGGTATTTGCATACCACTCCCCCGAACATATGGGTATAAAAGGAGCTGGTATGCAACCACTCATTCAGATTTTCTGTTCGGAGCTGAATGGTCGATGCTCACTGAGCTGAATTCTCATGACTGTTCATTCACCTCTGCTGGATCTGAAGATACAAGTTTAAGAAGCGCATTTCAGTGGCTTCTCCCCCCTCTGACTGGTGCACTGCAGAGAATGCCCCTGGGCGCTTCGGCAGAAATAAAAGAGTATATTCTAAAAGAGTATATTTCTCTAAAAGAGCGGCACACACGGAACGTCTTTTTAAAGATGCCCTTCCATTTGTGTGTTATTCCTGGTTGCGGTCGTTATATCTCGCCTTCTGACGGTCACGATCGCTGTCTTTCTTGTCTGGGCGCTGCCCACACGGAGACAGCGTTTGTGGATGGGTCATGTACTCATTGTGAGAACATGTCCATGGCAACGATGCGGTCGCGGTTTGCCTTCATAAGAAAGCAAGCCACCCCAGCGGCTCCCCGCCCTGGTCCTTCTACCTACGGGTATGAGGCCAGCGCAGCTAGCACTGGGGGCGATTTGGGGACCCCAATGGGACCACCTCTGCCGGGTATCCCCCCGCGGACCTCCAATTCCCCAGCACGCTCGTCTGCCTCGATCGGGCTTCCGGATGAGTCCGTCGGCTTGTCTCACGGCGAGTTCGACCTCTTGTTGGACCGACCTCACATTTCTACGGGCAGGTGTTCCCCTAGAGCAGGTCTCCAGGTGCGTCGAGGTTACAACAGACGCCTCTAAAATGGGCTGTATGCAATGGACGGGCCCGCGGCTGCGTTGGCACATCAACTGCCTCAAGTTGTTGGCAATTCTGCTCGCCCTATGGAGGTTTTGGCCGTTGATCCAGGGCAAGCATGTGTTAGTTCGGACCTCAAGTCGCTGTGAGCCACTCACATCCTGGGTGACCTTAACACTGCAGCGAACGTGCTGTCACGACAGGTTACCCTCAGGGGAGAGTGGAGACTCCACCCTCAGGTGGTCCAGCTGTTTTTGGAGTCGATTCGGGCAGGCATAGGTAGACCTGTTCGCTTCCCAAGAATCCTCCCACTGCCCGCTCTGGTACGCCCTGACCGAGGCACCTCTCGGTATAGACGCGCTGGCACACAGCTGGCCCCCTGGACTACGCAAATATGTGTTTCCCCCAGTGAGCCTACTTGCACAGACTCTGTGCAAGGTCAGGGAGGATGAGGAGCAGGTCATCCTAGTAGCAACCTACTGGCCCACCCAGACGTGGTTCTCGGATCTCACGCTCCTCGTGACAACCCCCCCCCCCCCCCCGGCGAATTCCCCAGAGGAAGGACCTTCTTTTTCAGGGGTGGGGCACCATCTGGAACCCGTGACCAGACCTCTGGAATCTCCATGTCCGGCCCCTGGACGGGACATGGAAGACTTAAGTGGTAGACAAGATCACTCAGGCTAGGGCCCCATCTACGAGGCGCCTGTATGCCTTGAAGTGGCGTCTGTTCGCTAAGTGGTGTTCTTCCCGACGCGAAGACCCCCAGAGGTGTGCAGTTGGATCGGTGCTTTCCTTCCTGCAGGAGAGGTTGGAGGGGCGGCTGTCTCCCTCCACCTTGAAGGTGTATGTAGCCACTATAGCGGCACACCACGACACAGTGGACGGTAAGTCCTTAGGGAAGCACGACCTGACCATCAGGTTCCTGAGAGGCGCCAGGAGGTTGAATCCCTCCAGACCACACCTCATTCCCTCATGGGACCTCTCTGTAGTTATTCAGGGTCTACAGGGAGCCCCCTTTGAGCCCCTGAAGTCAGCTGAGCTTAAGGCACTCTCTTTGAAGACTGCCCTCCTGACTGCGCTCACTTCCATCAAGAGGGTAGGAGACCTGCAAGCGTTCTCTGTCAGCGAAATGTGCCTGGAGTTTGGTCCGGGCTACTCTCACGTGATCCTGAGACCCCGACCGGGTTATGTGCCCAAGGTTCCCACGACCCCTTTTAGGGATCAGGTGGTGAACCTGCAAGCACTGCCCCAGGAGGAGGCAGACCCAGCCCTTACGTTGCTGTGTCCGGTGCACACTTTACGCATCTATTTGGATCGCACGCAGAGCTTTAGAGTCTCTGAGCAGCTCTTTGTCTGCTTTGGTGGACAGCGGAAAGGAAGCGCTGTCTACAAGCAGAGGATCGCCCACTGGCTCATTGACGCCATAGCAATGGCATATCATGCTCAGGACGTGCCACCCCCGGCAGGGCTACGAGCCCATTCTACTAGGAGTGTGGCGGCCTCCTGGGCCTTGACCAGTGGCGCCTCTCTAACAGACATTTGCAGAGCAGCGGGCTGGGCAACACCCAACACATTTGCGAGATTCTACAATCTCCGGGTGGAACCGGTTTCGTCCCATGTAGTGGCAGGCACAAGCAGGTAAGTTCGGGACAGCTGGCCGGGTGTATCGCTTGCACATAGCGCCTTTCACCTCCCCTGAGCTGAAGACGTGCGCTGTTGACTCCCAGTAGTGTTCACAAACTGTGTTCCCTGGATGAATTCCTCCGAGCCCTGTGGCAGACCAGTTTGCTGAGAAACTCACTGCCGGCTCAGTACATGTGCTAACTAAGCCCTGTACTGGGGTAGGTGCTCCGCATGTGCTGGCTCCCCATAGGTAACCCCATGTGACATATATCTTCCGCTAATTCGTTTCCCTGTTGGCAAACTGCGTCTTGCTTGGGCAGAGCCCCCTCTGCCACAGTCTCCATGTTTGTAGCAACTCCTCCCCCATCGGTTAACAAATTTCACTCTTTTATTTGGGGAGAGAAAAAAAAGAGAGGATAAGAGGCCACTACTGGGCTAGCCTGTCTCTATCTTTTGGGCAGTCGACTTGTCCCCAAAGGGCCGTTCGACACTCATAACAGTGTTGGGGGAGGTTACGTGTCGGCCTGGTGTGCTGGCTACGAGGCACACAGTGGTCTGCCCATCACACACCACCAGTTCACGTAACACAGTTCAGCCAGTTGTGGAGTTTCGTATAGGGACCCCTAGTGTCACTACATCGACACAACGTCGAGTGAGTGACAGATAGGGAACGTCCTGGTTACTTGCATAACCTCCGTTCCCTGATGGAGGGAACGAGACGTTGTGTCCCTCTTGCCACAACGCTGGACTACCCGCTGAAATGGCCGGGAACTTGTCTCGGCTCCTCAGCACAAAACCTGAATGAGTGGTTGCATACCAGCTCCTTTTATACCCGTATGTTCGGGGGAGTGGTGTGCAAATACCACTCGCCAATTTTCATTGGCCTTTTATCAAAGACCAGAGGTGTTTCGGGCTCCCAAGAGTGACCCCTAGTGTCACTACATCGACACAACGTCTCATTCGCTCCATCAGGGAACGGAGGTTACGCAAGTAACTAGGACGTTTACCACTGTGTAACATCACCATTTCTTCTATTAACACTTATTAAGAGTTTGGGCACTGAAGATACAAGTTTAAGTTTAGCAAGTGGAATTTTCCCCCATTCATCCATTATGCAGGTCTTCAGATGCACAATTGTGTGCTTCATAATGCGCCACACATTCTCAATTAGAAACGGTTCAGGACTGCAGGCTGGCCAATCTAGCAGCAGCACTCTCTTCTTACACAGCCATGTACTTGTATTCCGGGCAGTATGTGCTTGTGTGACGAAGCACACACACACACACACACACACACACACACACACACACACACACACAAGGCAAGTTCTTCCTTTCTAACAGGTAGACGGAGCACAGCTGAATGGAACAGAATGCATGGCCTTCAAAACTCTTTTCAACTTAACGTAGTGTATTAAAAATGCAATGCCAATCGCGGTTTGCAGATAACGCGGTTTAACCAGCCATGATGAAAATAGTGATGCACGCTTATAAAGATAACGGCGGTAACCTTGTATGTACATGTCTATGTACCCCCTTCTCTTAGTCAGCAGCAGCAATGGAATGGAGCAGACCAGATGCGTTTTTGGAAGTTGAGGAGGTGCTATAATGACTGAAGTCCTTGGATGCATAAGTTAGGCATATGTGGCATTATTTGGAAGCTTAGAATCTGAACTCTTCAGAGAACCCCTTTCAGGCCAAAATAAGGCCTGAAAACATTTGTCGCAACTGGCCCCACCTAGAGATTACGTTTTAGAAATTTTAAAATGAATATAAAAGTCCCTCATATAAAAGTTGCCACAATACCACAGTTTGAATTATTTTCAAAAATATCACAAAGTGAAATTTTGGTTAGGCATAAAATGCAAATGTCTATTTTCTGTGCTGACCACTGATCTGTAAGCTCCAAATAGCCTCAAACTTTATATCAAATCTTACATTGGGTTGTTAGTTTTAAAATGAGTTACATAAATTACTTGTATGCATGTTTGTTAGTAGGGATGCTCCGTTGATACCGATCACGGCTCTACCAGGCAATTGTGATTGAAAATGACTGAATATGTATGGGGAAATTATGGCACGCAGGTGCGAGTGACTTCCGAAACCTGATCAAAACGTATATATCATGAGCTTACATATATTATATAGAGAAGTGTATAGGAAGTACATTACATAAGTTATGTTTGCCTTAAAAAGTGCTGTTTTCTGAATTTCACTTGACTGACAGGAGCTGCTCACACTCCCATGCAGGGAGGGAGGGAGAGGGAGAGGGAGCGGGAGGGAGGGAGGGAGGGAGAGAGAGAGAGATCAGTGTGATCAATTGTTATTGCTGACAATATTGTATGTATTGAAATTCCTGCGAGTAGAGAATCACTTGCTTGATTTCAAAGTTTTCAGTTATTCACTGCGCTGTCAGACTTAAAATAGATGCAGTAGAGCTCCAAATATCAGATGTCAAGCTTATCACAGTCACATTTTGGTGTAGTAGGCTGTTTATGTGGGTGTACATGTTTTGATATAAGAGCTACATCAGAAAAATATTTGCGCCCGGGCAGATGATATCGTGGTTCCAGATGTGCGATAAGGCGTTTAAATCCAACGTCTTCCGTGACTGACAGTGGCTGGTTATCAATGCCTGTGAACTCCATTATCTTCACTGTTATAGTTTTAGCTTTCTTGCTATCAACTGTGTAAGGTTCATTCTTTTTCAACACAACAGTTTCGCTGACACCTTTGCACATGCCTGCTTTTCATATTCGCCGTACTCCTCGCAATAAGCCGTTCTTAAGTGTCGAATCAGGTTCGTTGTATTAAACATTTTGGCTGACGTTCCTCCTCGTGGTATTTCTTTTGAACATACATTGCAAATTGCAAATATTTCATAGTTTCTCGAGACTTTGTAGTAGTGCCACACAGGTGAAGACATGGCCGCAGCCCGCAACGCTAATGTTTGAGTGTTGGCTCACATTATTTGCATCATCAAAACAGACCTGTGATCGGTTCACGTGATCGGCCAGGACGAGATCCTGCAAATTGATTCATAGAACATGATTATCGGCCAATACCGATTAGAGGCCGATCGATTGGAGCGTCCCTATTTGTTAGTTTGCTTGGATGAATAATCCAATGTTGTGTCAAATTTTTTTTATAACAAAATATGAAGTCTGGTAGAAAAAGTATGAGAAACAAATCATCAGCAAAATAGGTTTCCATCTATAGTTGATGAAATGTTACACATAATTGTAAAGCTGGGATTCTCTGCTTTTAAATGATACCCAGATTGGACTTCTAGACAGCTAAAAAGCCAAGATATTCAACAAAACAATGTGGAAGATCTCAGCACTTCAAAAAAAGACTTGTTGTCTATGGGTGAGGGCAAAAACAGGTTAGAGCACCACCTACATTTCAGATCAGTATAATGTGATGGAAGGCGATAGAGAAAAAATTCTTTTTTCTAGTACTTGCTGCCATCCAGTGGAATAAAATAAGACTTTTTGCATGAAAACAGAGGACACAGAACTGAAATGGTAAAAAAAAAAGTTTATCATAAAATTGTATACAGATATACAATGTTATTTATTAATTATTGCAATCATTTCTTAAAATTTAGGGGGTTATCTGTAAAATTAGACAATTTTTTTATGAAATTAGTCCACTGTGTGTGAACAGGGGTCTTTTAAATTTGAGTGTGAAACATTTCAGGCAGCAGCACAAAAATCCTGCATAGTATAAGAGGCTAATTCAGTAGTTAAAACATGACACAGCATCTTTTAAAAGCGGTGCAAGACACATGACAACGTTCAAAGACTGGCCTATTTGTCCTGCGCTCTCTGCTTGCTGACCGACCGCCTGTGGGTAGGCTAAGTGTGCGATGCAAAATGAGGTGTTGATCTCTTGCTGTAGAGGCAGTCATGCATTAATGAGTACCCCATGTGACGTCACAAAATCAAGGACGTAGAGAACTAGGCGTTTTTGTTTCAATAAATGATTTTAATGCATTGAGGAGGAAGTTTTGAGTTCTGAAACTTATAGTATGTTTTTATAGTACAATGAACTCTTGTAAGTCAAAAGATCAAGGAAAATTTGATTCCTTATGACATGACCCCTTTAAGAATTGATATCTGATCTTTCTAAAGTACAGTAGATTGTGACTCATCAAAAAATCTACTTTTACCCAGCCCTACCTGTATTCCACAGAAAAAAATAACAGCATAATGTTTGGAATGACATAGGAGTGAGTAAATAATGACAGAATTTTCATTTTTGTGTGAACTATTCCTTGAAGTTTTGTCAGAATCACACTGGCTTCTTTGCCTTGGGGTGTCTGAAGACAGAACTTGAGTGCAAATTCACAAACAGGCTCAATCAATATAAACATTGAAAGTGCTAAAATGGAGCTGGAAGAGCTCAAGACATAGTACAGCCTTTGGGCATTTCTGGTTATTTTAAACCGTGCACGCCGAGAGTGTTCCCATGGCTTTTAATGTCTTTGCTCAATAATAACCCTCTTCATGGTTTTGCATTGTGATCATGTCATATCTTGCCATGTTATTGCTTCTAGGGAGGCTGAAGATCAGTGTGTTCAATTTTTCTCGACTTTGTCAGCAGTATTATATCAAAATATTCTCTGCGGACAAGTCTGTCCCTAAATAATTCAGCTTTGTCTTGCAGTTTTTATGTTTAATAATGTGCTTGGAGTGAATTTAGCCAAAGTGTATGATGTCCATTCATGCTCCAAGCATCAAAACAACATAAAAAACAAAATACCATTAATTACTATCACTAGCATGGAGAACGAGTTGTCTGTTTACCAAGGGTTTCTTAGGGTGTTTTCACACTTGGTCTGTTTCAGGGGTCTGAGTGCGGTTCGTGGTATTTTTGGCCCATATGTGAACACCAAATGATCTCAGACCCCTTAAAAACGAACCGAACCAAGACCATCTCGGGAGGTGGTCTGAGTACAGTTTGCTTGCAGACTTTGGTTTGGTACGCTAATAACGTGCATTGTGAACAAAAAGCGCTCCGGGCTCACTTGATTTTCCCATTCGTGTAATACCTAACATGTTTGGCCCTGACAGGTTCCAATGCTCAGGAATTGATAATGTGAGCACGGGAGAGACGCGACGAGCCGCTAGCTTTGTTTCCATGGATATGACCGAGGGAGAAACATACTTAAAATATTGTAAACTGCACATGAAAGGAACTCAAAAGTCTCTCTTTAGTGTTCTGTGCAAATGAAGATTCGAGGGTTTAACTACGGGGTGGGCAACTATTTTGGTAAAGGGGCCACATCGGGCTTTAAGTAGTGCGTAGGGGGCTGCATTGTATTCATTTTGAGATACAGTGTTCCACATTGATTTGATTTTTGTATCTTTTTAGCCCAGAAATAGTTGTGTTCTCAAATTTCTGAAGTGTATATGTGATTAATGGGACTATTCTGCAATTGCAATTTACCATCACTACTTCCCTGTTAATTTATTATTCAATTTAACACTCTCTACATCAGGGGTCTGTTTTAATTTAAAAAAAAAAAATGTAAAAAAATGATAGAACTTTTAATGTTTGTCGCAAAGTGGGCGTGTTTACTTATTTTATTCTCAAAACATTACCCGTTTACATGCTAAAAGGGTCATGATGCGGGTCTCGTCAATGTTCTGACTTACAATTCAGCACACAGCTGAATAAAACAGGATGTATGACTATGATAAATTACTGCAAGCGTTCGATTAACATACAGGTGCGAGGGGACTTCAACATTACTGAATTGCACAAATAAAATTACATTTTACATATTCATCTCTCGCTTGTTTTTGCTCGCGTGTCAATGATTACCCCTCCTCGTGTCAATAATGCCTGATCTACTTTTATATTTAAAAGTAGATCAGTGTCATAACTGAGAAGGTTAACCTGCAAACTTAGGGGCCATTTACACGACAATGTTTTCAACTAAAAACAGAAAACTTTTTATGCGTTTTGGCTATTTGTTTACACAACAACGGCGTTTTGGGGCCTGAAAATGCAAGTTTTTGAAAATGATGCCGTTATCGTCTCCATGTAAACATACAAAATGCGAATTTGTGAAAACAATGATGTCATGCGCACGCGTATTACGTGTTCAGTCTATAGGCATGTGCGCGAGTATTTCAAAACAATGCGCGAGACATTCAGAATTACAATGGCGGACTACAGGACTGTGTTTGTGCTGCTCAAGATTTTGAGTTTATTGACGCTTCTCCAGCAAAGTAATTGTAGTAATAAAGCAACCTCATTGTCCGTCCAGACAAAATTGCTCGATGCTTTCGCCATCATCATTGTTTGTATTCACCGCTCTGTGGAAGAAGGCTTATGTGCGCAGGCGCGTAGTGTTTCTTTACAAAGTGACATCGCCAACTACTGGCCTGGCATGCATAATATAGCGTTTTTAGTTGTTTTCGCTGATCCGTGTGAACGGGGATTGTTTTGACAACGTTGTCGTCTGTACGCGAAACTTTTCAAAAACGCAAAGGAAAAACGTTTCCGTTTTTAGTTCATTGTTGTCATGTTAACGTACCCTTAATAGCACCAAACATCACAAGCAGCCTCAAGAATGGACACAGAGTGGCCATATGACACGTTTCCTTGAGCAGAATATTGCAGTAGAGATCGCTAAGTTTGCTCAAAGGGAGCTTGAAAGAGCGCATTCGCGTGATTGGTTGCCAGATTGGACAAAATAAGTATAACTTTAGGCAGAATATTTCCAATTTGTGCAAGTATAAATCTCAAATTGGGGGTGTTGCGTCTCTTATCTGGCAACCCTGAGCATGTTAAACGCTTGTGGAGGCGTGTAGGTCCCAATGCAAGATAACTGAAATATCCAATGAAAAAACGCTTTTAGGATAGATGAGCCGCAGGCCACATTAAACCATAACCGTAAGTTGCCCAGGTCTGGTTTAACTGGACGCCTTGAAAGCCACATGAAAGTTAAGAAATTACGACATTAATATTTATTGTGTTCTATGAATGAAAGTAAACCGAGACTGTCAGTAGATTAAACATAAATTGTGATTAATCTTACTGTTTTTCGTTTATAAGACTAATCTACCCTGTTGAATTTTGCCTTTAAATCCAGTATTTTTATATAAAAATGCAATTCATTCAGTTCTGTTACATTACTTTTCTTTGTAATAATATACAGTTACATAATTTTGATGCCAAAGATCAATAAATGAAGTTTTATTGAATATAGACATCTGTTCTTATGCTGCTTATTCATTTTGAGAGCATTAAACATATTTATATTATTTTATAAGTTAATATGTAGAACTATTTGTACGCTTAACATTAAATATAGCCCTAATAATAATTATAATAAATACTTATTTTATAAAGTGGGCTCGGTCCCTCAAATGACACAGAGTGTGAATGCAAAAAGGACCCCGTAACTGGAAAAGTGGACCAAAAAGAGATCTGAGCCCACCTACAAGGTCTCAGACAGTGTGAACGCACTCTGTCCACTTTTTGGTCCACTTAAAGAGGACTCAATTGTGAAACACCCTCAAAGTCAACATGAAATTAAAATGAACCCTTTGTACTTTCTTAATAAATGTACCTGGTCTTACTGTGCACAATTCCTCAGTGCACATTATTCCAAAGAGGAAAAGATTTCATCAAAAAGGTAATAACTTGCCACACCTCTGAAGCAACTATTCTTTTCAGCTGACGTGTCCTAGGTCATGTGACCAATGAAAAAAAATGTCAACCAATAGCCAGATAGCTATTCAGGCATTGTTTTAGGCTACTTTTGTAGGTAATGTATGTCATTGATGACAGTAATTTTATGCCAGTTTTTGTAGTTTACAGCAATAATAGCAAATAGCAATAGATTTGTAAAGGAAACGTTATGATTGGGATATGTCAGAATGCTTTCGAGGGTGAACTTCACCTTGAGCCACCTGTCCCGATCTGGTCACCATCTTGTTTTCCAGGCTTAAATACTGTAAATATGGCCTGATTCCTGAAACAATTTTCTTCCTGTCCACAATCAACTGCAAACACATTCAGGTCTGGATCCATTTTAGTATGGAATGCCCACTTTTCACAATCCAACCAATTCCCTGATGAATAAAGTCAAGTCCCGGCCTACATTTTTTTATCGATTAATATTCTGTTTCACCCAGAAATGCATCACATTATGGAACTGAAATAGGTTAGGTTGGGAATTCCGTTTCATGTTGACCTTAACAGGTGAATTATTTTGGAAACCACAACAAGAGATAAAACATAGATGAATAATGAAGATCCAGTTAGAAGATTCTGAACATCGTTACGCAAGACGATATTTCTATGCTTGTTCAATCTTGTTTAATTGCTGTGCTTGGAATCCATCTGTATTCTCTTGGAAAAGGTCATTGGGGGAAGCCTTGGGAATTTTTCATACACTTGTACAGTTTAGTAGCATTTCATATTTTAATACTTTACCTGAAGTCCAATTATAATGTTAGTCAGTTACGTTAATGTAAAAAATCATAATTATGTTGAGCATTACCATTTTCCACCCTCTTTCTCTGACCATTGGTATCAGAGGCATAGCAACGATTTATTTTAACTGGGAGGAACACTTCTTTTTTTCGGCCCCCATTTTCAGAAAATTTGTCCCATACTTTTGGGAAATAATCAAATTTAAGTGCAAAGGAAAGAATTTTAGCCAGCCACATACAGTACAATGGCATCTTCAAGGAATATTCTGGGTTCAATACAAGTTAAGTTCAGTCAACAGCATTTTGTAGCAGAATGTTAATAATTATACCACAAATAATTATTTTGACTTGTCCCTTTCTTTAAAAAAAAAAAAAAAGCTAAAATCATGGTTACAGCGAGGCACTTCGAGGATAATGGAAGTGAATGGTGGTCAATCCGTAAATGTTAAAATACTCACTGTTTCAAAAATGTAGCCACAAGATGTAAACAATATGCGTGTTAACATGATTTTAGTGTGATATCACATATTAACCGTTTCTTGGTAAATTTATATCTCATCTTAACATTGTTGCCATGACGATGGAAACCCTAAAACCGTAAAATGACCGTAAAAACGATGATTTAAAGAATTTAACTTACAGCTCAAATAATACATGAGTTTTAACAGAAAAATGAATGTAAGTGCTTTTATAGAATTATAAGCTTCACAATTCTGCCTTTAAACCCTCCAAAAATTGGCCACATTCACTTTCATTGTAAGTGCCTCACTGAAACCTCGATTTTTGCTTTTTTTTTTTTTTTTTAAAGAAAAGGAGGAACAATTCAAAATAAATGTTTGCAGTAATCAACATTATGCCACAAATACTGTCGACTGAGATTAACTCACACTGAACCTAGAACATTCCATTAAGCGACTCAAGAGCAAACGTACAGTATGTATCTGGTTTATTTTCTCTCTGCGTGGTAACATATAAATAATACGTACACTACATACTTAGATAAACTCATTTTTAATCCTACAATAATTTAACAAATACTTTTGAATCCACAAATTAAATTGGCTTTGTTCATTTATGAAATATATAATTATTTCATAAATAAAGACAGGTTCTCAATACACTTGCACCTTGGCTGTGTACTTACAGAACAATGCAGACACACCAATGCAAAACTACTGTATAAATGCAAAAGCAGAGCATACGGCGTAGGTTGAACGCTGAAGTTTAAACCAGCCTTAAGACTAATAATGCAGACTAAATGACCTTTGCAATGTTTGAATAAACTCTTTGCATGTGAAATAAGTAACAACAGCCTTAAATCACTCAAAAATGAAAATTGCCTTCACCCCCAAAACTATATGAATTTGTTTGGCAAAACAAATTGTCAGTCTCTTTAAATCTCTTTAAATCACTTTGTACACTCAAAAGAAGCCCTGTGGCCACATGAATGAAACTTTGTTGCTGCCAATTTAATTATGTCCATTAAATGGACAAGTCAGGTTTGTTTTTAGGGTTTTATTGTATAGTTGAAGAAGACCCTGCTGGAGGAGGGATGAAAGGAAGACAAAGCAGCCCTGTTTCAACATCAATTATTAACAACATATATATAATCTTTCCTCCAATTTCCCTCTGGCTATAACTGAGACAGCTTGAAGCTCATTGCAGAAGCTTAAAATAGTCAGTCAGGAAGCTGTTAATGTAAACCAAAGAACAAATAATTCATCACACATTCATATGTGATAAATGGTCTTCCACTGACATAGTACTGTATGATGTACTGAAACATACTGTATATAATAGTGAAAAGACCAGCTTACACCAGCATGAATTTACATGGTCCAGTCTGCCCTATGCTGGTTAGTGCTGGTTTGGTGCTGATATAGGTGGTGAACTAGCATAGCCACACTGTTCACCAATTAAACTTAGCTTGTGAACCTGGTTGACCAAGGAGTTAATGGTTAAGCTAGTTAAGAAGCTTAGAATTGACACCAGTAGGTCTGGGTGATATAGTTGTTAAGTCTTTTGACGATATTCGATATACAGTATATCTCAGTATTTACATATTTGCTTTGAATTTGCTTTAAACAGTGTTTTTATTTCAATCAGAGATACAATTATTTTGAACAAACAGCCATTGGAACCAATTGCATTTAAAATATTTAATGCAAGAAATCTAGTTAAACATAAAGTATTTTTACATTGTTGGTGATGGTCACTAAATGAACACAAGGAAGAATTAGGGACGTTCACACCAAATGCGTTTTGGAGTCCGTCTGTGCTATTTTTTAAATCTTTTTTCTATGTAAATATGCGCTAATCAAATCTTTGAGTTTAATCAAATCATCGAATCAAGTCTTTGAATGTTGTGTCGCTGCTCGCTGTTTGAAGTTAAAGGATGTTAAAGGATTTCAACTTTTAACCTGCATTCTGTTCCATTTGTTGCACTGCGTCTTTTTAATGCAAGAACGTATTCAGTCTGAACGTTTATATATTAGTAAAACGGAAACTTTCATTTTTATCCTTGGGGATTTTAACAAAGCAAACCTCACACGTGAACTGCCCAAATACAAACAGCACATTACATGCCCAACCAGAGGCAGAAATATACTGGATCACTGCTACACAACAATAAAGGATGCATATTGCTTTGTCCCTAGAGCAGCTTTGGGACTCTCTGATCACTGTCTGGTTCATCTTCTTCCAACCTACAGACAGAATTAAAATCTGCTAAGCCTGTATTAAGGACTGTAAAGAGATGGACCAACGAAGCAGAGCTGGAACTACAAGCCTGTTATGACTGCACTGATTGGAGTGTTTTTGAGGCTGCAGCCACAGACTTGGATGAGCTCACAAATACTGTTACATCATATATCAGTTTCTGTGAGGATATGTGCATTCCTACTAGAACTTATTTAACATTTAACAACGACAAACCATGGTTTACAGCGGAACTCAGGCAGCTTCGTCAGGCCAAAGAGGATGCTTACAGAGTTGGGGATAAAGTCTTGTACAATCAGGCCAGGAACACACTGAATAAGGGAATCAGAGTGGCTAAAAGAAGATACTCTGAGAAGCTAGAAAACAAGTTTTCAGCTAACGACCCTGCATCAGTGTGGAGTGGCATGAAACAACTTAAGAATTACAGGACTCCTACCCCCAACCCTGTAGGGAACCAACAACCGGCTGACGACCTGAATGTGTTCTACTGCAGATTTGAAAGGCCCAATCTCACACCCACTCTGACCTTCACTTCACACAAACACCAACACCTCCTGCAACCCCCCTCCTGCTACTCAACCTGCACTTAAGATCTGTGAAGATTATGTGAGCCGCGTCTTTCGAAAACAAAGGATAAGGAAAGCACAGGGCCCAGATGCCGTTTCACTTGCATGTCTTAGATCCTGTGCTAACCAGCTGGCCCCCATCTTCACACAGATCTTCAATAGATCACTGGAGCAGTGTGAAGTCCCATGCTGCTTCAAACATTCCACTATCATCCCCATCCCAAAGAAACCAAAAATCACAGGACTTAATGACTACAGACCTGTCGCCCTGACATCTGTGGTCATGAAGTCATTTGAGAGACTGGTGTTGACCCACCTGAAGGACATCACTGGACCCTTTCTAGATCCCCTTCAATTTGCTTATCGAGCAAACAGGTCTGTGGATGATGCAGTCAACATGGGATTGCATCATATCCTGCAACATCTGGACAGACCAGGGACATATGCAAGGATCCTTTTTGTGGACTTCAGTTCAGCTTTCAACACCATCATCCCAGCTATTCTCTGGACTAAATTACACCAACTCTCTGTTCCCACATCTATCTCTCAGTGGATTTCCAGCTTTCTGACAGACTGGCAGCAGCTTGTGAAACAGGGGAAATTCACTTCCAGCACCTGTACAAGCAGTACTGGTGCCCCCCAGGGATGTGTGCTCTCCCCACTACTCTTCTCCATCTACACCAACAACTGCATCGCCAAGGACCCCTCTGTCAAGCTCCTGAAGTTTGCAGATGACACCACTGTCATCGGCCTCATCCGAGATGACAATGAGTCTGCATACAGAAGGGAGGTTAAACAGCTGGCTGTCTGGTGCAGTCAAAACAACGTGGAGCTGACCATGCCTTAAAACAGTGGAGATGATAGTGGACTTTAGGAGGAACATCCCAACACTGTCCGCCCTCACCATTCTAAACAGCACTGTGGCAGCAGTGGAGTCATTCAGGTTCTTGGGCACTACCATCTCACAGGACCTGAAGTAGGAGACCCACATTGACTCCATTGTGAAAAAGGCCCAGCAGAGGTTGTACTTCCTTCACCAGTTGAGGAAGTTCAACCTGCCACAGGCGCTGCTGATACAGTTCTACTCAGCAGTCACTGAGTCTGTCCTCTGCACTTCAATAACTGTCTGGTTTGGTTCAGCTATGAAATCAGACATCAGAAGACTACAAAGGAGAGTTCGGACTGCTGAGAGGATTATTGGTTGCCCCCTGCCCCCCCTTCAAGAACTATACACTTCCAGAGTGAGGAAAAAGGCTGGAAAAATCACTTTGGACCCCACTCACCCTGCCCACTACCTTTTGGAACTGTTGCCTTCTGGCCGACGCTTCAGAGCTCTGAGCACCAGAACCGTCAGGCACAGGAACAGTTTTTTCTCCCAGGCTATCCATCTCATGAACGGTTAAAACTATATATATAAAATATATATATTGTCTATTGTGTATTCTATATATACTTTTTTCTTTTAAATATTTATCTATTTTTTATTCAATTTTAATTATTTTTTAAAAGTCTTGTTGCTGTTTTTGTATTGTAGTGTACTGGAAGCTCCTGTCACCAAGACAAATTCCTTGTATGTGTAAGCATACTTTGCAATAAAGCTCATTCTGATTCTGATTAACATTTTAGGTGATGATACCCGTCAAATTGTTATTAATTTTGATGTGATTCATGGAAATGAATCGACCTTACCAACTCCAATGCGATTTTTGCTCCTAAAGTTTAAATCAGAGATGCTATTAAAATGTTTCAGTCTTAATCCTCTCATTATCACAAGTTGCAAGATGAGGAGGTATCACGAAATTTGTCTAATAACAAGGACTTCAGGAAACTTGATGGCCAAATAAAACATGAAAATCATTCACAATTTTACCTAATTTTGAATTGCCAGAAAAATCATCGCCATAATATTATGAATATTCAATATAGTGCCCAATCCCCAGACCTAGACACCAGCACGCCAAATAAGACATGTTCCAGGATCATCCTAACCCTATCCCTAACCTTAACCTTTCTAACCCTAACCTAATCCTCAATAGTCATGTTTCCATCCAAGTTATGAATGTAGTTAATGCAAAAAACTATCTTAAAAACAATTTGCGAATAAAGCAGCATTTCCATCCCATGTATTCAAGAGAAAGAATCATCACTCCCAGGGAAATTTGCACAAAATGGAAGTCGTAGCCATTGGGGAAGCCACTGTGGCTCTTTTGTTCAACGTAATAAATTACTTGCAGTTTAGATTGTGTAGACAATCCGCTCTTACAAACCTTATATTTGCTTGTGATCAGTGGCATATGCCTAATATCTGGAAAGAAACTGTGTCAGGCAGATCTAGGAGGTAATTGCAGCCAATCATTTTGATGACAGGCTTTGGCTCCGGCATTTCAGAATGACTAGAGCAACATTTAAGATGCTATGCAATGATTGGTCCACTGGTTAGTCCAGTTATGAGTGAATTATTCAGTCACATGACTTGAAGCAAAGTCACATGAAATTTTTGATGCGCATCTAGAAATGTATTCTGTAAATGTGTTTCCATCATATTTTATGGTTTGTCTTCTTATCCAATAAAAAAAAAAAAAGATCCACCTCAAGCAAGCATAACGATATGTTTCAAAATGCGCATTTTGGAAATTGTATTCACATTTGCATAAAAACATGTGGATAGAAACTGAGCTAGTGTAAAAAAAACAAACTCTAACCAAGAACCACCTATAAGAATGTTTTACAGGCCCCTAACCCTAACCCATCCTTTTCCTATCCCTAAGAGCTGATTGGCAGATAGGAATGTTGTTCCAGGATCAACAAGAATGTTGATTAAGGAACATGTACTACTTGGTAAACCACGGTTACCACAACACACCAGAATTCCATGCTGGAGACCAGCATCTAAAACACAACATATGACCACTTCATATTTAGAGCAAACAGTAAATCTAAAAACAAATTTGCTCAGAGAAATCATGCTATCTCATCTACTCTTATTAAAACATGCATGGATCAACAGCAATAAAGCTGATGGTTATCCTCAGTACAGCTGTGTGCTGTGTGCCAGCAGTGGTATGAAGTAGCTGTAAGCTCTCTATGTACTGTATTTATGCAGCATTGCTATCAATACCAGCCTCCCACACACTGCTTCTGTATTGCTGCAGGCCCACACACTCCCATTTGCCTCTGCTGCTTCTTTACATATACCTGAGCAGTAAATGCAAATCTCAGCCGCTCCTGCTGGCCACTGCCTTCCCACTCTGTTCACTTCAATGCATTCTCTTCAGCCCATAATCACACACATTTCAACCACTGTGTCAGGTGCATGGCCAAAGACATGGTCTAGAACAGCTTTTAAAGTCACTGCCTTGTAGTTTTAAAGCTGCGTTACTGAGGTTGCAACAGTTGCATGTTTCTCCTAATCTCAATTCTTGCCCTCTTGATTTTAGCATTGTCCAGATATTGTCTTATTTTCTTTAGTATAAGACAAACTTGTATTTAAAACATCTCTTTACCTCACTGAAAAAAAAAGGTCCTGGTACATTTTTAGTTTTGCATTTAGATCAAGCAATTGCGCAACTGGAAACGTCCTGGTTACTTGCGTAATCTCCATTCCCTGATGGAGGGAACGAGACGTTTTGTCGATGTAGTGACACTAGGGGTCACTCTTGGGAGCCTGAAACACCTCTGGTCTTTGATAAAAGGCCAATGAAAATTGGCGAGTGGTATTTACATGCCACTCCTCCGGACATACGGGTATAAAAGGAGCTGGTATGCAACCACTCATTCAGGTTTTATGCTGAGGAGCCGAGACAAGGTCCGGCCATTTCAGCGGGTAGTTCAGCATTGTGGCAGGAGGGACACAACGTCTTGTTCCCTCCATCAGGGAACGGAAGTTACGCAAGTAACCAGGACGTTCCCTATCTGTCACGCACTCGACGTTGTGTCGATGTAGTGACACTAGGGGTCCCTATTCAAAATGCCGCAACTGGCTGAACTGTGTTACGTGAATTGCCGGTGTGTGATGGGCAGACCACTGTGTGCCTCATAGCCAGCGCACCAGGCTGACACGTAACCTCCCCCAACATAGTTATGAGTGTCGAACGGCCCTTTGGGGACAAGTCGACTACCCAAAAGATAGAGACAGGCTAACCCAGTCGTGGCTTCTTTTCCCCTTCTTTTTTTCCACTCCCTAAAAAAGAAGGGATTTTCCGACTGGGCCGCCAGGTCTATTCGGGGGGTGTCCCTCCCAAGGGGAGGACACCGTGGAGACCACACCTCGCCCAAAGAGAGGGGGGGATATTTAAGTGGAAACTACGTCACATGGTCTTGCCAACCATGTGGAGAGTCTCATGGTAGATCCTACCCAACGGGGGAGGAGTTGCTACAAACATGGAGACTGTGGCAGAGGGGGCTCTGCCCAAGGAAGATGCAGTTTGCCAACAGGGAAACGAATTAGCAGAAGATATACATCGCATGGGGTTACCTTACAGGGAACCACCACATGCGGAGCACCTACCCCAGAACAGGGCTCTTAGTTAGCACATGTACTGGGCCGGCAGTGAGTCTCTCCAAAAACTCGACTGCCACAGGGCTCGGAGGAAGTCAACCAGGGAACATAGTTTGTGAACACTACTGGGAATTAATGGCGCACGTCTTCAGCTCAGAGGAGGTGAAAGGCGCTATGTGCAAGCGATACACCCGGCCAGCTACTTGGGACGAAACCGGTTCCACCCGGAGGTTGTAGAACCTTGCAAAGGTGTTGGGTGTTGCCCAGCCTGCTGCTCTGCAAATGTCTGTTAGAGAGGCACCCCTGGCCAGGGCCCAGGAGGCCGCTACACCCCTGGTAGAATGGGATCGTAGCCCTACCGGGGGCGGCACGTCCTGGGCGTGAAATGCCATAGCTATGGCATCAATGAGCCAGTGGGCGATCCTCTGCTTGGAGACAGTGCTTCCTTTCTGGTGTGCACCAAACCAGACAAAGAGCTGCTCAGAGATCCTAAAGCTCTGCGTGCGATCCAAATAGATGCATAAAGTGCACACCAGACACAGCAACGACAGGGTGGGACAGCCTACTCCTGGGGCAGCGCTCGCAGGTTCACCACCTGGTCTCTAAAAGGGGTCATGGAAACCTTGGGCACATAGCCCAGTCGGGGTCTCAGGATCACTTGAGAGTAGCCCTCCAGGCACATTTCACTGACATAGAATGCTTGCAGATCTCCTACCCTCTTGATGGAAGTGAGCGCAGTCAGGAGGGCAGTCTTCAAGGAGAGTGCCTTAAGCTCAGCTGACTGCAAAGGCTCAAAGGGGGCTCTCTGTAGGGAAGAACACCACTTAGCGAACAGACGCCACTTAAAGGCATACAGGCGCCTCGTAGAGGCATACAGGCGCCTGAGTGATCATTTCTACCACCGCGGGTGGTAGACCGCTTAGGTCTTCCATGTCCCGTCCAGGGGCCACACATGGAGATTTCAGAGGTCTGGTCGCGGGTGCCAGATGGTGCCTCGTCCCTGAGAAAGAAGGTCCTTCCTCAGGGGAATTCGCCGGGGGGGGGGGGGCTGTCGCAAGGAGCTTGAGGTCCGAGAACCACGTCTGGGTGGGCCAGTTGGGTACTACCAGGATGACCTGCTCCTCGTCCTCCCTGACCTTGCACAGAGTCTGTGCAATTAGGCTCACTGGGGGAAATGCATATTTGCGTAGGCCAGGAGGCTGTGAGCCAGCCCGTCTATGTCGAGAGGAGCCTCTGTCAGGGCGTACCAGAGCGGGCAGTGGGAGGATTCTTGGGAGGCGAACGGATCTACCTGTGCCTGTCCGAATCGACTCCAGATCAGCTGGACCACCTGAGGGTGGAGTCTCCACTCTCACCTGAGGGTAACCTGCCGTGACAGCGTGTCCGCTGTAGTGTTGAGGTCGCCCAGGATGTGAGTGGCTCGCAGCGAAGTGCTGCTGACTCCAGAGGAGATGGCGGGCGAGTTATGACATACAACGAGAGCGCAGACTGCCTTGGCGGTTGACATATGCTACCGATGCCGTGTTGTTTGTCCCAACTAACACGTGCTTGCCCTGGATCAACAGCCGGAACCTCCACAGGGCGAGCAGAATTTCCAGCAACTCGAGGCAGTTGATGTGCCAACACAGTCGCGGGCCCGTCCATAAGCTGGCGGCTGCGTGCCCATTGCAAACAGTGCCCCAGCCCGTTTTGGAGGCGTCTGTCGTGACCATGACGTGCCTGGAGACCTGCTCTAGGGGAACACCTGCCCGTAGAAATGAGAGGTCGGTCCAAGGGCTGAAAAGACGGTGACAGACCGATGTGTCCCACGGCACCATGCCCATCTCGGGACTCGAGTCTGAAGCCAGTGCTGAAGTTGTCTCATATGCATCAACCCGAATGGGGTGGCCATCGCTGATGATGCCATATGCCCCAGGAGCCTCTGAAAGAGTTTCAGTGGAACCGCTGTTTTCTGTTTGAACGCCTTCAAACAGGCCTGCACCAACTGTGTGCGCTCGTTCGTGAGGCGCGCTGTCAAAGAGACTGAGTCCAACTCCAAACCGAGGAAAGAGATGCTCTGAACCGGGAGGAGCTTGCTCTTTTCCCAGTTGACCCGAAGCCCTAATCGGCTGAGGTGCGAGAGCACCAAGTCCCTGTGTGCACACAACATGTCCCGAGAGTGAGCTAGGATTAGCCAATCATCGAGATAGTTCAGAATGCGAATGCCCACTTCCCTTAACGGGGCAAGGGCTGCCTCTGCGACCTTCGTGAAGACGCGAGGGGACAAGGACAGGCCGAAAGGGAGGACCTTGTAATGATACGCCTGACCCTCGAATGCAAACCGCAGGAAGGGTCTGTGTCGAGGTAGAATCGAGACGTGAATGTACGCGTCCTTCGGGTCTTCCGCCGCAAACCAATCTTGATGCCGGACGCTCGCCAGAATGCATTTTTGCGTCAGCATCTTGAACGGGAGTCTGTGTAAAGCCCGGTTCAGGACTCACAGGTCCAAGATTGGCCGCAACCCACCGCCTTTTTTCGGTACGATGAAGTAGGGGCTGTAAAACCCCTTCTTCATCTCTGCCGGAGGGACAGGTTCTATCGCACCCTTCTGTAGGAGGATAGCGATCTCCGCACGCAAGGTAGCAGCGTTTTCATCCTTCACCAAGGTGAAGTGGATACCGCTGAACCTGGGCGGACGCCTGGCGAACTGAATCGCGTAGCCGAGTCAGACAGTCCAGACCAGCCATCTCGAGGGATTGGAAAGCGCAAGCCACGCATCCAAGTTCCGCGCAAGGGGGACCAAAGGGACAACGTCGTCGGACGTACCGGCAGGTGGGGCCTCGTGGCAGGGCGGAGCTCGAGGTGCCACACCATGTCGTGGCTGTGCTGAGTCTAGGGACATCGAAGCACTTACCTGGCTCCTTGTGACCACCCCCGGAACAGCCTGGGATGGGGGAGGAAGAGGCCTGTCCTCGTAACCCGTGGAGACTGTCACATCGGGGGCAGATGTGTGCCACAGCTGGGCGTGCAGGGGCGGGGAGACTGCCGCTGGAGCGCCAATCCTGCAAGGAAAAACCCATGGATGGTGGTCGTGATGACGACCATGCACACTGGGTATGTGACACAGGGAAACCGCTCTTTTGCTGAACTGTTGGGTACCGCAGCCACTTGGGCATGTGGCAAAATACAGCGATTGTGACCGTCTGTAGTTGAGAGGTAACAACCGCAACCAGGAATAACACACAATCGGAAAGTCATCTTTAAAAAGACGTTCCATGTGTGCCGCTCTTTTAGAGAAATATACTCTTTCAGGAAAATATACTCTCTTTTTTCTGCCGAAGCGCCCAGGGGCGTTCTCTGCAGTGCACCAGTGCAGAGGAGGGAGAAGACGCTGAAATGCGGCGTGAGATCCAGCAGAGGTGAATGAACAGTCGTGAGAATTTAGCTCAATGAGCATGACCGTTCGGCTCCGAAGAGAAAATCTGAATGAGTGGTTGCATACCAGCTCCTTTTATACCCGTATGTCAGGGGGAGTGGCATGCAAATACCACTCCCCAATTTTCATTGGCCTTTTATCAAAGACCAGAGGTGTTTCGGGCTCCCAAGTGTGACTCCTAGTGTCACTACATCAACAAAACGTCAAGTGAGTGACAGATAGGGAATTGAGGTTACTCTTCATTTATGTCAAAATCTGGATGTATCGGGCTGGCAAAGTTGTTGGCCGATATTTGGGCATTTTGAGATTACTGGCATTGGCAGTTAGGGCTGTCAACAGGGCTGACAAATGATGTTAGATTTTTTGTTCTCACTTAAATATTACCAAAATTCAAAGTTTTCCAATTGTTTTTCTATTGAACATGAGCTACACGGATGTCTTTGACCACTGTGCTGCATATCACTGTTCTTTCAGTGTATTGTGCAAAAATGCTGTTTTTTTTAGACGCTGTTTCAAGTTAAAAGAACTTCAAACTTAAACTCATCTCACCTGTGTTCTGTTATACTCATTGCAATGTGTTTTGATTTTTTAGCACAAGAACATTATTGCAGTTCGATTTAGCATTCAAATGTGCATTTTTATCTTTAATTCGATCAAATAAAATACGTTTTTAGCTTAGCCTGGTGTCAGTGTCAAAATTGCTGTTTCAAATGTTTATAGTGAACTTTCGTTGATTTTATTTAATTTGGACACTGTACAATAAGGTTGCATTTGTTAACATTAGTTAACACAGCAGTTAAAATGATCCAACAGTTAGCTTTTTAATCATGGTTAATGTACATATGCTAATTATTATTTTTTTCTACTTTAATATTAGTTGTTGGAATATGAACTAACACAATGATATTACGTATTCTGATCAATTAACCAAGATTAATAAAAAAAATAATTGTTCACTGTTAGTTCACGATACTGTACCTTATGCATTTACTAATGCTAACAAATAGAACCTTATTGAAAATTGTTACCGTTTCATTTAAGCAATTTTGCGTACATCCAATTTGCTGTAAATTACATTAATTAAATTGTATTATGAATATATCAGCTGCATTACATCAGCCATTAGCCAAACTGTTCTCTGGATATTGTATCGGCATTGGCCATTGAAAACCCATTTCAGTCGACAACTTCACTAGATGATGAAATACTGTACATTTTGCATGGATTTGGGTAGAACAGAACAGCTTTACCAATTCTGGAATGTGCCTTTAATATTTCAAGGATGTTGTATATGTTATTATCCATTTGGTTGTGGTCAACTAATGGTTTTGTCTCTTAAGTTTCCTTTTCAGCAAGAGAAGTGTGGAAAGTGCTATTGATTTTTATTGTATTCATCGATTAGCCCCTATTATATTTACTAATTTTCTCTCTATGAGTGTGTGTGTGTGCTTAACTCCCCATTTTCAAAGCCCTTAGTCACTGTGTATTTTACTGGTCTGTTTCCACAGAGAAAGACTACAACAGCCTTTGTGAGAGACAGCCAATCGGACGCTTGCTATTCCGACAATTCTGCGACACCAGGCCGGAGTTGAGACGTTGTGTCAAATTTTTGGATGCTGTGGTGAGAAACTGATCGCTAATTATTCTTTACATAAAAGAAAAGACGTGTTTGGTTCTTCTCTTCACTTTTACAAAACAAACTAGCCTGCATTCGGTGAAACAAACGAGTTGATGAGAGTTCCGGAGCAATTTCCCAAGGAATGGCCCTAAGCTTCTTTGTAAATGCATGTTTACATAGAAAAGCAATTCCAAAACAACACAGACAGATGCATTGTCATGTGTGAACTGCCCCTTAGAAGGCTGCTGATGTAGATGGCAGACAGTGAGGCAGCTCACTAGATTTTGGAACAGAGTCCATGTCTTCCCAATCAAAGAGATCCTGGATATCTTCTGACATTCATTTCACCACTAATTCAGTTCATAATAAACCCTAGTTTGTACTTTTTCTCTGTGTTCACCACTTTCAGAAGCTGGGTGACCCAGTGCTGTACAGGAGTGCTGGGGTCACATCTGCACCACTGCTTTTAACCCGAGTAAATGCCCACCGGGATGTTTAGCTTAGAAGAAATGCCTGGAGTTCTTGTCCACACCCATAACTTAGATATTAGTATAGGTGCAAGAATGTTTCTGGCCTTAGAGGTAAATCACATTCAAACAGGTTACCAGACCCTCCACTAAGCATCTTTACCTGCTGATTTGAGTTCAGCTTTACCCTCCAAAATCCTGTGTTTTAGGGCAAATCTTGCCTCTTTCCATAAATATTTTGACGTGACATGCCGTTCCAGAAATGGCATGCAGACTACCACTTACTCTGTTTCTGCAAGCTACAACATAAACATCTCGATGTGTGTATCATCTTACACATACCTGTGCACACCACCGCGGAAAAAAACTAGCTGATGTTTGCCTCACTTTGAAGACCTTGGTGCTGCACATTCTCTGAAGACACTCTACTTGTGCCGTTTTATATTCAAATGCACAGTATTCAGTTAACAATAACGTATTTTCCTGACTTGTGTACACTAACAGTGTATTATATTATCAATGAGGCATTGTATTGAATGCACTTCATTTAATGAGATTGATGGTACTCATTATTATCTGGGATGGGACTACATTAATAACAGAAGCAACAGATAAAATTTAGTGCTGCACAATTTGCAAAAACAGCAATATTGTCTAAAAAACAAAAAAAGCAAGAGAAGAAACCCACTCAAAGCTCTTGGCCGGATAACTGTAAAATTTCTAAATCTAAAATCAAACATTAACAAAAAGTTAGGCCTAAAATATAAACTTTACAGCTCATTTTGTTTTACAGGCATGCTTTTTAGTCAGAGTAATATCTAATAATTCTGTGCAGAACTGAGCATATCAGTACCCCTATTATTTTGCTTGTCCATATTTTCATTATTGCCATACAGAATTAAAAGCTGTAAAAAGAACTGAGTTTCCATGGGACAGTTGTATCACCATCTGATCCAGTTTCAGCTAAAAAAAGTTCAAATTTGTGCATGTTTCTTCGACCTCTGCTAACTCTGCTAACAGGGGTGAGACAGCCAACTTTTTCTTTTTGTTTTATGATGGTTACATTAAAACTTGGAAACTTTTTTACCAGGCCTTTATCTTTTATTTTTGGTATATTTCAAATTACTTTGATGTTTAGATTTAATTTTTTTAGCATTGTCCCAGACCCAGAGTTTCAAAATTAAACTATGATAATCCACTATAAAAATATAAATTATTACATGTTTAAAACTTTTTGAGAATCTGAACAAAGAGTGAAATATACAAATAATTTCAATATTTATTGTGTGAAAATGATTTTTTTCAAAAATTATGACTGTCCAACAGCTGTGGCATCATTTCCACACACCAAATAATTTATGAAGAGTCAACAAAAGTGTCATTGAGGAGCATGCTTGAGATTAAATATGAACAAGTGTTGTTTGAAAAACAAAATACAAGGTAAATATCACTTGTGGGCAGAATATTTACATTGGGCATCATGTGAAAATATTATATAATTGTGTGTATTTAGGATACATACAATATGAGTTATGAAATTAGTCTTAGCAAGACAAAGGAGTTTTTTCCAAAAAGTAAAAAAAAAAAAGTCATTTCCACCACAGAATTCTATTAAACCCAATTCAGAATTGGAGATGTGCTGGAAATTTTATGACTTTCAGAATAATTGACAAATATGACATAAATCTCCTGTGATGCATGTACATACACTCTTGGACATTGTTAGTAGACAAATTAAATAAACTAGTGAAAGTGTGAAAAATGTTTTTAGCGAAACTTTACTTTCTAGAAATTCACAGTGTTCAAAGTGCCCAAAGTTGCAGAAACACCCATAGGTGAGTGCTGAATGTAGTTTTAAGAGGTAATGTATTGTATTTAACATAAAAAGTTATGTGCCATTCACATCGAATGTGTTTTTATGTATATATGAGCTGTTTTCTTATAGTTTTTCTTTGTAAACATGCGTTAGATGGACATCTTTGAATGTTTTTTTTCAGGATGTAGCACACGGAGTGAACGTTTTTAAGACTCTGTGTCAATTTAAAAGATTAAAACATAAAAAATTAAAATGTTTTTAAAATGCATCTTAAGACATCCAGTTCCCTATCTGTCACTCACTCGATGTTGTGTCAATGTAGTGACACTAGGGGTCACTTTTGGGAGCCTTAAACACCTCTGCTTTTTTGAAAAAAGGCCAATGAGAATTGACGAGTAGAATTTGCATGCCACTCCCCCGGACATACGTGTATAAGTGGAGCTGGTGTGCAACCACTCATTCAGATTTTCTCTTCGAAGCCGAGCGGTTGTATTCAGTGTACTGAATTCAATTCCCTACAAAGACGCACCTCAAAACTGCTGGATTTACGGCGCATTTCAGTGGCTTCTCCCCCTCTGCACCCGTGGAGTGCAGAGAACGCCCCTGGGCGCTTCGGCAGAGTGAAAATAAGAGAGTATATTCTAAAAGACTATATTTTCATTCACAAAAAGAGCGGCACACACGGAACGTCTTTTTAAAGATGCCTTTCTGTTTGGGTGTTATTCCTGGTTGCGGTCGTTATCTCTCCGCTTCTGATGGCCACGGTCGCTGTCTTACGTGTCTGGGCACTGCTCACACGAAGACATCGTTCGTGGATTAGTCATGTCCTCATTGCGAGAACATGACCATGGCAACGTTGCGGCCACGCCCCGCCCCCGTTCCTTTCTTCCCGGAAGTGCATGAGGAGCTGACAATATCATGGGAGGCACCTTTTACTGCCCGGTCCCGGTCTTTCAGCTCCCCCACTGTCACTACCCTCGATGGTGGAGCGGCCAGGGGGTATTCAGTGATCCCTCAGGTGGATAAGGCGCTCGCGGTGCACTTATGTCCGCAGAGCGCCGCCACCTGGCACGGGCGCCTGAAGCTCCCGTCCAGGACCTGTAGGTTACATCGTCCCTGACGACTGTGGCCTGCAGTGTCGCTGGACAAGCCGCCTCCTCCCTGCACGCCATGGCTCTCCTGCAAGTACACCAAGCCAAGGCGCTAAAAGAACTGCACGAGGGTAGTTCTGACCCGGGATTGATGCAGGAACTGCGCTCGGCCACTGACCTCGCTCTCCGGGCGATGAAGGTCATGGAGCGGTCTCGGGCAGGCGATGTCCACCCTGGTGGTCCAGGAGCAGCTCTTTGGACATGCCACCCCCTGCGGGGTTACGAGCCCACTCTAACAGGAGTGTGGCGGCCTCCTGGGCCCTGGCCAGTGGCGCCTCTTTGGCAGACATCTGCAGAGCAGCGGGCTGGACAACACCCAACACCTTTGCAAGGTTCTACAATCTCCGGGTTGAGTCGGTCTTGTCCCGTGTATTGGCAGGCATGAGCAGGTAAGTTCCGGGACAGCTGGCCAGGTGTACCGCTTGCGCATAGCGCCTTTCCGTTCCCTTGAGGTGAAGACGTGCGCTCTTGACTCCCAGTCGTGTTCACAGACTGTGATCCCTGGATGACTTTCCTCCTTAGCCCTCTGGCAGTTGAGTTTGCGGAGAAACTCGCTGACCGGCACAGTATGTGCGCTAATGTGTCCCTGTACTGAGGTAGGTGCTCCACATGTGCTGGTTCCCCGAAGGCGACCCCATGTGATATCTTCTGCAAAATTGTTTCCCTGTTGGCAACTGCGTCTTCCTTGGGCAGAGGCCCCTCTGCCCCCGGTCGCCATGCTCTGTAGAAACTCCCCCTTCGGGTAGGACCTACCATGAGACCTCTTCACATGACATACTTCCGACAAGACTCGGTAAGACCATGTGACATATTCCACTGAAATACCCCCCGCGCTTTTTGGGCGGGGTGTGGTCTCCACGGTGTCTTCCACTTGAGAGGGACACCCACCACGCAGACACTTATGGCTCCCAGTCAGTTAACAAATTCCATTCTTTTTGGGGAGAAAAGAGAGGGAAAGAGGCCTCGGCTGGGCTAGTCTGTCCCTATAGTTGGGCAGTCGACTTCTTCCTGATGGACCGTTCGACGCTCATAAGAGCGTTGGGGGAGGTTACGTGATGGTCTGGTGCGCTGGCTACGAGGCACACAGCGGTCTGCCCATCACACACCGCCAGTTCACGTAACACAGTTCAGATAGTTGTGGCGATTTGTATAGGGACCTCTAGTGTCACTGCATTGACACAACGTCGAGTGAGTGACAGATAGGGAACGTCATGGTTGCTTTCGTAACCTCCGTTCCCTGATGGAGGGACGTTGTGTCCCTCTTGCCACAATGCTGAACTACCCGCTGAAATGGCCGGGACCTGGTCATGGCTCCTCAGCACAAAACCTGAATGAGTGGTTGCATACCAGCTCCTTTTATACCCGAATGTCCGGGGGAGTGGCATGCAAATTCCACTCGCCAATTCTCATTGGCCTTTTTTGTTTTGAGGTGTTTGGGGCTCCCAAGAGTGACCCCTAGTGTCATTACATCGACACAACGTCTTGTTCCCTCCATCAGGGAACGGAGGTTACGAAAGTAACCATGACGTTCCATTTGTTGCGCTGCATCTAGCTTTTTCTTCTCAGTCTGAATTGCCACCAAAAAGTTGTTTTGCCCTGCTTTTGCTATAATTATATAGTGTAATACAGATTTATCATACAAATAGAATAAATGGACACTAATAATTTTTTGTTTGTTTTGTTTGTTGTGTTTTGCATATTTTGCGTTTATTTTTCCCCACCCTGAAGTCATCCCGTGTGCTGTTTTTTTGACACCCCTGCTTTGCAGGAATTCAATGCTTCATCATAAAGGTTTCAAAATAAGGCATTGTGTAAATATTCCCTCATGTTTGTATGTAGTTATGTCATCCTCAGCTTTTTTGTGATAGAATGAAAAATCCTTTATTATTTCACTTCACTTCACTTTTATTGTCACACAACCATATACACAAGTGCAATAGTGGGTGAAAGTCTTGGGTGCAGTTCCAAGCAACATAGCAGTCATGACATTGATGAGACATATACCAATTTACAATAAACAGATTTATATATCTAATATACACATAATTACACACAACACAATATACAAATAATAATATACAATATACAGTATACAATACACACAATATAGAATACACATACACACAATATAGAATACACAGTATACAATATAGAATACACAGTATACAATAAAAATAGTATAAATAGTATATATAAAATATACAGTAGGTTGTATTGCACTGTATTGACATTCAGGCTGTCGGCTGATAGTCAGTTGCCAGTGTATTGTTAAGAGAGAATATAATTTAAGACAGTCCAGTGTGAGATAATAAGATTAATAAAGTGCAGTGCTGATGTATATTGATCGTGAGAGATCAAGAGTTCAGAAGTCTGATTGCTTGGGGGAAGAAGCTGTCATGAAGTCGGCTGGTGCAGGTCCTGATGCTGCAATACCGCCTGCCTGATGGTAGCAGTGAGAGCAGCCCATGGCTTGGGTGGCTGGAGTCTCTGATGATCCTCCAAGCTTTTTTCACACACTGCCTGGTATAGATGTCCTGGAGGGAGGGAAGCTCACCTCCGATGATGTGTCTGGCAGTTCGCACCACCCTTTGCAGGGCTTTGCGGTTGTGGGCGGTGCTATTGCCGTACCAGGCAGTGATGCAGCCAGTCAGGATGCTCTCTACAGTGCTGGTGTAGAACCGTGTGAGGATGTGGCGGTTCATTCCAAACTTCCTCAGCCGTCTCAGGAAGAAGAGGCGCTGATGAGCCTTCTTCACAACGGCCTCAGTGTGGACAGACCATGTGAGTTCCTCAGTGATGTGGACACCGAGGAACTTGAAGCTGCTGACTCTCTACACCGGTGCTCCATTGATGGTGATGGGGCTGTGTTCTCTGTTTTTTCTCCTTAAGTCCACCACAAGCTCCTTTGTCTTACTGACGTTGAGGGAGAGGTTGTGCTCCTGACACCAGCATGTCAGAGTGAGCACCTCCTCTCTGTAGGCCATTTCATCATTGTCAGTGATCAGACCTACCACCGTCGTATCATCAGCAAACTTAATGATGGCATTGGAGCTATGTGTTGCCACACAGTCATGTGTGTACAGGGAATACAGGAGTGGGCTGAGAACACAGCCCTGCGGGGCTCCATTGTTGAGGGTCAGTGATGAGGAGATGTTGCTGCCCATTCTAACCACCTGGCGTCTGCTTGACAGGAAGTCCAGGATCCAGCTGGACAGCGAGCTGTTTAAGCCCAGAGCCCGGAGTTTCTCATCAAGCTTGGAGGGCACTATGGTGTTAAATGCTGAGCTGTAGTCTACAAACAGCATTCTCACATAAGTGTTCCTTTTTTCCAGGTGGGAGAAAAGGTGGCAGTGTGTATTGTAGATGCAATGGCATCATCAGTGGAGCGGTTGTTGTGGTAAGCAAACTGCAATGGGTCCAGTGATGGAGGCAGCACAGAGCAGATGTAATCTCTGATTAGTCTCTTAAAGAATTTGCTGATGATGGGGGTCAGAGCAACAGGACGGCAGTCACTTAAGCTAGTGATTTTGGATTGCTTTGGTACAGGCACAATGGTGGACGTTTTAAAGCATGTGGGGACCACAGCCAAGGAGAGGGAAAGGTTGAAAATGTCCGTAAAAACACCAGCCAGTTGGTTTGCGCACGCTCTGATGACGCGGCCCGGAATGCCGTCTGGACCCACGGCTTTACGGATATTCACCCGTCGGAAGGATTGGGTTACATCCGCTACAGAGACGGAGAGTGAACTAACCTCTGTAGCTTCGGCCGCGAGAGCTCTCTCCGCGAGGGCGATGTTATTTCCCTCGAAACAACCATAAAAAGTATTTAGCTCATCCGGGAGAGAGGCAGTTCATGGCGGGTTTTTATTCCCTTTAAAGTCCATGATGATATTAATTCCCTGCCACATGCTTCTGGAGTTGGTGGTGTTAAACTGTCCTTCAATCTTGTCCCTGTACTGGCGTTTGGCTGCTCTGATAGTTTTGCGGAGTGCATAACTGGTTTGTTTATGCTCCTCCGCCTTCCCGGAATTAAAAGTGGAGGTCCGCGCATCAAGTGCAGCGCGAACATCGCTATTTATCCATGGCTTCTGGTTGGGGTATATCCATATTGTTTTGGTCGGAACAACATCCTCTATGCACTTTCTGATGAAACACGTTACACTATCAGTGTACACCTCGATGTCATCATCAGAGGTGGACCGGAACATCTCCCAGTCCGCGTGATCAAAACAGTCTTGTAGTGTGGAGTCTGATTGGTCCGACCAGCACTGGATCGTTCTGAGGGTGGGTGCTTCCTGTTTCAGTTTCTGCCTGTAAGCGTATTTAGTTAGTTTGTAATTTATTTTAACTGTTAATGTTATAAAACCAGTTTTTGATGAATCACTTTGTTCTCTGGCATGGTGATGCTGTGAAATTATGTTGAAATCAACTGAACAGACTAATAATCTAATAATGTTTTCTGACACATCATGATATTCTTGGATGAATCATAGACATATTTGTTTCCACAGCTTTTCTCAGGCTTACAAATTCATTTGTGACATTTGAAAAGATCAAATATGATGTCAAAAATGTCATCACACATGTAGTGTAGTAGAATGTAGCTGGGTTTTTATTCTTGTTCAAGCCAGAGACAGCTAAATATATACGATGAATATTTAAATGATAGAAAATGTGTAAATAATAAGGAATATAGAATATTACAAATATTACAGCTAATGTTTCTCCATCGTTTCAGGCAGAGTATGGAGTGGCGCCTGATGAGAAGAGGAAGGAATGTGGGCAGGAACTCCTCGACAAGTACCTCAACCCAAAGGTAAGTGAACAGTAGCACAGGAACCAACAAAATGAACCCAGACAGGGACATCAAGCCTGTATCACCCTGAATGGGTTTATTTTGTGATAATCTAGGGTTAAATTGGGATGTGGACAAATCTAGTGATAAGTCTGGGGCCCCTGCTGAAAAGCTTAACCAGCAGAATGAATTAAATGATTAATTAAAAAACAGTGTGCATCTAGGAAAGGGACAAGTTTCCCTGTGCTGCTCTACACAATACTGCTTCCCAATTTAACCCTTTATTATAATGTCCAGCTGACTGTATTTTATCCCGTTTGTATCCTGGCTACTTGCCAAACAAATAAATGTACAGGAAATATTGATTAGAGCTTATTTTGTTATGTCAGAAGAAACAGACTGCGGAGTGATGCTAAAGGTCAATTGTCCGGATTAGCAGTCATTATAGAACAATATTTGACTGCAGAATGCCACAATTTACCAAACACTATCAAGTATTCCAAAGAACAGTCTAATAATTGTATTTATATAGGATACTGAATTAGAGGGTAATTTTTGTATGTGCGTTTCAGAAAGTTATAATTAAGATTTAATTTAAATTATTCACAGAAACTTTTCACTGATGTCATGTCTTTTTAATTATGTTTGTTGAATTTTCAAGTCCATGTACAGTAAAATGCAGAAGTTTTAGGCACTTGTGAAAAACTTTCAAAGTGAGGATTTCTTAAAAAAAATAATGACATAAATAATTTTCATTTATCAATTAACGTCATACAAAGTCCAGTACACAGAAAAAGAGCTAAATCAATATTTGGTGTGAACACTTTTGCCTTCAAAACAGCACCAATTCTAGGTACACCTGGATACAGTTTCTCTTGGTTGTTGGCAAATAGGATGTTCCAAGTTTGTTGGAGAATTCACTACAGTTCTTCTATCTATTTCGACTGTTTCAGTTGCTTCTGTCTCTTTATGTAATCTCAGACTGACACAATGTTCAGTGGGGGGCTCTGTGAGGGCCATGACATCTGTTGCAGGGCTCCCTGTTCTTCTATTCTAATCTTTTCTATTTGCAAAAGTAATGTTTGGGAGTCTAACATTTATATTTCCTATTGACACACTAAAGCTGAAGATATAAATAACCATCTTAAGACAAATGCTTTTGTGAAACATCTTATGTGCCTAAGACTTTTGCACAGTACTGTATGTATGTACTAAATATGTTATTAGATATTTTCAGTTGTGTATGTGTCTATAGTCAGAGGACTGCATTCCTGAGATATCAGGGGAGATGGTGACTAAGTGTGCAGAACGCTTGCAACAGGAAGCATGTAAAGAGCTCTTCATGGAGTGCACCAAGTGAGTCCTTTAGACCAAAATCATTAGATGGTACTTGTGGATACTGATGTACTGCCACTGCATAACAAACACACCGCATTTGCCTACTTCCCTACTATAAAGTTTGCCAAAAGCAGTACGTCAGTTGAGTAGGGTGTACTATTACTTTTTTAAGTGACCAGAGTTACAATATTTGCCTGGTGGATGATAAAAACAAACAATTTTATTTTTCTTTAGAATAGTGTGTATTGATGAATAGTGCACAGTAAGACCAGGGACATTCATTAAAGGAAATAGGGTCAGTTAAAGACTCTAGATATGTTGTTTAAAGGGATAGTTCAGCCAAATATGAAAATTCTCTCATCATTTACTCACCCTCAAGCCATCCCAGATGTGTATGACTTTCTTCTGCTGAACACAAATGAAGATTTTTAGAAGAATATTTTAGCTCTATAGGTCAATACAATGGAAGTGAATGGTGATCAAAACTTTGAAGCTTCAAAAAGCACATAAAGGCAGCATAGAAGTAATCCATACGACTCTAATGGTTAAATCCGTGTCTTCAAAAGCGATATGATAGGTGTGGGTGAGAAACAGATCAATATTTAAGTCCTTTTTTATTATAAATCTCCACGTTCACTTTCACATTCTTCTTCTTTTGTTGTTTGTCGATTCTCATTCTTTGTGCATATCGCCACCTACTGGTTGAGGCTGGTCATAGGTGAAGATTAATAGTAAAAAAGGACTTTTTTTTCTCACCCACACCTATCACATAGCTTCAGAAGATATAAATTTAACCTCTGGAGTCTTATGGATTAGCCTACTTTTGCTGCCTTTATGTGCTTTTTGGAGCTTCAAAGTTTTGATCACCATTCACTTGCATTGTATGGACCTACAGAACTGAGATATTCTTCTAAAAATCTTCATTTCTGTTCTGCAGCAGAAAGAAAGTAATACACATCTGGAATGGCATAAGGGTGAGTAAATGATGAGAGAATTTTCACTTTTGGGTGAACTATCCCTTTTACTGAATGTAAGAGCAGACTTGTGGAAGCTGTTTATTTTAATGTCACTTGATTGATTGATTTACCCTTTTTACCTTAGCAGGGTGTTTTTGTATGGACTAAATGGCTCATTGAATCAGGGTGTGAGAGAAAAATAGTATTTTTAGTGTCTAGTCTGATTTCTTGTAATACTTTCTCTGAATGTGTTCTGCTAGACTGATCCATGACTACCTGAGTGTGGCCCCTTTCGCAGACTACCTCGATAGTATGTACTACTGTCGCTTCTTACAGTGGAAATGGCTTGAAAGGTATAAACAGAACCTCAGTGCATTTTAGTGTTTAGAATGTATGAACACAATGATTTTCTGTATTTCTGTGCTCTCCTGAGAGTATTAAAGGTATAGTTCACCCAAAAATAAAAATTATTTCATCATTTACTCACCCTCATGTTGTTCCAAGCCCGTATGACTTTCTTTTTTCAGTGGAACACAAAATTAGATATTAGGCAGAATTTTAGCCTCAGTCACCATTCATTTTCATTCTATGGAAAAAAGATGCAATGAAAATGATTGGTGACTGAGGCTTAAATTCTGCATGAAATCTCATTTTGTGTTCCATTGAAAAAAGAAAGTCATGTGGGTTTGGAACAACTTGAGGGTGAGTAAATGATGACAGAATTTTTATTTTTGGGTGAACTATCCCTTAAAATTATATAAATTAGATGTAGCTAAGAACTTTTTCTTTACTGCCAAGTAAAGTCTAATTATTCCTTTGGGTGCCATGATTTATTTATTAAGCTAAACTTATACAAACCAGATCTGAACTCTGAACTCACTATTTATTTACTTTTAGTCATAAAAATGTACAATTCCCATCCAGACCATTTCACAGAGAAGAACATGATATGCCGGAACAAAGACTTTCAGTCTTATATATACACATTATGAGCCCAGTAATACACTAGACATCTACTGAATAAAAAGAAGAATTTTTATTTTTTTAGTTAGACTGAAGCCATGCATTTCAACATTGTGCATCAGTGTCTCTTAAGATTCTTGTGAAGTGGAAGTGATTTTACTGTGAGTGTATGATCTAATTAAATAAGAAAGGGTGATAATTCCTTTTTGTGATTTGCAACTTTTGTTTATTATTCTCTTCCTCTCCATGACAGACAGCCAGTCACAAAAAACACATTCCGTCAGTACAGGGTTTTGGGAAAGGGTGGATTTGGCGAGGTGAGTATGAAATTATTTTAAAGGGATAGTTCACCCAAAATGTTTTATTCTGTCATCATTTACTCACCCTCATGTTGTTGCAAACCTGTTTGACTTTCTTTCATGGAACACAAATGGAGATTTTTGGCAGTATGTTCATCTCAGTCATCATTCACTTTCATTTCATTTTTTTTTATTTTTCCATACAATAAAAGTCAATGGTGACTGAGACTAATATTTTGCCTAACTTATTTATTCCCAAGATATAAATAAAAAAGTAATTCGGGGTTGAAGCGGCATGATGACAGATGTTGATTCTTGGGTGAACTCAAGCATTGGATGTTTATGGCAGAAATATTTTGGGGTGTTATTAATTTTACAATGCCACTAAATCAACAGCTATCTGTCCATTCCAAGGCTACGGCTATATTCTAGTGTTGTTACGCTATTAGCCGTAAATCCTTCAGATTATCATATGTACTGACACTCAATGGAGCCAGATATTGGGAAAGTGTGTCTCCAATGATATGTCTCCTAGATAAGCTATCATATTGAGTCTTTATTACCCTCCGCTACCCCGTGGAAGGTCCTTTGGGGGAAATTTTATGAAGCCTGTTAATGGTGCAATCAGTAATTATTTCCTGATTAAAAAAGTTGTACTCTTAAAGAAATGAATTGTAATTTTGAAACGTATGTATAAAATCATGACCACTCACATGAGATGAGGACTCCAGTCATATCAGTAACCTTATAAATGCTGTTTTAGTCTACATAGAGAGGGTCCCCTCATGGGGGCTGCCATGTTATGGTCACATGACCAGCGGAATACTGATTGTTTCATCTTGATAACCACCCTGTTATTGGAAACTATCACTCATGGATTAAATTAAGCATGGCTGACTGTGAATGGTGAATTTCTACAATGGCATTTGTAACTCAAAACTATTTATTTTGAATGATGCTGCATCCACATCACTAGGTGTCACTGTGAGTCTAAGACAACTTATTCAAAAAATGACTGAGTGCACCTTAAAGGGCTAGTTCATTTTTCACCCCAAAAGCAAGAATTAATTGTACTTTGTACAAAGAAAATGAAGCCTATTTTAGGAACATACATATTTATTGCATTGTGACATTAATTTGATGACAGTTAAGCACTTTGAAAAAAATCTCATTCTCATTATTGGAATCCCCAAAAAGCATTATTTTTATTAGTTGTATTTGTTTTAATGCCTTTATGCTGATTTTAAAATAATAAATTTTTTTTTAATCAAAATAACTGTTGCAGTAACATGAGTCTAATGAGAATTCTTGAAAGTTAAAACATTCTACGGTATTAAGGACAGGGTTAAATGTCATAAAAAATAATCTCTCAATGCAAAAGAAAGTCATACTTGTCCTAAAAATAGGCTTCATTTCCTATTAGCCAGAAAACAATATCTTTATATATATATATATATATATATATATATATATATATATATATATATATATATATATGTGTGTGTGTGTATGTGTGTGTGTGTGTGTGTGTGTATGTGTGTGTGTGTGTGTGTGTGTGTGTATGAATTACACGGGCATGTTTTCATGAAATTTGCCCTTTTAAGGAATACATTCAAGATAATAAATCCCACCACACCAGCCACAGTATTATCCTGAAATATCTCCTTGTACACTGACTAGTTCTCTTTTAAGCTGATTTGTGTCATTTTTCAATGTTAAAATTCTTTCTTGTGTATCAGCTTAAAGTTAACCAATTGTTAACTATAAGTAAGCCATTTGTAGGTTTATTTAACCTAAAAGTGTAACACTGTGGCTCTGTGGAGATTTAAAATAATTCTTCAGTGTATTTAAGCAGCCGATCTATCCAACACAGAAACATTGGCTTGACCAGTGGTATGAGTTTGGGGCAGGGCTATCTTTTTGTCAAACCAATGGAAGATGCAGGGAATTTTTATTTGAAAATTGCAATTCCGTTTGGTGATGCTAGCATCGCAGAAATTACACACTTCAGCTTTAACCTAAACATTTAAAACTAACATAAAGGGACAGTTCACCCAAAAATGAAAATTCTCTCATCTACTCACCCTCATGCCATCCCAGATGTGTATGACTTTCTTCTGCTGAACACAAACAAAGATTTTTAGTAGAATATCTCAGCTCTGTAGGTCCATACAATGCAAGTGAATGGTCACCTGAACTTTGAAGCTCTAATAAGCACATAAAGGCAGCATAAAATTAATCCATATGACTCCAGTCATTAAATCCATGCCTTCTGAAGTGATACGTTAGGTGTTATCCAATAGGATATGACAGATACGCGGCCTCTCGCGTCATGCAAGCACATTTGCTTGTTCACGCGAGAACAACACTGTGCTTCCGTATTTTTCCGTGCACACGGCTGTTGTTGCGCGACATCTGGTCATATGGATTACTTTTGTGCTGTATTTATGTGCTTTTTGGAGCTTCAGAGTTTTGGACCCTGATGACTTGCATTGGATTGACCATTTCTTTACTATTTACTATTTCTTAACTACTCCCTTAACAATATTTTCATGATAAAAGAGTTGTTTATTTGACAGAATTATATTTGAATGGCTCTCACAGTTCTCCCTTCTGTGTTTTTGTACTCAAGGTCTGCGCATGCCAGGTGCGGGCCACAGGGAAGATGTACGCCTGCAAAAAGCTGGAGAAGAAACGGATCAAAAAGAGGAAAGGGGAGTCCATGGCCCTAAACGAAAAGCAGATTCTGGAGAAAGTTAACAGTCGGTTTGTTGTAAGCATCTGAAGTGCTCTTGTTTTGCCTGATCTTAAGTGTGATAGCTGTTTTCTCAGCTGTCTTTTTTGAGCGTCACCTTATTTTCCATCTTTAAAATTGTATCACAGATGTTATCTATGAAAACACAAAGAAAGACGATTTAGTTCTGACGTATTGAGAGAAAGGCTAGACGAGGCTACACTTCTGCTTTAGGTCTGATTAGCTCACAGCGGCTCTTCCTTTAGCCATTTCCTGTGAGACTAGCTCTGAGTGGCACTATTCTCATTCTAGACCTTAAAATGGTAGCTGTTTATATTCAGATTTTGAAGTCTTTTTTTTTTCAGTCTTTTTCTTCAGTCTTTTTTCTGTCTGTACAGTAAAAATCGTTGATTCAACAAATTGCATTAATTGAATCTTTTCAAAAATGAATTTCTTTTCATCGAATTCAAGAGATCCAACAGTCTCTCACAGCCGTGAAGTTTTGAAGTCTTGACAGTAACCTCGAGTTTAATGAAATAATAACATTGTTTTCGGAATTTGTGTGTCCATTGGCCTGACCTCAAGCATGCTATTTTGAGTTGTTTTGTTTGGCCGTTTCTATCAGGATTTTCTCTTAATTTCTCCTCTGTATATATACTTTCCCACACAGTCAGTATGTCATCTTTAAAACATTATAATTCTGTTTTAAAATCATTGTGATGTACCTTTCTGCTTTCCTCTGTAGGTGAGTCTCGCTTACGCATATGAGACAAAAGACGCCCTGTGTTTAGTCCTAACGCTGATGAACGGAGGGGACCTGAAGTTTCATATCTACCACATGGGAGAGGCAGGTTTTGACGAGAAGCGGGCCGTGTTCTACGCTGCTGAGATTGGCTGTGGTTTAGAAGATCTCCATCGGGAGAGGATAGTGTACAGGTGAGAAGATTCAGTCGGAATGTTGGTTTAAATGAACCGTGAATTTAAAAAAATTACAGCTGTACATCGATTATGAATTTTAATGAGAAGTTATTACATTTTATGGTTAATAATTAAATAAATAAATAATTATTTCCAGAGAAAAGCCTCAAATGAAGATTATTCATTACACACATTGCATTACTGTGGCAGTTGAGACAATACACACATTACCAAAAGGAGCATTAGAAATAAAAAATATTCTTAAAGGAATATTCTGGGTTCAATACAAGTTAAGCTCAATCGACAGCATTTGTTGCATAATGTTGATTACCACAAAAATTAATTTAGACTCGTCCCCTTTTCTTTAAAAAAAGCAAAAATCGAGGTTCTTACAATGGAAGTAAATGGGGACAATGGAAGTGAATGGGGCCAATTTATGGAGGGTTTAATGGCAGAAATGTGACACTTATAATTTTATAGAAGCACTTGCATTAATTCTTCTGTTAAAACTTGTGTATTATTTGTGCTGTAATGTTGTTCAAATTGTCATTTTTACAGTCATTTTAGGTTTTGTTGACATTACATTGTCATGGCAACAAAGTTGTAAAATTGGCTATAAATTTACACAGAAAAGGTTAGTAAGTGATTTTATCACACTAAAATTACGTTTACATACATATTGTTTATGTCTTGTAGCTATACTTTTGAAAAAGTATTTTAATGTTCAAAAATTTGCCCCCATTCACTTCCTTTGTAAGTGCCTCACTGTAACTCGATTTTTGCTTTTATTTTTTAAAGAAAAGGAGGAACGAGTCAAAATTAATTTTTGGTGGTAATCAACATTACGCCACAAATGCTGTCGATTGAGCTAAACTTGTATTGAACCAGAATATTCCTTTAATATAGTTTTATTTCAACATTCAATACCAGCCTATTTCTAGCTACAGTCCACAGCAAATCTATTTAGCAGTCGAGTTTGACAATCAGTTGGTCTGCAATATATTTTTTAATTTGTTATTCAATGCAAACATGCATAAGAACGTTAGAGAAAATGTTTTGGCCATTGCACTGAATCAGTGTTTTTTTTCAGTGTCTTGCGCCATGACCGCTACATTTTTACCACAGTTTGTCAACTATTAATGATGTCTCTCGTCCCCTGTATTCTGTTTTATTCCATTGCACTCCATCTAGTATGGTTTGGCAGGGTGCGTTCCCTGTTGTTTACTCGCAAAAACATGAAGGTGGTAATTGAAGCTTGAATTGCTCTGATGATAGCAAAATATCTGCTTATGTAATTTATATATAGGCAAAGGAACACAATTTTATTTTATTTTTTATAAGATTTCAAAAATATGTTGTTTTTTTTTATGAGTTATTCTTAATTAATATATAATAAATTGTGCTGTTAAAGTGACAGCCCTAAATAACTAATTGATTAGAGACTGAAGATTGACCTATGTGATTCTTTATTATTTTATCTTCTGACAGGGATTTGAAGCCAGAAAATATACTATTGGACGATCATGGTAAGTCAGTATCTGATATATCCGATATGATCAACTAACTAAGGACAGGGTTCAGTGTTATGAAAATAAAAACACATTTCTTGAAGAAAAATGGAATCTCATTCTAAGCTGTACCACTTATGTTTGCCACAAGAGGAAGTAGACCACCATAAGAGAATAACACAACCATAAGAGAATATGTATACAAGTATACATATGTATACAAGGTATTTTGTTTCGAGTTTTGAAATAATCAGGTCCTGCCCAAAACTTCTTCTGAACTTACAAGTGGTTTTGCTTGCAGAGACAGCTAAAAAAGGCCCTGATACTGAAAACACAACCATAATGACCTCTCTGGAGAACACTTCTCTATATGAATAAATCTCTCCAGAGGAATCAGTGTAGCAGCTGTATGATCAAATGAGTTTGTTTGTTAATGCTGATGACAGGTGACAGTATTTAAGTTGTTATTCACTGGAAATCTTCCCCTTGATTGCAGCTCTCAAATCTGATTTGCGCTTGCATTTGGTTATGTGCCTTACATTCTCTAGCCACTATACACTTCAGTTGTTTCGGAAAAGAGCAGCATGAACATTCTTTAAAAAATCTCCTTTTGTGTTCCATGGAAGAAATTCATATGGGTTTGGAATGAAATTATGACAGAATTAAAATTTTTGGTTGAACTGTTCCTTTAAGCAATGTTTGTGTCAATAACAAAAACACTGAAAGATATTATTTTAGCATATTTGCCTTTGGAGGAATGAATATAACTGTGATGTTTTTCCTCAGGACATATACGTATATCAGATCTGGGCTTGGCTGTGCATGTACCAGAGGGTCAGACAATCAAAGGCCGGGTGGGCACTGTAGGGTACATGGGTATGTATGTTAGGTTATTATGCCCCAAACAATAAAATCAGCTTCTAATGCTGAAGTTTGCATGTGTTTGGATTGTGCCTGTTGGATTCAGCCCCAGAGGTGGTGAAGAATGAGCGTTATACATTCAATCCGGACTGGTGGGCTCTAGGCTGTCTCCTGTATGAAATGATCGAGGGCCAGTCCCCCTTTCAGCAGCGCAAGAAGAAAATTAAGCGAGAGGAGGTCGAGCGCCTGGTCAAAGAGGTGGAGGAGGAATATTCCAGCAAGTTTTCAGAGGATGCCAAGTCACTCTGTAAAATGGTCAGTGTCTTTACCATCATACTATTGAAATAATATATTCTGTAGAGCCTATCAAATATTCACTATTTAACCCTAACCTGGTGCGACAAAGGAAGATTCCAAGCGATTTGTTTCTGTTCATACTGACAGTGAAAATTAGCAAAAAATGTACAGCCAATCAGAACAGAGTGTCAACAAGTTCTCCATTTACATGCTTTCTTGCACTCATGACACACTGTACAGCTGAAGGTCAGAAAACTATGAATGTGTAACATGTATTTTCATGACTTCCATGATTCTTCTTCAGACTACATCCTATATGGTTTTCTATTAGGAACTTAAAGGATTATAATATAGGATGTCCCTCAACTTCCACAATCAATCTCTCCTTGTCCATATGTAATATACACAAGGAATGAGATTTTGGTCCAATGAGTTTTCTCTGTGGGTGAGGCTACCCACCACAATGCTGCAAAAATAAAAGACCTGTTCATATGAAGTCCAATTGTTTTATTTTTTTATTTTTTTTCAGTGCAAATTTTCGTTCAGTGTGAGCTTTTGAATTGGAACAATGTATTGCTATGGCGCTATTCACACCAGGTCCAACAAATCAACAAAACTAAAGAGCAGTCCTTTTTTTTACCTTTAAACTGGGAAGGAAACTGTCTGACCAATGAGATATGAGCTTTTTGTCATTTTGTTCATTTTGCTAATCAACTAGCAAACACTGTAATGACCTGATACCTCATATTTTATAATATACATCAGACCCTATTTTAAGACTGCTAACGCTTAGCGCAGCCAAAGTCAATGGGCATGGCCATGAAGTTTTAGTATTTTTGTGCAAGCATGCGCTAAGTCTAGCTGCAAGTGGGTTTGATGAAATCGCATGCGCAGCACACTAATGGGCTGGGTCATGTGTAAGTTTAATTCTATGGTACTTCTTCAAAAGAAGCGGCCCTCATTGAGACTGCGTGGGCATGAGTCTCAAGATACTGCGCTCCAGCATCACCCTTGTTCTGAGGGATGATTCAGCCTCATGCGCCCTCCCACCCACCTCCTCTGTGTTAAGTCCCGAGGGACTACATGAGGAGGTACGAAGGGGATCATGAGGTGAAGATGGATGATTTAGAGGAAGACCTCATGCCAGAGCAAGCCCCGTGAGTCTTCCGAGCATCAGACTTAGTGTCTTCACTGCTGCATTACAAACATGAAGACCTCCGGCCCTCCGTTTGGAGTGCACAGTCTAATCACATTTGGCAGCACTGACAATAGGGATGACGCCGTATGCATCACAGCTTCAGGCGAGTAGTCCATGGGAGAAGTCACCACTCCTTCCCCCACCGAGGGTGAGGAGTGTGCACAGGCCACCAATAAGGAGCTTCTTCGCGTCTTCGTGAAGGTGGTCGAAGAGCTCGGTTTAGAGTGGTCTCCTCCCGAAGAGCCGGAGAAATCCCGCTGGGACGAATGGTTCTTGCAGTCTGGCCACCGCCAGCAGACTGCAGCCCGAAGATGCTCCATTTTTCCCAGAGCTCCATAAAGAGCTCACAAAGACGCCTTGTCTCTGGTAGTGAGCGCATCAATGAGCCCGCTATCACGCTGCACAGATGTTTTGTGAGCCCTCAGAGGCGTATCAAATTGGGTGTTGAACACTATAGAGCACGGTTACATGATTCAATTTGTACACCGACCACCTCGCTTCAACGGCGTTCTGCAGTCTGTGGTCCCACCACAAGGCGCGCTGATATTGTGTGCAGAAATTCACAATCTCCTCGCAAAAAGAATGATAGAGACTGTTCCGAGCTGTGACGCGCATACTGGGGTTTACAGCCGCTATTTTCTTGTTCCAAAGAAGGGTGACGTGCTTTGGCCAATTCTAGATCTAAGACGCTTGAATTGTGCACTTGTGAAGTGCCCATTCAAAATGTTAACTCTGAAACAGATCTTATCGCACATCCATCCAGGGGACTGGTTTGCGTCAGTAGACCGGAAGGACGAGTACTTTCATGTACTGATTGCGCCGCATCACAGGTGGTTTTTGAGATTTGCGTTCGAGGGAACTGCGTATCAGTTCAAAGTCCTTCTGTTCGGATTGTCTCTGGCTCCCCGTACGTTCACGAAATGTATCAATTCGGCACTCGGCCCACTGAAGATGAACGGGATGTGCGTCTTGAAATACCTCAGCGATTGGCTTGTGCTAGCCCAGTTAGACTCTACTGAGCAAACACAGAGACTTATTGCTTTGCTATCTAAACAACCTGGGCCTGAATGTCAACTGGGCGAAAAGAACACTTTCTCCCAGCCAACAAATGTCCTTCTTCGGGGTGCAGCTCAACTCTGTAAGCATGCATGCACACCTCACGGGCGAGCGTGTTCAAGCCATTCTTCAGGCAGGTGGCAAGGTGTATGCAAACTGGTGCTCTTCACGCAACGAAGACCCAGTCAATTGCTCCATAGCTGAAATACTTGCATTCCTTCAAGAGCGATTAGACGCTAGTCTTACCCTGTCAACGCTTAAGGGCTATGTAGCGACTATCTCGGCATTACATGCCGCAGAGGTAGGCTCCTCTATAGGCAGACACGATCTGCTCTTATAATTCCTTAGGGGAGCGAGGCGGTTGAACCCCCCTCGACCAGCTATGGTGCCGACTTGGGACCTAAATTTAGTGCTGAAAGCACTTACAAGCTCCCCGTTTGAACTATTGGAATTGTTGAGCTGCACATCCTTTCATTAAAGACCGCATTTCTGTTAGCCCTGGCCTCATTTAAACGGGTGGGGACCAAAGCTTTCAAAAGCCACGATTAAACCTAGAAAAGGCATGCCTCAGGTTTTATCAACACACTTCAGGCTCAGGTGGTCCATTTGCAAGCCTTCAACCCCCACCTTTTAATTCATATGAGGAATGGTCAATGCATTTGTTATACTCTGTGCAGGCATTACACACGTTAAACGCACCTGCCTGTTTCGGCTGTCAGACCAGTTCTTTATTTTTTTATGGAGGCCACTTAAAAGGCATGTCTGTCTCCAAAAAAAGGTTCTCGCACTGGATTGTAGATGTGATCGCCCTTGTATATGAGTCACAAGGCGTAAATTGCCCTATCGGGGTCAAAGCGCATTCAACTAGAGGCATGGCATCATAACGGCGTGTCCCTACAGGACATATGTTTGGCAGCAGGATAGTCATCACATAATACGTTCGCAAGGTTTTACAACCTGGATGTAACTTCCATTTCCTCTCAAGTACTCTCTGTTTAGAGCGCTTTTTATATCCAGTAAATTAAGCCAGAAACCCTCTGTTATGGGTAGGCTGTCATTTGTATGTAGAGCTTTGGTTTTAATACCCGCTCTAGAAAGTCACAAGCACTCCTTATAAGCATAAAACCTACTTTTCCCAACTATGGTTGTGAAATGGTTAATATTACACTACGTGTATTTTATAAAATCCCCAGATTATATTAATTCCCATCTGGTACTTCCATGTGGGTTATTTATTCATATATACACATATATAGCCTACATATATGTATGTGTATATATATATACATGGTTAAAATATGTAATTCAAGTCACCGGCCTGCAGGCCTATGATTCTTTATACATATCTATGATTAAGTGTTTTTTCTCGGGGAGTATAACATCACGTAGTGTGGCGGGATGGGATTCTGTTCCACATAGCAATGTTGAAGTAAACTGAATCGAAAGGGAACGTCTCTGGTTACGTATGTAACCTTGGTTCCCTGAGATGAAGGGAACGAGACATTACGAAAGCTGGCCACACTACTGCTTCAGACAAATGAGGTAAGAGTAATGCCCTCTGTCCCTCAGTCAGAAAAATCTGAAGTAATGGTGATTGAGTGCCCGCTTATATAAGGCGATCATTGCCAATCGGAAGATTGGTGTTATTGTACAAGGGTTTCAACCATTGCATACAGTCCATTTACACTACCAACTTCTTATAAATGTGCTGTTTTTGTTTATATCACTGGTGCTTGAGGTAATGGACTATATAACAGGACGCAAACGCAGCTCTCATGTTGGTCTGACAGTGGGATGTGCCACTCACACAGGGAACACTTGCGGAACGACATCTTGAAAAAGACACCAACATGCAAACGGCTCTTTTATGAGGTATAAGATATAACACAGTTATAATATAGCAATAAAGCAATAAAGGATACAGTAAACTCCTGCCGGAGAGCTGGGAAGCAGGTATGTGTCACGCTGAAGCGCTGCGATGTTCGACGGCGAGCCTCTGAAGCGTAGTAACCCGTTACCGAAGCATCCTCAATGGTGAGGTGGAGTAAACGTCACCGGAACACACAGGGTATCAAGAATCTCCTCACTGCAGGCATTAAAGCACAGGCGACAAGAAGAGTAGAGTAGTCCGCTGAACATGTACCTTCGACGGCGAAGTAGAGAAGCATTTCCTAAACGAAGTCGAATATTCCTGTCATGAAAGAAGAAAAATCTGAAGTAATGGTGATTGAGCGCCCGCTTATATAGACCAAGTTTGTGCCTGAAGGGACGAGGCTCAAACACCATTGCCAATCAAAAGATTGCCATTATTGTACGGGTTTCAACCGGGTCCTGGAGGAAAATAGCTTTCCCCATAGCAATGTCGAAGTGAACTGAATCGAAAGGGAACTGGATTGCTCATGATGTAAAAAAAGTGAAGCCACTGCGCCACCATATTGCTATGCCCAAACGTTCCAATCATCTCATTTCAGTGAGTAAGCATTAGTCATTCATTTACTGATTTTATATCTGAAATCTGCATGTACATCCCTACAACGCAAACGTCCTACACATGTAATTATTTATTTATTTAGTGTCAGGAATTTTTCCTGTTTCTTGAAAGCCCGAGCAAGTTATATATATCTGTATAAAACAGTATCCACCCTCTATATTGTGATAATCAAAGTGTTTGTTCAGAGTTACTTGTTTTATGTTTTCATCAAAAAGTGCCTTTTTCTCGAAGTCACTTGAAAAAAGTGTGTGCTCTCTCTCTCTCTCTTCCTCTATCACACACGCACAGTGGGCACACAGAGAGTGAGGGAGACACGCAAAGCAAAGGTGGTTAAAATTCAACTGATACGCTAGGTTTAAATGGCAAACGAACACGTATTTATGACATGTATCCATGTATGACTACAGAGAGCACTTCAATATGAAAACAAGCAAATCCCAGGCATTTAAGGTGATTTAGAAATCCCGGTCTGACTTTTTTAAAGTCCCATTTGGGGGTAAGCACATATTGTTACCCTAAACAAGCAGATATTACTGCTTTTCCTACCTTTGGTGATCGTTGTGCTGCACTGATAGGCTGAACACCAGGGCAGGTGGATGCTGACATCGCAATCCGCATATATCTTCTCCCTCGTAACGAATAGTATCCATAACAAGCACATTAATCATTAAATATGATTGTCACTAGAGGGCAAAATGCGACTGTTGTATTCGGAGATCAGAGATGTTGAAACAGGGGCTTTTTTGCCTGTCAGTCATTGATGCTCTATGATAGTTTGGGCATACCGAGATGGCTGCTCAAACACTTACAGTGGCTTCACTTCCTGCTGGCAGTTTACTGTTGCATCAGCGATCCAGTTCTATATATACAGTATATCAGTGGGACACGCTCCTTTTATATGCTTAGAAAATGTTATTCTCGTCAGGATTTGGATGTACACTCCATTAAATTATAGAGAATAAATTATTTTGAACAATTAAATTAATTTATTGAAACACGAAAAAATTAAACCACAAATATTTCTAAATTCAAATTACACTTCAGACAAAACGAAAATATAATTAAAATAACGAAATGGTAAAAAAAAAATATATATATATATATATATATATATATAAACGTAATATTAAATATAGCCGCAAGCGACTATTGTCGGGGGCCAAGCACATATGGCGAGATGACCGAAATAATCACATTTGACAGAAAAGATCCTGTGGATGCTGTGGACAGCTATTTTGGTGTGACATTTCACCTGCTTTGAGCACAGTTGCAAAAATAAGATTTTCTTAAGTTATAGTGCCCCCTAGCATAAAAAATGAACAAAAGTCATTATGTTACATCAGAGTGTTCTTGTCCATGTATACAAATTTTGTTAAGTTTGAAAATTGCGCTCACAAGAGACAGGCTAATTAGTCATTATAGGCCAAAACATATTTGCTTCTAACTTTGGAACGATTCGACGCATCAAAATTCTTTTGATAACTTTTTGTCAGGAGGATCTGTAGATGATATATACTAAGTTTTGTGAGAATCAGGCAAACGGCCTAGGACGAGTTCGAAAAAGTTAATTGCAACCTTTTTTAAAAAAAGGTTATTGCAGACATGGAAATTAAAGTGACAATATCATTGTGGGGCACTGGTGGGTTCAGAGAAGCTACAAATTTGTATTGTGGCCTATACGGTTCTGGAGTTATGAGCAAAAACACGAATTAGCTAATTATAGTGCCACCGTGTGGCCGATTGTTACAAAATTTTATATACGGTTTCGAGTTGACACCCTGCTTGTGTATAGTAATTTCCATAAACCTGGCCATTCACAATACGAGTTATAAGGTGCTGAAATTTGATTGACCGTTGGCGGCCATTTTTGTTAATTTGTTGAATTGATTTTATAAGAATATGATAGCATTTGTACCAAAAAAGATGCCTATTTCATTTGAACTTTGTCGCTCAAACGGCTGCAAAGTTATCAAAGTTTTTTTTTGATTTAGCGCCCCCTGGGGGTGGAATTGTACGAAACCTTGCTGATATCTTCTAAACGTCCTGTTGACTTTTTGTCAGGAGGGTCTGTAGATGATGCATACCAAATTTCTTGCTGATCAGACTAACGGTCTAGGATGAGTTGGAAAAAGTAGGTTTAAAAAAAAAAATCAAAATGGCGGAAAAAAATTATAGACGGAAATGAAATCGGAGAGATACATTTTGAAAGGAATCAGAGGAAATAAGAATTCCCATTCTAGCCCTTACTGTTGCAGAGATATGATCCAAAACGTAAAAGTGTTTATTATAGCACCACCTAGGATCAGAAGGGTGTGCGTTTGTGTATCTGAGTAGTGGGGATCATCCTGCCAAGTTTAGTGACTCCACGACTTAAGGTCTCTGACACCCAGACACTTTTAGGGCAGAAAAAAAAAAAAGAATAAGAAAAAGGAGAAAATCAGTACAATTAAAATAGGGTTTCAGCAGCTTCGCTGCTTGGCCCCCTAATAATTGAAAAATAAACCATGACTTATAATTAACCCAAATCTCATAATTTTTTTTTCATAAGACGGCTACAACTCTGAATGTCAGGGACATAATTTGATGTTCCATTATATTTTCAGAGTTTGGACATGAATTTTATTACCACCTGCGCAATGACCTATTTCTCAAGAAAATAGCAAATTTCGCTTTGTACCACTTCATTAACATAAAGTACACCCACAGTTTGCGCGCTTATACCCACAGATAGTGCAAACACTCCCATCCACGGCCACTTGAGTTAGAATTAGCGATCTGACGAAAATTGGATAAGACGTAGCACACAGTCGTTGCATATAGCGCTGTGCTTTGCGCCCTCACAAAAATAGAGCCCCATGTGTTTTGTCTTAATGAACATTATTAATATACATATTACTGTGCCTTTTATATTATCCTTGCAGGTTCGGCAATTCATTTGGACTAAGCTCATCATAAAATATCACATAAATAGGGGTTAAATAGTTTTTGTATTTTATTTGTTTTGGTCTCGATGTGAATAGACCTTTTTTCAGCAGTTAGTCTTGCAAATTTGTCTTGAATTTGGTCTGAACAGGCCTTAAAGGTGCTGTAAGTGATTTTTGCCACTCAAACTTCCACAAGACTGAGCCGTTGGATTAGCCACGTCTCCTCTTTCCAAAACGCCACACATCAAAGATTCCAAATGAGCTGTATTGAGACCAACACTGAGCAGAAGCGGTTGTCAAAAACAACAGCAGCAAAATAGCGCCCTCAACTGACAACTGTTATGAACATCATGGCATTAAAATGGCATAAAAACGCATCAGTAATTCACTGCAACTGCAACACTAATAGAAGGTGCAAAATGATTGACAGACGGAAAGCGTCAGAGACCGCGGCCCCTCTGACACTTTTTTGTTTGCTGTTTACAGAGTCTAGAGCTGTTATAGAGACCGGTGAAATATCTCATGACACTTATTTCATTAATGTCTTCCAGGGAGTAGGACATTTTTTTACTTTTCCATGGAAAAAATCACTTTTAGCCCCTTTAAGTGACCAACAAAATGTAGTGTTATTCTACTGAGTGTGTAACAGTTTGAATATTCTCAATCAGTCTGACAACCATTTTAGAGCTAGTCAATGTAGAAATGTATTTCCATTTTGACTGCTTATATATATATGTATTTAAAACTATTGTGTTGTTATAGCTGTTAGCCAAAGACCCTAGTGAGAGGCTTGGCTGTCAGGGGGGTGGAGCCACAGAGGTGAAAGCTCACCCTATTTTCCGTTCCATCAACTTCAAACGGCTTGAAGCAGGCATGCTCGAAGCTCCCTTTATTCCCGATGTGAGTGTTTTCTGAGACGCCCATATTTCACCCATTTTAATGGGAATATCAACCTCAATTGAAAACAGTGTTTGTGCATTTTAGAACATTTTTAAACATTTATACACAAGTGTATGTAGCATAACATGCAGTTTTCTGCCTGCAGCCTCAGGCCATCTACTGTAAGGATGTGTTGGACATTGAGCAGTTTTCTACAGTAAAGGGGGTGGAGCTGGAGCCCAAAGACGACTCCTTCTACAGCAAAGTGTCCACTGGATGTGTTCCCATCCCCTGGCAAAATGAGGTCAGGCTGCCATCCAAAAATAACTTCTATAAATGTTTTACTCTGAACCATGATTGCATTGATAACAGCTACTAAACAAGCAATAGTTAATTTTATGTTACCAATGTGACAACCAATATTGCAAATCTTTAGTCAAATCAATATTCACACTTAAACCCTAATCTGGAGTTTAACATGCTTAAATTCAGGTATGAAAACATTATAATGTACAGTAGAAAGATGAAAATCTCTTCTATTTTCTTTGAAAACCTTGCATAGAAATGTATAGTGTAGAAATTGGATAAAAAGACCTCACATTGTCAGTCTTTAATATGGGCCTAATTAAATAGACAGTCACTAATATTTGCGAATACTGATTGATAGATACTGTCATGTCAACCGCCTCAAAACGGATGTGTTCAGAAATTCTCTCTTGCACTAATATAGACCATTTCAAGGACCATTTGTCGGTTTATCCACTTACACCCTAAAGGCATTTTGACGGATTTTCGCTAAAATGGCATACCCAAAAGTAAGAGCTTATAACTTAAAAAAAAAATAGCAAAGAACGTTGATTGCATGGTATCAATTTTTAGAAAACCTTTCAAAATTTAAGAAAATATATTTGGATCCTGCTCAGAGACTCTTATGCTACAACACTGCTGACAAAACACAAAAAATATGAGCGCTAAAAAATAAACTTTTCAGTTATTATTCAGTTTAACATTATACCTTTTAGACAGTATGTATGGATGGTCAAAAAATTTACTTTGGTGTTGTTACAACATGTCAACTAAACCAGGAAAAAAAAATTGTTGATAGGACAAAACAGTCCAGACTTATAGCATATGGAACAATGGTTCACATGGTGGACCTTTATTTATCAAGTGTCCAAATAACCTCTCCAGACAATAATTCATGTGTTTATTGAACATTAAAACAGAATAACTGAAAACTATGAATACAAAAATCTAAAAAAATATATAAAATACTTAAACTAGTCCCATTTGATACATTTCAGGCTTCTTTTTCCAACATCTAATTCCATCACTCCAAAAAATGTGCGTTGAGTGCCCTCTTGTACGCAGTCTATGTACTGTATGTGCGGTCTGATTCTGGTCCACACTTGGACACGTGACTTGTCCAAATATGGAATCTGACACTCTCTGGACATCCAATGAGAGCAATCTGACACAACAATGACGTGAAGAATCGTGTTTCAGTGGGATGCTCCCAGAGAATACCGTTGCTATAGTGATCCATATTTGTGCTGGTCTTTGGTAGCTGTCAGGTCACTCTTTGAGTTACAGTATATCTCTGGATTTACACAAAATATGACGTCTAGTGATGGCTTGTTTGATTCAGGATCGCCGGCTGTAAGTGGTGATATGTCATTTTCTTTATGATGTGTATTTTTCATGAAGTAATAAACCAAAATTTGATGGAAAGACTGTTTATCATTTTTTTGATAAATACATTTGGATTTCACACGCTACTCACTGTGGTTTGGTCTATGAATGAAACAAATGTGCTTGTTATATTCTACTAATCAAGACCTTTCCAAAGATATACTGTATAACACATGGCTGTGTGATCTTTTTGATTTTTTTACTGGTTGTTTTTATGATTATTGTTATCGCAAATTTGCTTGTTTTTTTGTTTTGTTTTTTTAAACGGAACAGTTCTAATTTATCATCAAATTTAAAAGCAGTATTTTAAAATTGGTCAGATCAGCTATATTCATTGTAAAGATAAGTGTCTAAGCTTTAAAACGACAGCTAATTTGTGCAGATCAAGCAAGTGGTTGTTGAGTAATACTGTAAAAAAAACAAAAATTTTTTTTACAGTTGGGCCCGGTACCAGGTCACTCCGGGTTTAAGAGGTTAAGGAAGTGACATGTTTGTCCCTTGAACATTTCCAACTAGTTGTCAAACTCATTCAAAACAACAGTGGGAGGCACTTAATATTCATAGAGACTTTAACACGATTAACGTTACTAACGTTAACACGATTGTCATAAAGTGTTATTATTTAAATGTGGACCATGTTTTTCGGTGGCGGGATGATCTCCTGATGCCCAGAACTATCAGAAATGAAAGTGTTTATATCTTTGAAAAAACAACCACAAACGGACGTGTGAACCGCAGCAATGAATCTTGATACGTGCAGTATCAACAACTGTAGCACAAGTCTTATCTCTGGTAGGTGAACGACTTTTATGCCAACTAATTGTAAGTTTGGGAGGTAGAGGTCTAAATGTCACTACAGATCGCTCCCATAATAATGAATGAAGCTGCACAAGTCATTTGCTGTTACATTTAGTCATTTAGCAGACGCTTTTATCCAAAACGACTTACAAATTAGGAATATAAAAAAAGAAATCCTTACCTTGTCCGCAGGTCACACAGACAGCTTCATTGAATGTTTTCATTGATTATAATTGGAGCGATTTAATATTCCCGAGATCTCTGCTGAGGAAATAATTGTGAGCATTAAACTACGATACAGTTTCAGTGCTTCTCTCGCATAGACGCTCAGTATCAACAACACATCTGGATAAGTCACTTCAGGTAAACGTTTGATGTTCTTTGACAAAAAATGTTAACTCTAGAGTCTTATTTATAGGATCTGGTAATGATACCGGAAATTCTCCCAGGCCAGTAGCGTTCCTTTGTTATTGTTTACATCCTTGAAATGGTCTACACATTCCTTTTGAAGGAAATATTTTCTTTGAGATGGATATTATCTTTCTGATAATACTGAGTGTGTAATAATTTAATTGATCTATTCAGATGATCGAGACAGAGTGCTTTAAAGAGCTCAATGTGTTAAACTTGGACGGCACTGTGCCCCCAGACCTGGACTGGAGAGGACAACCCTCGCCCCCACCCAAACAGGGCTTGCTGCAGAGACTTTTCGGCAGACAGGTAATACACGTAACTTAATACACGTGTCATATGTGCCATGTTCTGTTCCCCAGACATTAATGTTTCCTTCACCAGTCAAAGAACTTGTCAGCATCTGCTTGAAAAGCTCAGCCAGAGGTGGATCTAAACCTTTCTATGTCTTTATTGTGTCTGATACTAAAATCATATCCACATTTGTAGGTGATTGTTGTAATGTAATGAAATATCTGCGTGCCTGTTTTGTCCTCACATCTCCTTGTTGGTATTTTCAGTGTATAATCAAACAAGTATATTTTTTGCAATGAGGGTCATATAAATAGTTGCATTATTTCCAGGTTAAATTGTTTGGCTCCCATCTAGGCACATTTTAAAAGCAATGTTTGGAAAACCTGTTTGAAAACAGTCCTTACTTTTGCAATTCCGTTTTTAATTACACACTTTGAAGTGCACTAGCATATAGATTGCCTCGAAGCTAACAGACTTGGACTAAATGCCACAAAACTCCGACTTTGCATTTATGGGCTTTATACTGTATGTTTAAAGTGGTCTCCCAGTTTTTGACTGTGCTTGTCTCTGTGCTGCCCCCTTAGGACTGCTGTGGAAATTGCAGCGACAGTGAGGAGGAGCCCACGCGGCTGTGAAGGCGTGGCCTCTGGGGTTCCTCCCCCACACCACTGAGGATCTCATTTGTTTACAGTTTTTGCACATTTGTATTTTTAAGATAGCTCTATATAAATATTGGAATGTATATTTTCACTATATACCCATGCAGTGTATCTTATTTAAAGTCATGAAAAAGGTTCAAAATTATTGTCCTTTATCAAGTGTGAAGTATGGCAAGGGCAGATCATTCAACACTGTTCAAGTCTCAAAGCCTGTTGACCAAACCAGTCCTGTACATGTGGCCAGTCCGTATCGCAGCCTCTTTGCGCTTATATTTTCTTTTTCTGTTCTTGTTCAAATTCACATATATGTACAGAATGCACTCTGAATATTTGTTTCAGACGTGGAGAGCAAAGGAAATTTGCTTTTCCAAATATTTTTGTATTTATATTTTGAATTTTATTTTCTTATGGTAATCTCGACAATCAAACAACACCATCTGTGTAAAACAGCGATAAATGTGCAGTAATGAATAAAAAAAAAAAAAGGCAAAAACAGGAAGTGACTGTAAAACAGAGGAAAATCAAATAGTTAGGTTATTTAGCTAGAGAAACCTAGTAAACCAAATAGGTGTGACTAAAGTGCATATACTGTATGTACAATAACAACTGCAGACAGTTGTATCATGTTGTAAATATGTGACACTCATCTGTAAAGTCTTGAGTGTGTCTTCCTGCTAATTTCCCTCTGGATAAATGGGGAAAAACATCCTGGTGATAATCTTGTGCAGCCCATATGTTGCATAATGAGTCAAACCATGAGGCATTATTTTCCAGTTATGAAATATTTTACAACTTCTTTCTTTAAACATCTCTGACTAGTTAACGTAACATTGTCATGACAGCTGAAGACAGATAGACTTAAATGCTCAGATACATAGCAGGAAGTAGTGGATGAACATGCTATTAGACAAAACATGTTATTTCATTGTTTATAAATAGATATGTGTAATTTGATGGGCTGCATATTTCCTGCTTTTTTACATGTAGGTCAAACAAAAATTAATTTGCCAAAAATATGTGTTTGTTCCATTTTGTAATTTTTTTGTTTTTGTTTCGTTTTTTGTCGTTGTTTTGTTTATTTTTTTCTGTTCTTTGTTTTGTTTCATTTAGCTGTTTTTGTTTGGCTGTATTTTGTTTCATTTAGCTTTTTTTGCTTTGTTTTTGTTTAGTTTTGCTTTGTTTTGTTTTTCTTTAGTTTTGCTTTGTTTTTTCATTTTGCTTTATTTGTTTTCTTTTGCTTTATTTTGTTTCACTTTGCTTTGTTTTTGTTTTGCTTTTTGTTTAATTTTTTTCTTTGCTTTTTAATTTCACTTTATTTGTTTTTGTTTTGTTTTTGCTTGTTTTTTAATTTTGCTTTGTTTTTTGTTTGTTTTATTTTATTTTGTTTTGTTTTGTTTGTGTATCCCCTGCAATCAAGATAAGCTCTTTATATTTTCATTTGCTTGAATTATGATAGCTTCATGTAAATTTGACCTCTTTGCACTTAAGACCAAACAAATTCGAATTTTGTCCTCCATCTTTATGGAAGGTGACTTTTGAAGTTTTAAGGTACTCTTTTTCATTAGCATTTCTTATTCAAACATCTACATGTGTTTGAGTCGGCTAAGCATCTTGATGCGCACACTCTCTCTTTTCTCTGCTGTTGTTTTACCTCAGATAATACTGTGCCCTATGGATGTCCATTCTTTCCAAAACTCTTGTGAATTTTTGTACTGAACATTTGGATGTCATTGTATTTTGGAAGAGACTTTGGGACTTTTACATTTAAGCCTAGCTGAACGCACAATGTAAGCGTAATGTTTCGGAGGAAGTCCATTGAAGAATCATCACCTCATGACATGCCGACTCCAATCGGTCAACACATTTCTCATCCATTGTCAGTTACGATAAACTCAAATACATTCCAAACTCTACCGTACTGTACAGTTGTTAAATGTTCTTTTTTTTTTCTCTTTTGTTTATTTAGCAATAATGGATTTTATACATATAACTACAATATAAATGTGTATAAAATGACAAAATTTCAAATCTAGAGCAAGACGGAACTTAGTTTGACTCAGTGTTTTCCTGAGCCAGGCTTTTAACACTGTGAAGTGATAATTTCTGTCACAGTTATACAATTTTTGTCTCTTTTGTGGAATGCACTGATTTCAATGTTTTGTTTCTTTTAGTTGCAAACTTGTGTATGTGTGTAAAGTGTGTATGTATGTGTGCCTAAATGCTGAATGAGCATCTGCTCTTATACCTGCACTGCATGTGTCCATGTTCTTTATCAGAACCACTAGGGGATGCCATTATTTCTTTCTCTAAATTAGTGAAATGTTACATTCTAGGGAAGGTTTTACTGTTTCTTTTTTCTTTCAAGAGAAAAAGGTGGACAACTTCAGGCTAGTTGATAATAATAATAATAAATAATATAAGTCATTCCAATAATTTCAATATCATAGATTAAAAGACTGAGAATTAGACAAAATTGCTTTTAATAGAAGTCAGTTTTGAGGAAACAGCACAGTTCCAGCCACATTTGTCAGTATAATTAGTTCGAGACTTAAAGTTACAATAAGATAAGACTCTGCCATATTAATGTTTTATTTTAGGTTTGAAGAGTATTAACAAGTTTAGCCACCCAAATGAATTTATTCCTCTATTTTATAGGCCTCAAAGTGTAAGGTGCCATTTTAAGCATTTTCCATAAGCAAACTACAGGGCTAAAGCTGGGAAATCTCTGTTTCAAGCATCGAAAGTGATGTCTGTCAATTTTAGAATAAAACCGAAACTTGGAAACTATTCTTAAAATGTTAAATGCTTAAACCAGGTATTATACAGTCAAATCTTACTGATTTAGTCATTGTGGATAACATACTGATATGAGTAAAGAATGAAATAGGCCAAGTTAATTGTGGTTTTATTTGTCAATGTGCCATTGAAAGTAAACTTTCTAACAAAAGTTTGACTGAATTGTTTTCCAATATAGGTTTGATCATTTAAAATGGATGCATATCTGTATTATTAATAATACAATAATTAATACATTCTTTTGTTTACCTGATATGTAAAAGTCCATAGCCCTTTCATTTTAATCCAGAAGAATGTGTTCTGTTGCAATGAAAATTTGTCCTGTACCTGTTTATTCCTGTTATTGAAGCCTTATTTGTATGTGATGCAAAGCAAATGGTTCCTGGATTGCACATTGAATACTAATTTTTTGCTAAACTCAGGTTACTGTCATCAATATGTATGTTATTATTAATATTATTTGCTTAATATATGTAAACGGCCTTACTAGTGAAATAATGTCAAGTAACTGGGTTATTTTTGTCCATTTTAAAGTTGCATAAAATAAATGCCACTGGGAACATTGTTTATAGACTTTGGTGTAAAATAGTGTTAGGATGGATGATGATGAATATGACAGTGAAGGAATTTGTTGAGTGAATGTTCTTGTCAAAGTTATTCTTCACTAATAATCATTAGTGCTTGCTTTAGCTCTGTACAGTGATATGGACACATGAATGGTGCCTCAAATTGTGTGGCTTATCATTTTTCTAATACGATCTTCATATATAGCATATAAAAAAATGGGCAAATAAAAATCTGAAATGGTGCCCCATGCTCTGTTGATTTGGGCTAGTAAGTAACACCTTAGAAACCACTTAGACCACATCATGAAATACTGGGAAAATTGTCAGGCCAATGGTGGTGAGCACCAGTAAGCACCACTCACATTTTATTCAGAAAATACTAAAATCAATTTTGTTTTGTTGACATACTGTATGTAGATGCAATTAATGGAACATGAATGTTTTATCAGATGTGTCCATCAATAAGACTGGGTTTTAGCCTTTAAAGAGAAAATGTTTCCTCTAAATTAGAGGGATTTGACTTAAATAGGATTTGTAGAACTTTGAAGAAACTGAAAGGAAGAAATAAAAAAAAAAGACAGGAACAAATCAGACTCATTAATGGGCTGCCACAAAACACTCATCCAGTGTCTGCCACAATTAGTGTCTAGACGCCACAACATTTTTGATACCCTTCTTTTTTGTACATCAGATGGGCCGATAAACAGCAGATGGGCTTCATGCAATCACTCAATACCTTGATATCCATTCCAATGAAGATAATGTCACTTTCATTATGCAGTACACAAGTCTCACTTCAACCTTGTTACACCACCAAATCATGAGTGCCGTTTTCTCACGCTCCATGATGTGAGCACGTCTCCTGTTCGGCACGGTCGGCTCGTCATCGCTGCAAACTTTCCATGTTGTTCCCTCGCACTCTTTCCCTCTGTTGCCGGGCAACACTCTTTAAGAGGCATTTAAAAGAAAGAAATAATGCCGCAAATAGACTGTTCTGGGTTTTTAACATTGGGAGAAGAGTGAAACTGAGCCCAGCGCAGTCTGTATGAGGTGCAGACATGGCACCTGGCTCAAGGCCCTATAAAAGAGTGAAGAGGGAAGTGATTGTTGATGAGAGGCTACAAGAGCTTTTCTGCTGTACCTGACCAAGGTCGCTGGAGCTATTCTGTTTTAGTGAACATGAAGTACTGTGGGACAGCTGTAAAGGTCTGTCCTCATCTGCTCTTTCCCTCATAACCACTGATAGGATTCGAGTTCCTTCTTTTGTGACTCTGTTGCTTTATATTTAATATTTAAGCAATATCACATGAGCAAGAGTACAGATGTTCTGCATATTAGTACAACTGGGATTCAGCCACAGCAGGTATTCACAGGCATGGTGATATTCAGAATTGCAGTTCTACAAACACATAAACGATCTCAAGCTCAGTCATGAAACTACATGTCACAAGCTGATAGCTTCTTTGAACATGTTATCTGTTAGTAAAACGTCTCGCATACTCTATAGCCCAAGGTGATAGGTCGTTTGACATGTTAGCCAATCAATCTGGTAGCCAATCAACTTGCATGCTTCCTCTTTGTGTAACATTTATATTGCCTTGGTTGTTTGCTGGTAAGCCATTTTGAATGCAGTGTGCTACATGAGTTTTCACTTTGAAACCCTCCTCCTCCCCAGCACCATTTGACTAGATCTGCTTCAGGGGGATTGCATGTACAGTGTGTTGTATTTACATGGCCTCCCCGCTCACAGTGTTTTGAAGTCACACAGCTGTAGTTCCACTCTGGGTTGTCCGTTTCCCCCACACGATTTCTCTGTTTCAAAAACATTGCTTTGCTTTAAAACATTGCAGTTCATTTGAGAATCTCGACCAGCCCAACATATCAACATTGGTTCAACTAGTGGTGGGAGTTCAGGGTGGGACTTTAGTTTTATCGAATCAATGTGTTTGGGAAACCTATGTGGGAAAAGTCGTTATTTTTGCAGTTCCGTTTGGTGTCGCTAGATGCCCAGAAATGACTAACTTCACCTTTAATTTACAGCTATATGGAGTGAGATGTGTGGGCATGGCTACTTAGTGCGACAGGACAGAAATCAAAACCAAGCAACTGGCAAAATGTTTTGGTTCAAAATACCACTCTATTCAGCTTTATATTAAAAATCATATAACATGTTATGCATGCCTGTGATTGTGTTGCATTGTGCAGAGTTTAATCAAAAAAGACTGTTGTGATATTTTTGCAAAATGATATTACATGTATTGTGGCAGTTCCGTAGTGAAATGCCCACTGTGTGGAGCTAAAAGAAAGTTTTTTTTTTAAAAGGTTTTTAAGGTTAACGCTCTATCGAGCTTAAAATCAACAAAACCTACCTTGCTCTGTTTTGAAGTCATAAGATAGCATTATGTGAGGAAAAGAGTGAAAAGTGTCCATGAATTTATAATCTGCCGTTTTACTCCTCATTTGTGTGCAAGTGATTAAGTCTTTGTTGATGAAGCACTTCTAGTGTTCATTTAATCAGGAAACTGACGAGATAATTACAAAAATGTAGGTATGGTTAAGTGTGTCTGAGACCTGGTTATTCGCTCAACATTTTTGCTTTCAGTGTGATCAATCAAATTACTTGTCACAGGAAACTTGTCACGTCTGATTGAGATATGATGTGTGATAAGCAATTTTGCACTTTGTGATTCTCTCAATAAACCTGATGGAGAGAAAGATCCTTTTATTGGTGCCACCATTCCCAAAGGAAATTCAAAGTTGTTCTACAAGTTGATGTACTTGTAAGATTTTTTAAAGTTTTAAGATAAGTTGATTTATCATAATAAGGACGTTCATTTTGTTCTGTATATTAGATTTACAGGGACAGTGCACATCAAACATTTCTGTATATGCGCCAGTTTAGCTACTACAGCTAATTTTCAACACAGTCCTTAGGCAGGTATTCCATAAAAAAAGCAGAGATAAAAATTCAAAAGGTCAGATATTACATAAAAAAGAAAAAAAAAAAAAGAAAAATTGAAAACAATCCTTAAGACTAAAGTGAAAATTAGAATCATAAAACAGTATCATATACAGTATATATACACAAAAGATGGCAATATTTTGAAAGCATATTTGATTCACAATTGATGGCATTTATGGAGTATGATCACACTGTTGATTTTCTTTTACCCATGATTTTAAAGTGCATATGAATGAGCGATATATTCCTTGTCTGACTTGCTCTTACAGCAATACTGGACTGTCCAAAAGCTGATCTTCGCATAGGTACTTCACAGACCGCTCTGACAATAGGTCTGGTGGATCTACCTGTTATTCTTTGTTTAATAAATTCTGTAAGAGGAGAAGGAGCTAAACCATGCAAGATTTTATGTACAAGACCAGAATCTGTTAATATAATTATATTATCCCAGCTCAATAGATTTTGATTTTGAATAGAGTGACAGTGATGATATCTATTTGGCTTTATGTCCAGCATCTTGAGAGTCTGATGATATACTGATTGTACAGATTTAAGAGTTACACATGAGGCTTGGGCCCAGCTAGTTAAGCAATATGTCAAATGTGGAATGATCATTGCATTAAAATATAATTTTGCTGCTTTTGTAGTCAAACAGTTTCTAATACTGTATATAGAAAATGTGATGTTAAACTTTACTGTGTTTATAACTTTCTTAACTTAAGGTTAGAATCCATAGTGATACCAAGATACTTGAAATGAGAAACTATTTTCAACTTTTCACCCAAGACACAAACATTTGTTTCAGAATCATTGGTTTACATACTGTTTTCTGTATATTAAGGTGGAGACAGGAATCACTAAGCCATTGTTCAATACATGCCATAACAGCAGTGAATTTACACGCAACTTGTTGTTTAGTCTTTGCATGCACATACACCACAGTATCATCTGCATGCATCTGCACCTCAGTCACTACAAACAGTGAGTAAATTATTGATATATATGTATGCTCAATAAATTAAATCCAAGGAAAGAGAATTATTGCACACAATGTCCCGCTGATGACGTTTTGTTTCTTCACTGAGCACTTTTGCACTTTTTGGCCTCTTAATAAAATTCCTGAAAGATTTTTCTATGGACATTGTGTGCGAGCCTTCTCTTTCCCTAAAATGTGTGCACAATCATTATTAAACTTAAAAAAGGCTGAACTAAACTAAGCTAAAAATACCATCAAAACACTGACCTAGAGTTCACTTTTTGTTAAAAGAACAATGTATCCTATATATGACCAAGATGTATAGTTCCGGTCTGGATGCTGATAAGTCAATACAGTGTTCCAGCCGTGTTAAAATATACAACCTTTGTAACAGCAATGTAAACACCTGGTCACGTAGCTATAGTCTGTGTATCATTGTATACTGTAGCTAAGACACAGGCCAACTATTAACCATAGATTATGTGACAGGAAAAGATGGATTTTGCTAAATAAAATAGTGTTATAAAATGTGTGCCCTGAATAATTTATTATAACCATTCAATAAAAGCAATAAGGCCATTTAGCTGTGACTATAAACACTATATAGCATAAGTGATATTTGTTTTTCAGCCAGATCTTAAGAAATAATTTATGGCCAGACCTTACATTTTTTTAAATTCAATACACATGTATCATAGCAATGGGTTCAGCAGGATAATATTTAAGTTTGAATCTCCCAGCATGCCAAATTAACACAACATGGTCATTATCTACCGGATCATATTTAGCAATCCAATAAGCAAGTATTTGGATTACAACATTTCAGTAAATTATGGACTATTAAATTATGCATCTAATGGACAATATTTGAAGCTATGTACTTCAGAACTATTGTATACATTAACAAGGTTTCACTTATAATGGTTAATAATGGCCTTGTTCTTAGGGTCATAAAGGCACTTAAACATTTTGTCTCCCAGAGGAATCAAGGTTAAGCCAATGTGTTTAAACATTCACCAGTTTGAAGAAGACATGCTCCAGGGACCGTCATGACTGCAGTCCATAATATGTTTGGTATTTATAAAATGATCTCAAGGCTAGGCTGGTACAAAGACTATGTGGATATTGCTAAAGGAGAAAGAAATAAAGCAAGCAGGCCTCTTGTGACGATGAAATATTTGCTTTTACTCATCAGACAATCACTCTCATTGTCTCAAGTGTGAGAGTCAATATGACACTGATTATATCTGTATTACAAGGTTGGGCGAATTGTGTCACACTAATGTCTCCTGGCATGGGATCCATCACAGAGAGCGGCTGTGGGTCAGTTGTCAACCAGGTCAACTGTAGTCCCCTTCGCTTCATGAGACAATGCAGGAAATAACTATGCCTTGAAGCCCTGGTGAGACCATTCCCAAGACAGTATGCTGCAGTTTTGCTTAAAGCTGTTGTGTGTAATTTTTTCGGTATTAAAATACTTTCTTCTGTCCCAGTTTAGGGATGATTTAACCAAAGAGTTTAAACACTGTTGCTCTGTGAGTTTGAGGCAGGACCACTTGTTCATCTTAACAATGAAAGATGCGGGATGTTTATGACAAAGAGTTGCTGTCGTAGATGTCGTATCTGGCATGACATTTTAGGCTTTATCAGCAGTTTCCTGTGGTTTCCTGTGGATGCTATAATTCATCTCTTAAGACTATTTTTATATGCTGTTCTATTAATTGACAGCCTAAATAGAATATTTGTACTTTTAAAAAATTCATTTGTCATCATATAACCATTTAAAAATAAGTAGTGAAGGCAAAAAGGTGATTAAAAATGGTGAAAACTTTGGTGTAATCTGTTATGAGATGTAGAAAATTTCCCTTACTCATATGTAAATTTAACATAAAGTCTTAATGATTAAAAAAAAATAAAAAAAAGTTTATGGACAAATGTCACCTACCCATGTATAACCCATATATATATACAATTACTGTTAGAGTTAAAAAAAACTTACTTTAGCCAAACTGTAAAAAGGACATACACATGTTACCTACTGCAATGCTAATGCTTTCAACATAAAGTGAATTTGTGGCAGCAGAAAGGCACTTATGGATAACAGATATGAAGCATTTAAATTATCCATTTAATGATCACACAGGAAATCGACTTGTTGCTTCAGAATGTTCATGTACCCTGAAACTGGCCCCTATTCAAATTAATTACTGACAGGACCATAACCCATCAGACATTTTTCCATTGCATGTACCACTAGCGCTATTGATAGCACGTTGTTCGAATAACCTTTAAGAAATGGATTCTGGCAAAGACTATTTAGCAGAGACGGGTCACTTCTATTAAAATGAATGGGAGAAACTGGAACGCCCAATGGTTAACGGATGTAGAAAGGAAGTCCTGCCTTACAGGTAAAAGAGCAAATCACCTTTTAAATGCAGACATCGTCTGTCAATCTCTAAAACATTATAGATATTACAGTTTCATTTTCTGTTAATGCATGATTTTCTGTAAAGCTGCTTTGAAACGATGTGTGTTGTGAAAGGTGCTATACAAATAAAAATGTCTTGACTTGTCTATCAGCTAGAGAACACGCATGCACATTAGCTATACAAGCAGGAAAAATGTTGTTTTTTAGTGTAATCTAAGGCAAAGAAGCAATATTTATGATACCAGTGTTGTCAGATTTTACTGATGGTTGGAAAATTTTTATTTGATTGTAATCTTCACCAACCATTTTGGAAATTTCGGTCTTTCCCCATTCAAGTAGATAGGAGCTGCACTGGCATGACTGGAAATAGTTTCCTGAGAGCGTTCCAAAGATGACTAACAGTGGACTGACTTGCTAGAAAGACTTTGCTGACGGTTAGGTTTAGGGTTGGGGTTTGGGTTAGGGTGTATGATTCATAAAACATGCATACCTGTTGACTGTATTTCATCATTTACAACTAAAAAGCAACTTGCTTTTGGCACCCCTCTGTTTCATTTCAGAGGGGAACTGGAGCTCACACATGCTCATACGTCAACAACACTTCCATCTTCGGCCACTGGGGGCAGTGATTCGAATTTCGAAAAGCACAGATAGATTTCAACTAAAGATCTTTCAACCTGCTGTCACTGAATTCACAGTGAGACTAGTATGAATTATCAAAGTTTTTATGTTGCTACCTTATAAAGTACTGTAGGCCTAAAAATTAAAGGATATCTGAAAATGGGTATGATTGGTCAGTGGGTTGCCTTTGTTATGCAGATCTAGCAATCCTAATATATGGGAAACCTGTTTGGAAATTATTTTCACTGGCAAATTCTATTTGGTGCCACTAATGACAAAGAAAATACACACTGCAGCTTTAACACAAATAGTATTCAGGTATGTCAGTCAAGGGAAAAAAAATATGCTGGTAAGGTAAAGATATACAGTAGATGTAATTAATTGTTAAAGTGTGGGAAATGGAGTGCAACAATATATTCCAATGTTTTCTTTTCCAAGCATAAGAAACTGCTCTCGTAATAGCTCAAGTTTGATTTATCTGAACTGCCTCAGATTAGACAGACAGACAGAGCACAAAAAATGAGTGCACGAGAGTGGGCAGAAGAACATGCAAAAAACGGAGGTATTCAGAAATTTCTAGATAATGTCTCCATTCTTGGAGTCTGCTGGGAAATGTATAAAGCAAAACCGTACTCTTTGATCTGTACTCTTGATCTCTTTTATTCATCCGCAAGGTCAGCAGGAGAAAAGCTGTTTTCTGCTTAAAAACAAAGAATGCTTCAAGGATGCATGATTTTTGGCCAGGGCTTTCAAAAAATGAAGACAGATATTGTCCACGAGGCCCAAAGAGTCCAGAATTATTCACATAAAATTATGAGCTGCGTGTGCTGAGACTGGGTCTAAGCAAACACACACATTGCTCTGAGCTAAATAACACAGCCAATCAAATGCTCTTTGAATGCAGGCTTTTAATGGCGTTTCTGCATTGATCAGGAATTTATTTATTTATTTTTAATTTTTTTGTGCAACTAATTTATGATGAAATGTGGAGTAGTTGTCAAGCCCACAGCCACACTGTTATAGTGCAAGCAACGCGTAACAGACCAGCACATTAAAGCTGCTGCAGTGCTCATGCAAGTTGTCATAGCAATGCTCTTGTCCGAACTCTGTATCTATGATCATTCATGTTCCATTAAACTTTAAACCCTAATGTAAACATCTTTATCAAATGCTGCTTCCATTAGTTGAGACCACCAAACTAATGTTTCTAAATTTTCCAGCCTCAAAAGATTTACACCAGAGCCAGATTAACGGCTCTTAACCAATTAATTGCGTCATTAAAACGAACCAAAGAGATTATTGATCCCATATTTATTTAGAAAAGAGCAAAGACTTCATATATTCTGCCATAACCAAACAACCACAACCAAGTCCCACCTGACCGAAACAGACAAAACAAACAATCCCATTCAGACAAGACCTGACACTTCAATCGTTTTGTTCTACAAACAGTTAAAAAGGAGGAGCGAGCGTAAATGTCAGTTTGTTTAGAGGACCGTTATTCTCAACTGGAAACAGTCCTCGTGACATCAGCAGCGCAGAGCGGAGTGTTTCATTACGCGCTCGCGTGAATTATCAGGTATCTATTTAACCGCCGAGTGCATCACGATCTCGAGGAGTGACGCGGAACACGGAGCGCTTTCCGTTTATCCAGGTAAACATTAGTGAACACTCCTCTGCGGTTAAAGTCTGTCACTAGCAGCATGTGCCACTGACAACTCGAGCAACTTTATTTGGATGAAGTCACGTCCCGGGCATTAAAATGGTGTCACGCGTCTGGAAATGAACTCATTATGACTAGAAGACGCGCATCAACTAGGAACCACAAACAACATATATTCTATTTCTTTATTTAATTGTACAACAGCAAATATGAATGGTCACTTATGCGTTTTCCTGTTGCTGTTGTCTGGAGATGCAGAGGTAGGTAGACTGCATGTCACGTTTATGAACATTTCCATGCCCTTAAATATTGTATTTTGCTCTTCCTAATAGACTGTAATATGCAGTTTATCTGCCATTATGTATTGCACACATTTCCCCCTAAAAATATCATCCACCTGAGAGGCACCACATCATTGTTGATTTGTAAAAGGATGCACTTATTAATGTTTATGAATTGATTGGTTGATTGATTTATGTCCTTTTAACATAAAAAAAAAAAAAAAAAAAAAAAACAAATAGAATTTTCCAATTTAGCAATTTAGAAACCTTAACACAGCCGTTTAAAAATGTTTATGTTGTTTTAAGATTATTTAGGATGTAATATTCTGGATTAAAGATGATACTTATGTGACGAAAATATTCTGTTTACATATCATAATAATGCATTATGAATAGCTGTCAATGAGATTGTGTTAATAGGGGACGCCATTGAGGTTAGGCAAAGTCACATTTCCTCAGTTAAGTAAGGGGTGATGATGACAGCCTCCAGCTCATTCATATAGTCTACTGTAATGAGAGATGTCTGACCATCAACATAATAGTGCCCTGGTGTAAAGCAGCTCTGGTAGTTCCTGAGAGATAATCTATATGTCCTCCAAAGATGATATAATTGATCAGTGTGGAAGTGTAGAAGCAATCGAAATCGATCATCAACACCAAGGAGAAAAGGCCATAAGCAGCATAAAGATTAAGTCTGCTTCCTCAAGGTCCATGAGATGTGAATCTCTTTCATCTTTGCATTTTATTTGAATTGAGATGTCAAAGTGTATAGATGAGGAAGCTTTCACTTGAGAACTTGAACTGCGAATGAGTGCAAAGCAGAGGTGGTTACATAACGTGTCTTAATCATAGTTGTAATGGCATATTTATTTGTCGGCCGTTGAGAGCTATCATAACAGCTGAAGAGGTGCTATGCTGAAAGCCATCATTAATGGTCAAGCAGTGGATTTCTCAAAATACATTAGTGAATGATAATTCAATCACGTTGACATCAGTTCCTCACAGTCTGTGTTTTGTGTATTTATGGGAAACATCATGTACTCTCACGAAGCACGAAACTGATACTTACCCCCTAAAGTCACTGTGCAAGTTGTGCTTGAACAGCTGAGGTTAATTATGGAATGGGCCATTGTGTGTGAAATATTAAAGGTCTGTGTTTTGAAAATATGACAAGTTCATTACTTATGATGGTTGCCCCCTTCTATGTTCTTTTCCTTTGTTGAGCAGCGTGACTGCCGATGTCCTCCAGAGATCTAAAGAGCCCAGATCTGCTCAGCTGAGGATCACAACACAGGGGGAGACCAAGGCACTGCGAGAAGTTAGCATTCCCTCATTGCACCAGCTGTTGGGAAAAGAGCATCTGCAGACATTCATCTCTTCTTGAGAAAGGGTCTCTGAGACCTTCGGAAAGTGCCTACTTGCTTTCATTTTCCAATATATTGGACGTCTTGCATTTTCGGGAAAAGCGCTTCACAAAATAGTTGTTCAAGAGTGAAACCAGATCACTTTCTTTGACCTCTGGTCAGTGGGAAACTTTTCCTTTGGTTAGCTTTGAGGAAATGAACTTAGCTAACTCTTGGATAGACTCTGTAAGGGTTTAAAAAACGGAATTCCCGGAAATATGATAGCTATGGAATGTTTGTTTGCTTTAAAATCTTGGTGAGTGAACTCTACTGTACCACAGCGAAACATCCAGAGGGTCTCTTTTCCATTGTATCCTGGAAGGCCTGAGCTTCATCAAGGTTATCATCATGGTGATGTCGCAGGGCACCTACACATTTTTGGTGTGCTTTGCCGGCTTCTGGCTGATCTGGGCTCTCATTGTCATGCTCTGCTGCTTTTGCAGCTTTGCCCAACGCAAACTGAAGCGCCGCCGTGAAGAGAGGCTGAGAGAACAGTGTCTGCGGGCACTGGAGATGGAGCCTTTGGAGTGCACAGGTGGAGGCTATCCACTCAGAGAGCCCCTCCAGTTCTGTCCACCACTTCAAATGATATCCCCACAGTTGCCTCTTACCCACACTCTCCCTCAAGCAAACTGGACCGTTCCTGAAGGTAGGACGTTGCAACCAGCTCTCCATTAGACATTTTCTTGTTTTCTCAGAGGCATGCAAACCATTATAAATGAGGGGGCATTTGTCCCTAATGAGGGGGCATCTAATCCTAACCCCTAACGCTTTTGAAGACTGACAATATAAAAAAAACAAAAAACAACCCATGGCTTAAAGTTTTGTGACTTTTAGTTCATTTTAGTTCAACCAGCTGATGAGAGGTATTTGTTCGGGAGGTTGCGCTGTATGTTTTGCGGTGTAGATTCAAAAGAACCAACACATAAGAGTCATTTGTTTAGGAATCGGACTCCACTGGTCACAATGTGTGTTTCGTGCTCTAGATTCAAAAGAACCCTCTCATGAGTCATTTGTTCGGGGATCGAACCATACTCGTCAAGCCATATGTTTCCCTTTGCTGATTTATTAGCGGTGTTGCAGTGCCGCTGAATGGTAGCGCAGTAAAAAAAAAAGTTTAAAATACATGGAACCGGTTCTGAATAAGAACTGTTTCTAGGTTCCCCAACACTTGTCCCACCCCAACTTCCTGTTTTGGTAAGAAATGTGTCAACTCAGGAAAGAAAAATCTTACTTATGGTACAGGCTTGCTAATGGTACAACATTTGAACTAACCTATAACCAGAAGTATTACTTTTTAATGTAACTCATCCATTTATGCTACAAACATGAATGATACCTCAAATCACTCGACTTGTCAAGGAGAGGTGTGTTGTTATTAGGGCTGGGTGATAAAACGGTATCGATTTGTTTTTTTAATGATAAACTTTTGAGTAATTTCCGATATTTAGCCTATGTTCTACATCTAGACTAGGGGTGGGCGATATGACCAAAATCTTATTTCACGATATGAATCATTTTACATCATGATAATGATATATATCACAATATAGTTCTTTTTTTCTTTTTTCTTTTTTTTTTATCAATAAAAATGGGTTTATATATTAAACAACCATATTGTAAAGGCTATTTTTGAATAATCTAGTCATTTAATTAAGTACTTCAAACAACTTCCTCTTATATATTACCTCTTTACTTGGAACTTGGCAGTCAGAGTAAAAAAAAAGTACATTTTATTTTAAATCAACCTTACCATAATGCTAAATTTCACATTATGCCACATTTCAGTCTGATCTGTTTACTAGTATTATTATTTTTCTTATAAACTTTCCTCAAGAAACTTGACATCTTCTGAAAGCAATGCAAAAAAGAAAATAATCCATAAGTAATATACAATATATATATATATATAATGTATATATATATATATATATATATATATATATATATATATATATATATATATATATATATATATATACACACAGCTCTGACCACTGCAAAATTATCAGTTTCTCTGGATTTACTATTTATAGGTATGTGTTTGAGTAAAATGAACATTTTTGTTTTATTCTATAAAGTACTGACAACATTTCTCCCAAATTCCAAATATTGTCATTTAGAGCATTTATTTGCAGAAAATGACAACTGGTCAAAATAACAAAAAAGGTGCAGTGTTTTCAGACCTCAAATAATGCAAAGAAAACAAGTTCATATTCAGTTTTAACTTAGGAAGAGTTCAGAAATCAATATTTGGTGGAATAACCCTGATTTTCAGCTTTCATGCGTCTTGGCATGCTCTCCACCAGTCTTTCATATTGCTGTTGGGTGACTTTATGCCACTCCTGGTGAAAAATTCAAGCAGCTTGGCTTTGTTTGATGGCTTGTGGCCATCCATCTTCCTCTTGATCACATTCCAGAGGTTTTCAATGGGGTTCAGGTCTGGAGATTGGGCTGGCCATGACAGAGTCTTGATCTGGTGGTCCTCCATCCACACCTTGATTGACCTGGCTGTGTGGCATGGAGCATTGTCCTGCTGGAAAAACCAATCTTCAGAATTGGGGAATATTGTCAGAGCAGAAGTAAGGACGTTTTCTTCCAGGATAACCTTGTACATGGCCTGATTCATGATTCCTTCACAAAGACAAATCTGTCCGATTCCAGCCTTGCTGAAGTACCCCCAGATCATCACCAATCCTATTTAAAAGCTGTGGTAGGCCAATATGCTGTCAGAGCAAGAGCTTCTGATTTATACCAATTCACCCTGTATCCTTAAAATTTGGAGAAAGAATTAATAATTCTGTGGAGGCTAGGCATACAGTATATCTTCTAGGATCGGAGACAAATAATAATTTATAATCTGCATAGAGTAAAAGTTTATGCACCACACTTCCTGCTACAATACCAGGAAAATCATCCTCTTTTCTTTTCCAGGGCAAGACAGATCAGCAAAGGAGAGAGAGGACAGCCTTGCCGGGTTCCCCTACCAAGACAAAAATAATCTGAAATTAATCCTTTAGTTTGCACTGCCGCTGACAGATGTTTGTAGAGTAATTTAATCCACACAATAAAAGTGTTCCCAAACCCATACATTTCCAAAATCTTTATAAACTAGCTCTATTCCACCCTATCAAACGCCTTCTTGGCGTCAAGTGAGATGGCAACAATCGGGGTCTGATCGTTCGCTACTGACCACATAATAAAAAATATTTTCGTTATAAAAAAAAAATATTCTAGGGTAAATCTTGTGAACTGATGAAAAGAAGGTATAATCTTTCCCAGATGGATTCAGAAGTCTCAAAATGTCTGTAAGACCAAGATATTTACACATCCTCTGTAGTGTCAATGTTGCTCTAAAGGGTCTACACACTTTTGCATCACTATGATCAAAGACCGGATCCATTAAAAAATTGAAGTCTCCACCCAAAACCATATCATGGAGGATCCTAGCTGCTTGTGTCTTCCCATCAAGATCTATAAAAAATGTTCTGGTCATCAACGTTGGGTGCATAAATAATAGCCACAATAAGATTTTGCCCCTGTATTTCAGCCAAAACAATAATGATTCTTCCTAAATTATCTTTAATCTGTTTGAGACAATTAAATTGTAAATGCTTACTTATCAATGTGATGACTCCCCTGCTCTTACTTGAAAAAGCACTGCAAAACACATGCCCGCCCCATGCTCCAAGTTTTTCAGCTTCCTGTGAATAAAGGTGCGTTTCTTGAAGTAACACTATTACACATTTTTTACACTTAAGATAAGATAAAACCTTCCTTCTTTTTTTAGGGTGCCCCAGCCCATTAACAATAACCCACGGAACAGAAGAAAGATGCACTTCAACCTCACGCATAACAGCCTCAACTTGCGTCCATCCCCCTGAAATCCGACGGTCCATGCATGCTCACGAGATTTTACACATCACCATTGCACAAGATTACTTCAGTCCAGTGTTTTTTTGTTTGTTTTTTAACATAAACTGTACAATTGAACTGCACATAAAAGATTTCAATGAGATAGGCCCCAGTAAATAACAACATCGAACCCACAAATTGAACAAATAAACTCAACAATAAGTCAATAAAGGAAAAGAGAAAAAATTATAAAAAAGAGGAGATTGAGAGAGAGAGACAGTGAGCAACCAACTGAATAAAAAACCCTCTTAGACCGTATCAGCAAACTGCACGATGTGTAGTCCATACCACTGATTCAGCATGGGCAAAGCCACCCACTTACTCCGTTGATTTAATGAAGGCCATAGCTTCTCGTGGGCATGTGAAAGTCTTACGTCTATCCATAATTCTCAGTTTAGCCGGGTAAAGCAATGCGAAGCTCACATCCTGTTCATGAAGTAACTTCTTACGCTCTTTGACTCTCTCCCGTTTCACTTGTGTAGCACTGGCAAAGTCCGGAAAAACCATAATGTTGTAATCCTCCAAGCGCAACTTGCGTTTATTCCTTGCTACACATAAAATCAAGTCTCTATCTGCCGACAGCAGGAATCTTGCCAGAATGGATCAGTGTCTGTCACCTGCCCTGGGAAGCAGACCACACTCTATTTCCAAATGACGGCCCACTGTGTCGAACAAATTGGGAATAAGCCCGTCCAGGAACTTGACCATATCTTGACCTTACTTTCCCTCTGGGATTCCAATGAAACGAACATTATTAAGTCTGCTTCGATTTTCCATACCTACGATTTTCCATTCCTCTAATTTTTCCCACACCTGATCCATATCAGTTTTGGTGGCGGTGGGTGGAGCTCTTTTCCGGCTGCTTCCAGAATCTCAATTAGCTTTTCAGCCTTATGATCAGGGCAAAAAGTTTAGCCTCCACAGATGTGGTCGATCGACGTATATCCGTGAGGCCCTCCCTTTCGGTCGAGATTTTCGTTATTGCTGCATAAATGTTTGCAATATCTTGACCTACATCCTGAGGCGCGCTGTCATTCCTAACTGGACCCCTGCCATCTTGCTCTTGAGAGGCGTCAGATACGTGCAACCGTAAATGCTTTTTAATGTCCCCACATGCCAACGATTTTGAATTATTATTTTTTGGCTTACACCATTTGCACCATGGTGCAAATAGCATCTGCCTAATATTTTTGGCCATATCGCCCAGCCCTAGCTATTACTTTTCTAAGTGATCAGATCAGAAGTGGAGAAGGCTAAACCTTTATTACTTTTTTATATAATAAACAATGTTAACCAAGAACCAAAGATCAGCTTTTTCATAAGAGCTGCACCACAGAAAACCTCCATACCTCACACAGTGCTTGCAGCCCGAGCTGCATTCTTTCATGTATGACATGGTTAAAGTGAGTTTTGTGTGGGTGTCGTGTTGGCAGAGGCGTATAGGAGAGAGCTAGCAGCAGCCAGAGTCCGGCTAATCATGTGCTCTGGCAGACAGACTGACTGCCAAAGATGGAGGATCCCTGGACATGGACTAAGAATGTCCCTTTAAACCTTTGCCTAACACGCAGAATGGATGGCCACACATTAAAACAAGGCCTGAGTAATAAGTCAGCTCTTAAAAGGGAAAGAGTCAGAAAGAATTTAGCTCTTAAAGGGACAATGTATCACTTTGCAACAACAGTCTCATTTTGTCCTTTATGACGCCTGTAGAAGCATATGAAAAAACTTTGATATAATTATAATTCTAAAGATTTTTTTAAATTCAATGCACATTTTATATATATTATAAAAGAAAACATATATAACATTCTCATACAAGAACAAAGTTTTACAAGAAGTCTCTCAGTTACATACCCTGTAATAAAATCTTGATTTACAGGTGGATCTTGATTTTAGAATTTAATTATTATTTTTTTTTTTTAAAAAGGGATGCACTGCCCTATTAATAAAACAAACTACTAAAAAAAATCACATTTTTTTAAGTACATTTTTACCAGAATCTGTAAAAGAGTGTAAAAAAAATTGCGATAACATACCTTATTAGCTAATATTTTGTTTACCATGCTTAACATTGAGCCATATCTGAAAGGGTACCCTCACTGACTTGCAAAAAGAAAGGTCCACAATATCTACGAAACCCTATGAATGTGCAAATCATTTATGCAAAGGATTTGCAACTACCTTGCTTGAAAATGTTGTGTTGCTGTGTTCTGGAACATGGTGGATGGTCTAAGCTGGTAGACCATTTTAGACCAGTAACAAATCAGCTGCCAGCTGGTCATATTCAGTATTGGGTAGATTGCTTCTGAAATTACGCATGGAAATTTGTAATGTAATCCTTTACATTGCACATTTTAAGTAATTTAATCTGATTATTGTTGGATTACTTATTTTGTTAAATTGTGCATTAGGTACCAATTAACACACTTTCATTAAACATTAGTAAACATGTTTATCCCCTTTGGTGATTCTTTGGAAGTCAAGACTGATTGGTAATGTAATTGATATATAATCAAGTAATCCATTAAAAGTAACTGTAATCTTATTATGCACATAAAAATGTAATGCAATCTAATTATAAGTACTTCCATTTTACATGTAGTCTATTACTACCCAACACTGGTCATACCAGCTTAAGTTACTGGTTTTGATCTGTTTTTTGGAGCATGGTCACTGGTCAACCAGCTAATGACCAGCTTGGACCAGCTATAAACCACCTGCCATGTTCCAAAAGACAGTAAACATTTTAAGATGAATATTCCAGCAGTTTAAAACTTTACGTTTTTGGTGCATCTTGCAGTGTCTGTTTCACTTCCAAGTTCCTTGGTGAACCATATGATTTTTCTTAGCAGACGCGGATGCCTTTGGAAAACCTCCTTGCTACGAAGAAGCCGTTTTGATGGAGGACCCTCCACCCCCTTACAGTGAGGTTCTGGCTGACCCTAGAGGAGGAACTTACACCAAACCATCAACCAGGTCCTCCAGGGAGCACCAGGAGACTGAGACCAGCAAGTTGGCCCCCATGACCGTGTTTCCCGAACGTGGCTACTCCTCCCTCATACGCCTACCTTCAGCCAGGCGCTGGGACTCGCTGGGACACCTTCTGTCCACCATGGATCTCAACCACAACAATCTGCCTTTAGAGCCTCTAACCTCTGCCATTGCCACCATGCCTCGTGAGGGCCGTACTCACACAGACTTGGGCCTTCGGGGGCTCCGTGGTCTGGATCAACATTACGGTTTGCCCACTGCCTTTCCCCTTCTGGGGCGAAGCACAGCAGTATGAACCCCACAAAAAAGACCTGTGGAACAATTTCTTGCAAAGCTGAGTCATTTGTGGGAAGTGGAGTCTGCAAAAGGCATTTCAAATGTTTTGATTGGAGTTTTGAGGGCAGATCAAGTTCAGAATATTCAACTTTGTCTATCTATATTGTATTCGTCAGAGAGAGGGGTCATACAGATCTATCATCCTCTCTTTTCTCTCTCATGCTCCGTGGCATCTACGCCTGATGCAGAGCAGCAGTTATTATGTGAATACTGTTGCCATGGCTCCCATAGCTGCCTGCAGCCCACCAATGCCTCACCTTCACATCCTCTCTTGCTCTTTCTCTTCTCATCTGTGGCTCTGTGATATAATACAAATGACATTTCATACCCTGTCTTTGTAAATCAGGGTGTAGTGCCGACACATAGCGAAATAACAGTGGTTGGTCGGTACTGTAGCAACACAATGCTGCTCGACTGTATCAATGTTATTTTATAAAACGTGAAACAATACCTGTCTTTCAAGGTAAACGTTTTGAAAACATTTTTTTTTTTTTTCTCTCTGGAGGGATTTGGAACTTTTTGGGGATTTAAAATTGTTCTTCAAGAGGATTTGCTGAAGCTGCCTGAAGAAAAAAAAGAAAGAAACGTCTGTAGTCTCCATTTGAGGAAGATGCCTCCCACAGCTTTTAATTCATTAGTTCTTGCGGGTACATTGAGAGATTGCCTTTGATTTCATGTGATTAGTACAATCCTCTTTTTTACATTTTCAGAATCTCTGTATGAATTATTTTTCTGTATAGCATTAAAACAGTCCTCCTAAAGTGCTCCTCAGATTGATGATAGGGCCTGAATGTTGGGAATCGAGAATGATGTAACCCTTTCATACAACACAACGTTGCTCACTATACTCCCTGCTGTTGTTGTGGCCACAGCATTTGAGATTCCAGCATTACCGGATTCACACTGGTGCTTGTCCTAGTAAGAAAACTGAATCCACTTTGGTATCGCAGCATATTTTTCTTCATGTGGTGATTGCTGCATTGTGAAAAAGGCTTGATTTCTTTTTTCTTTATCGCCATCATTTCCTATTATGTTTCCGTGCCCTTCAATGACTCTACCTCAACTCATCTAATGGCTGTCTTTGTCAGCTTCCCGGCACATAACGCTGCTTTCATGCATGTGCTAGATGCTTTCAAATGAAATCCGATTAAAATAAGCACAATTTTGGAAATGTGAAAAGCAATTAGTGGCATAAATAGGCACAGGTTCAGCATAATGCTTGTACAGCATCATAGTGACATCTTTGGTTCATGACGACAATAAAATGCTTAGTTTTCTCAAACTGGGCAGCCATTTGTAGACCTCCCGAAAATATCAATAGCATAAATGAATCGTATTTCTCACATTATGAAGACTCGCTCTTTTGTTGTGTCCACTTATCTTAAAAGGTGAAGGTATTGTTCCCTTCTTTATAATTACCTGTGCAAACTCAATTATATAATACAAATTAAAATAAGTTATATAACAATAAAGAACAATGCTTTTTCATATTAATGTATGATGACTGAGGCCAACATTCTGTCTATCCCTTTAAAGGATTATTCTGTGTTTAATGCAAGTTAAGCTCAATTAATATAAGTGCTTTATAAAATTATAAGCTTCACATTTCTGCCCCTAAACCCTCAAAAAATTGTCCCAATTCACTTCCATTGTAAGTGCCTCACTGTCACTGTAATTTCGGAGGGACAAGCTGAAATAATTTTTTTAGTAATCAACATTATGCCAGAAATGCTAATGTTCAACTTGTATTGAACCCAGAAAATTTCTTTAAGGAAGAGAATGCCTTGACTACCAACTCAAGGCTGAAGTATGCCCTCTCTGTTTAAAGAAAAGATTGAGAATTTCCAATGCATTAAATGTCCAAATGGCTATCAAAGGAGAAATATTAATATTTTTGCACAGACCTTCAATGACAAACAAGACAATCAATGTAAAAATGTATAAGCTTTGCGAAATCACTGCACCTTAATCTCATTTTACAAAAATTGCCCAAAAATACTTTCACTATAATATATATCTGTGTGAAGGGTTTGATGGCTCTTTCTGGTGAGTGGTTTAGCAAATAAAATTATTATTTTGTCTCATTTTCCCCTCTGCTTTTTTAAATGTGTTGCTAAGCGACCGAAACAGAGCCGTGTGAATCTGTTTACATACTCTAGATGAAGTGAACAGTTGCATCAATCCGCTGGGTACACAGCCTCCTCACATCCATTTTGACAAGTGGATTGTGGTCTACAAATTATCATATACGAGACATATTATGTAGTAAAGGTTTCCACTTATGCCATTTTCAAAGAAAGCATCATCATTTTATACTGTCTATTTTTTGTGAGTAAATTAGTTTGGATACGATAGGAGCTATGAATTTAGATTCTCAATTTACAATCCAGATTATTCTAAATCTAGATTTTCTTTCTTTGTCACATGAACTGTGAATGGCAAAGTGTGAAAGTGTACCATGTCCATGTAGCATGCAAAGTGTACTTGTGAGTGTGGACACAATAATTGGAGCTGTGTACTCTTTCATAGCTGCTATATGTATTTCCATAATTATGTAAGGATTTTGGGGTTGTTTTCTAAAAATACAGTATACAAAATACATGGACTGGGCCAATGAATGCCAGCAAACTCAATATCTCATTAATAAAACTGAGGTACAAATGTTACAGTACTGTTTTAACTTTTCTATATGTCCATTTTGTTTTACATAATGTCCTAACCAGGCACAGAGCTTCAAGTAATTTGTCGGTTCACACTGAAAGCGAAAATCCAGCATGGATGCGTCAAAAATCACAGTCAATCAGAACATACCTGATGTTTAATATACAATTATGTTAAGCTGGAGTTTGGACCAATGAGATTTCTCATTGGGAGGGGCTACAGAGTGCAGAGCCATAGAAATAGAAACCAAGATACTTACAAAATTACTGTTGCTGCTTAAAAACATTGGAAATATAGACACTACTATTTCTTTCTTAGAGTGGAAAAACACATTTTTTCTTTGAAAAATGTTTTAGAAAGTAACTTAAGTAACATTCTTAACTAAGTTATTGCTTTACCTTACTTAAAGTAACTAGTTATTTTTTCAATAAAGTTATCACTAGAGTATTCTGATAAAAATGTTTGAGAAGTTATTAGTAATTTGTAACGGATTAGGTCTTTTGAGTAACTTACCCAACACAAAGAAAAAGTACACCAAGTTTTTGGAAGCGTTTTACAGTCTTTTATTAACATACATAAGCACATAGCATGTCACAAAAGATATTGTGCTTGTTTCAAAAACAGCATGTGAGAAGCGGACGGAAAAAGGAAGAGATAGAAAAAAATAATAATTAAAAAAGAGAGAACTTTCAGGAGTTGCTAAGCCTTGCTTCAGGGGCAAAGAAGAAATTACTGTAGAACAGTAGTAGTAGTAGTAGTAATAGCAGTGGTAATAGTAGTAGTCTCCTTGTAGTTTGGGGGAGAAAGAGAATAATAATAATCACTACTAAGGAGGTTGGAGGGTGAACCAGAGTACACTGAAGTCATTTCAAAAGGGGCGAAGTTACTGTTAAAGATGCGGGCCACCTCCCACTGAAAATCACCAGCTTTCATACTGAGCAACCTTGTTTTCTTTCTCACCAAAGAAACCCAATCCAAACGCATGCCAACCCTTGACCACTTTAGTTTTTCATGGGCAGTGAATCGATCCATATTAGGGATTGTAGCACATTTTACATTAGCACAAAATTAGCACAAAGTTAGAGCTATTTACAGAACAATACTACATTGGTTTAGTCTTATTGCTTGCTTATTCCACTCAGTATTTTTGCAAAAAATTATGTGTAACACAAAATCAAGGTGTATTCAAGACTGAAAATATCATACTAAGGAAGACAGAGGACAGTGAGTGGTGATAACTTAGTGGTTAAGGATGTGGGCTGGTAAGTTTACTGGTTGTGTCAATGTAAAGTTAGTGAGATAACTTCACACCGTTGTGCCCTTAAGCAAGGTGAGTAACCCCTAGGAGATCTCTAGGGGATTAAATCCCTGCTATTATCTTTGAGTGAAAAATGTGTTCTAAGTGTCAAGTCATTTACAAATCCAAATTTCATTCAAAGGTTGCAAAATTGTGAAGTCCAAAAAACATCTTATAAATTGCTTTCGCTGAAGATAATCATTGAATAAACCCTAAGGTCACATCACTCTAGACGTTTAAGTCCTGTATAGAACGTGATTAATCCATTGTTAACTAGCAACAGCACATTCAAAAGATTATGATGGTCATATTAATATTATATTAAAATGATGGGGGTTACAGAGGCTTGGAACGTGTGATTATAAGAAGTTTCCTTCATGATGGGACTGACCTCACTTTGGACTGTGTAATTTATCTATAAACAGGTTCAAAATCCTTTATTCAAAGTAAATTTAGGCCAGAAACATACTCTATGCAATTACGCAAACACTTCTAGCTGCGCAAGTTTGATTTTTTGCATCGCTGCATGCTGAAATGTGTCCAAACATAATTCATAACGCAAGTAAGCATTGTATTCTCAGCCTTGCTACAAGGGGCTCTATAGCAGTTATTATCAAAATCTGTCTTCTGAAAGAAAAAAGTGACCGTAGAAGGTCAGCTACTGTCATGACAGCGCAACATTTCGGAAGGAATCTTGCCGAAAAAGTTGGTTAGAGTTAAACTGTTCAAAATAGAAAAAAGGAAACGCACACCTGCAAAGCTCCAATGAACAGGATTTTTAATAGATAAGTATGTTTTTGGATTCTGCACCCTATAACCTTTTGACTTGGATGTGCGTGCCTTTTTTGTACTTTAAAGTTAAACTGTCTACATGTTTTTAGCTAGTTACGTGAATAATATCCAGGCCCAGATGGAATCTGTGGACTATATTTATTTATATATATATATATATATATATATATATATATATATATATATTTTTTTTTTTTACTTTACAGTCTTGAAGGTCTATAGTGGTCCTCTCTGTTTTATTTTTATTTATTTTTTGTCACATGACAAAAAAATGGCTACCTACATGTTGGTAACACCACTTTGATTTGGTGGACAAAAGATTATTATTAAATATAATTAAAAGTAAAATTGTTTAGCTGCTTATCATTTTGAAAGAAATTATCATAAAAGATTATTCTGGATTATTTTTTTCAAGAATGTCAGCTTTTAATGACACTTTTTTTTACTGTCACTGGACGGTCACACAATATGCCATTTTTTACTTTAAGTCCCAGAAAAAAATATCTTTGAACTTCACGTCACGTCATTGAACCACAGACAGGTGATGGTATCTGAAGTTATCTCTATTGCCCCCTCAAAGACTGAAGTTAACGTCACAGTAACGCAAAAATGTGTCAAGTGCATACAGTACAACGGGATTGCGTGCTTGCATTCCTCTGTCGAAGCATTCCTGTCTGTGTACTTGCGTAGAGTATGTCTGTGGTCTCCTTTATAATAGAGGACTCTCCCCAATTATTTTAAAACACGTATATGCAGGTATACATACATACATACATACACAATGCCGAATATATAAATAAAACATTTCCCATGTGAGAGTCCACTACAAATGTTATTGCCTAAGTTTCTTAACAAATCGAAGCCAATTCTATTGCAGTTGTTCAAAACAAAACAAAAATCAGGAATGCCACTGTTCATACACATTGTCTCATATGTAGTCAAAATATACATATGCCACTTGGCGCTAAAAGTCCTAAAAGGCGGTTACAGCAACATAGGGTGAAACGTCAACATACTGGAAATAATTGGCACAACACAAAATAATTTTGTAATCCCACAAACTCTGTTTTGTTTGCTTAATTTGAGCGTCGTCGCACTCAACTGAGGCTAATATCTAGTTCTGACATGCCTTAGCTTCGAAGAGATTCCTGACCAAATGATTCATCAAACCAAAAGCCCCTCTGGGTGTAACACTCATACACATATTGTGTGATTCCACTAAGCAACCAGCCTGAACCGCTAACATTGTGGGAAAGTCCTACCATGAACTTGATTGAACCACTGAGTAGACATGAGCTCAGTGTTGATTAAGAAATCTAATCTAATCTGGTCTAATCTGCTACTACACACACCTGTTAGGCACAGGGAGTCGATAAAACACAGGTGAGCGCTAGATACGCACTGTGCTATTCTCTGCATAGCAAAACAATTGAAATGAAATAAATAATAAACACACATGCACATACACAACCCCAGAGTGCTCATACCCAGTGGCATCTTTAACAATAACCTGAGTCCTTTTCTTCGGTGGCTAACAATTTTTTTTTTCTAAAATATTTTGATGCAAGACTTCTGAAACTTTTGTAAAATCAGTTTTCTTCGAGGTGTCGCCAGGCTTTGTCTCTGTCGCTTCTAATCGTCATCTTCCATCACAGGGTCTGTATCCCAACATGTTATGTCGATTTCTGTGGCAGACAGTAAAGACAGACACCTTATAATATGATTGTTTTGTGGCTTTTAATCCATGTCTGTTAGCTTTGTGGTCATCTATATGCTAGTGTACTCCTAACATTTGTTAAAACAAACTTTCAGCAAATGTTTACACATTTAAAATGTACATGTGTTTTTTTTTCTTTTGATGAAATTGACCAAAAATATTAGCGATGCAAATATTATTGGTGTATCTGTTAAAATGCTCTCAAATTATAGCTGTGATTTATATATATATATATATATATTTGTTTTTTCCTTTTCGTTTCTTGACTCATTATTTAATCTGGCTGCTAAGAGTTAAAACTTTTTTTCAAGACTGCATTAAAATGCAAAAATAACCATTTTCATTTCCATGATCCTAAGTGAAGGCAAATGACAGGATTAAACATGCACATAATGAGGTCATGTGACAACAATGTAGTGTACTATTGTTTGAAATGTATATCACTGCATGCATAATGTGTACTGTTTCACATACTTCGTTTTAAAAACAGTCTGCATTATTCAGTATACTGAATAATAAAATGGGACAAAGCCTTGGATACATATGCCCTGCCCCAACTTCCTGTTTCAATAGGAAGGACATCAACACAGGAAATTAAATGGTCTTTGTCAGCCATATCATGGGATCTTTAAACCGTTGCTGTGATTTCACCTGGTGGTTTGTTGTAAAAAACTGGTGTTGGATTCACTTTTACAGTGCAGTCGTCTGACTGGGCGAAATCCTCCTCCTGTGATTGGCTGAAATAGCCTTCACTTGCCTGCATAAACACAAATAAACTGCTAAATGCTCCATGCAAACATATTCCACAGTAAAATTAATAATTAAACTTGTAGTGTGGGGTAATAGGCTACTCAAAATTTAAGTTAGATAACCAGTAACATCCTAAATACATGGCACATCAAGTGCTTTGTTACAGTGAGGTCTGCGGCATTACACTGATGTGAAGTATAGAGCATATGTTGCCATCTAGTGGCAAAATAAATAATAATAAAAGTAAATAAAAATAAGGAATGACTGTAAGCACTGGGTTAAACAGCACAGCATTGATATTTGTACCCCAGTAGTCTGGTAGAGCCAGAAGAGAAGGTGAAGTTGTGGACTGTAGGGTAGAACATCAGTATTGGTGTTTTTGTGCTGGTGACCCTAGTTCAAATTCAGTTTGTGACATTTACTGACCACCAGATATATAAAATAAATTAATTTCATATAATGAAATAAAAAGGGCACTTATTTATATACAATATACAGTACTATATATTTATATATGTTATTATATAACATTAGTATATGTAATACAGGTATGCAATGTTACTAGACAACACACCAATAGTATAACATATTACATATCTAGTAACAAACTATTATGATTATTCTAATGGTTTTATTATATGTAATATAGCATAATACAGTATATACACTAATACACTAATAATATAGACACAACATATAAAATGTTATTATACTATGCATTTCATACTATTAAACTATTTTTATTTATAATATACTACAAACATTCTATATATGTTATTATATAACAAATTAGTATATCTAATATGTAATGTTACTTGACAAAATGCCCATAACATGAGCATAACATTACATATCTAGTAACAAACTATTATGATTATTCTTATGGTTCTATTATATATTATATAGCATTATATATACAATAATAGTATTATTGCTATAATTTTATTATAATGCGCTTATAATATAGACCAAAAATATGAAATGTTTTATTATGTTATTAAACAATATGTTATTATACTATATATGTATAATATACAACATAAATTCCACATGTTATTATATATAATAATAAATGTAATTTGTAGTGTTACTAGACAAAATGCTATTAGTATAATATATTGCATATCTATTGGTTCTATTACAAACAGTATATTATAGTATAATATTTGCAATAATTCACTAATGAATATCTAAAAATATCTAATATATATAAAATATGTTATTACACTATATATAACATGTTATTAATCTATATGTAATTATACTGTAAATACACACTATTTATGTTATCATATTATATACTATTTTATAATAGTATATATGTTATTAGATAAAAAGCTAATTGTTTATCTACCACAATTTACAGGGTGAAAATAGTATCTGCCATAAAAGATAATGTAGTATGGGAAGGAAGGCAGTATATGTATTTTTATATGACTAGCACAAGGCTCTCACCTGGGCCCCTTCTTTAAGCAGTGTGTCTCCATTGGTCAACAGCAGCTGTCTGTCATCCAGGTCCTGGCTGTCAGAGCCGGAAGCATGCTGCAGGGCCTGCTGGTAACTCAGGGTCATCTGGTGGGGTCCGGCCACATCCACCAGGCTGGAGGGGTCGTCTTCTGTGCCCGTGCAATAGGGGGTGTCAGGTACCTCATCGAAGCTCAGGATTGGCTGAGGGAGGCTGGGGGAGGAGCTAGCCAGATGAGGCTCTGGGGTGTCCTCCATCAGGTCCATGATGTGGGAAGCCTGGGAGGGGGCAGTAGCTGGTGCCGGACCGCTGTCCCACAGATCCAGCAGGCTGTCGTCTGTGTTTGATGATGGCTGGGGGGAAACACTCTGAGCTATCTTGGCATGGCCTGATTCCTGCACTGGAGTTTGCTTTGGAGTTTCAAAGGCTAGAGGAAGGCAAAGTAAATTAAGATGCCATGTTCATGCATTTATTCTAACCTTATAGAAACTGTGTTAACACTTTCTATAAAGCCTGTATACAGTATATAATGCATAAAGCCAAGGTGTTCATAATGCCTTATAACACATGATATAAGCTAACACATAAAATGTGGTGTTTGAACAAGTGTATTAAAGCATTATATTCTTTAAACATGCAACTATGAATAGGTATGCTAAATATTACAAAAGTACTAGAACTTTGGTTACTATTATTTACAAGAACATGCAACTAATAATTATGTATTTTATAAGACAATATAATGCTATATACGGTACAGTGGGGTTAAAAAGTTCACACTGAAAATCTGTGATTTAGAATTCAATTAGGCCTGGAAATAAAAAAGGAAATTTTAGGATTTTGAAAAAATTAGCACAAAACATTGTTGATGTACAATAAATAGGAAATAAAAAAAATTCTGCTCTATGTCAAGGTCAAGCAAGCTAATTTGTGTCATTGGCTCCTTTGTTTTAATTAAGGTGCACAAGATGCTATTTGGAATATTCTCAAATCATGTTTTGCAAAAACTTGTGGAGTTCATGGCAGCTTGAGTCCATATTGTCATCAAAGCAAAAGGGGGAAATACCAAATATTAAAAATCTTAAATTTACAGCATGTTAAGTTTTTAATTAAACTTTTTACCCAAATTATCATGCTAATATAATTTGTAATGAAAACAAATGATATTGAATTAGGCAAATGCAAAACAGGCACCTTTGCAATGCATTCAGTATTCATAGAAAGTGTTACCAAAACGGTCCAAAAAGGAAATTTCTAAGCCTTTGATGGGGAAATACAGTTCATATTTCCCTTATGTTAAGGAAGCATGTCATGGCGATAAGAAAGATATTTTAGGAGTATGTGTTCTTCCTGTTCTCAGGCCTAGTGGCTTCAGCACACAGTGCAGTCAGGACACACACATACACACACACATACACACACACATACACACACACGAGAGTTGAGAGAGTAAAGCCTGCTATACATTGTAGGATTTTTACAGTCCTTTAGGATTGTTGCTTGTCAGACTGTACGATATGAACACATTGATATCGCCATGGCACACTGTGCGACATTATGTCAGACTGTACGATACACATCGTAACTGACTGTGGTCAGTAACTGACCCAATCAGTGAACGTGACTCAGGTTACGGGAGCATTGCAGAATAGAAGCGAAATGGCGAGGTATGCCCGCCCTGGAGGAGCATTTTTTTTTTTTTTTATTAAAGTCAGGACATCAGCATTTCGAATGCTCCAATACCACTCCATCATGAGCATAGGCTGACATATATAAAGAAAGATGGATTTTGTCAAATAAGCCTATAATAAGAAAGAGAAAAAAATCACAGATGTTGAGAATGAACGTGAATGCGGGAGGTAGCCTACAGTAATAATTAGCTACCATAAGCAAATATTCATTGTGGAAATAAAAAGACTTGTATCAGGCCTGAAAAATGACAAACTTCTCCATTCACATTGGGGAAAACAAAAAAGGACGGTTATAGTAGTTTTCTCCTCTTTTAGATTAGTAACCTAATGCTAAATTTCAAAAATTCATATAGGCTGATAATATATCGCGCTTGCAAATTCCCTATGGATAATGCACAAATATGAAAAAAAAAAAAAAAACGTGTTAAGAAAATGCAATCATTTATTTTAGTTTTGTAAGCTCTGTATTTATTTTATTCAGGGAATAATGCTTTCATATTGCTGAAGTGATACACTTTTCTCCAAGTATTTTCTGCTTATTTATTTATTAAAACTTTTTATATAAAATGAAAAGAAGAAAAATCATTGAAAGAGCTTGAGTAGAGTGATAACTGGGCACAGATGTTGCTATGGTGCAGAGCAGGTTTCTTTTCAAGTGAACTGAGGTGAGAGAGAGGAGTGGAATATCTCATCTGGCCGTCGTAATAGCAGTCACACTATATGGCTGCAATGCTACATTTCTGACACTGCCAGAACTTCATCGGAGGCTAAAGATCATCGCAAAGGCTATTAGTCGGTCGTTGGTGAACATGTCACACTGAATGTTGTAAGATTGCCGATTTTGCCCTACGACGACAAAAATCTTTAGGATTCCCGAAATTTGTCTCAGATGGCCAGAATGTACAGTGTGCACTGGGCTTAAGTCAGCTGCGAAGGCAAACAGAATCTTGACAAACAAATCAGTCCCAGACCATGTCATCTGGGTCAGTTTCCATGAGAGATGATTTGAGGTGAGCAATAACAAACTCCCATCTGTGTAACTTATTAACCCAAGAGTTTTGCAAACGTATTAACTTATCTTAATATAGGGGGGTTTTAGTATTTTTTTGTATACATATTTTTCCCTCAAAAAACTAAAAACAAAATATTCAGTTTATAGCAATATATTCTGATTTACAAGTACATTCACAAAAATTATTTGAATATAAACAAATTAAATAAAACAAATTTTGGGGAAAAAAATGGCATTTGTTTGGTTTGTAGTTGTAAATCTTGTTTGTATGTTTTGTTTGTAGTTATAAATCCACACACACACACATATATATATATATATTTCATAAATCCAAAAATATAACTGTAAATCTATATATATAGAAATCTAAACATATCGATGGAAATCTGAATACATAGTTTTAGTTCTGATTTCTAACAATATATTCAGAGTACACTCAAAAAATTATTTGTAGATTTAAGCATTTCAATTTAATAGCAAAATTCCATCAACTGAATTGAGTAAACTTAAAAATTTTGCTAAACATTACACAATTAAAATTTTTATGGAATTTTTGTTATGAAATCTAAATGTAGAAATCTTAAAAATAAAGTAAAAAATATTAGAATATATTCTATATTTTATATAGAATAAAAATATTTTTTAGAGTGAATATATTCAGATTTCTGACAACATATTCGGATTTAGAAATAGCCAATATGTTCAGATTTAGAATTTATATAATTATTTCCTGCTTGGCGCTCCATATATATGTTATGATTTGTATTTTATTATAGTAATAGTAATTATTATTATTAAATTATAGTAATCATTACTATAATTAATGCACATTATAGTGTAATATTTACATGTATTATTTTTCCCATATATGTCACTTTTATTGATACAGACAGTCGAGAGATGACAGGAAATAAATGTTAACTGTTAGGCCACGGCCCCTACAGTACACAATGTAGTATTTGTTACTATAGTGCAACTTGCAGCTAAAACATCACTCACTTCTCACTTGCACTGCTATATAATCAGAATGAAACAATCTGTTCCACCCACTTACTACATTACATCTTGACTGAAGCATTCCTGAAATGATCAAGAGCCAAGATTACAGACAGAATGACTCAGATAAAAAAAGTTATCATATTTTAAGGCCTTACCAAACTCCCTTCGAATGAAGTCGTCTTTTTCCTCCTGAATGGCGATTTTAGGGATAGGAGAACATCCGGTGGTCATGCTGCGCTCCAGGATTCCTTCAGTCGTGTCATCTGAGACATCAAAGAGAAGGTGAACTTTGAATGTGAGCTCAAACTCAAACAACTTCATACCGGTCAAAATATCAATCACAACACCAATTACAACTTTATCAATAGTCTGAATGGGGTGCTAACAATGCAAAACAATAGCAAGCAGTGATTTGCCTGTCAAAATAGCAGCATCTCCTGTGTCTGGCTGTCAATGATTGTGACATCAAAATACAGACATGCCAACATGACCAAGGCACAACACATGGCAGCGCAGTGATAGCAGAAAGATGAGTTTCGCAAGTAAAATTTAGCAAAAGTATTCATGTGACATGTCGTTTCTCAACATACACACTTCTACAAACATCAATGCAAGAAGGATGGCAAAAATGTCTTAATGGCACTGAAGCATGTATTATCATATACAGTATATCTAACAATGTGTCATGGCCCAATGGAATGATACATACAGAAACTCTAAAGGTTGACCTCTTGATCTCATGACAAGTTAAAGCAAGCTGACAGGTTAAAAATATTCAATTAATTCAACTGATTAAAAAGGGGGCTGGTAGTCAATAAAAGACAAGATTTAAAAATGTGAGAATGCAGACAAGATAATCAGGAATTTATCTATTTTTACTGTGTGTGCAATTTTAGGAGTCTTTCCAAAACAGGATACACTAGCCCAATGGAAAGAAAAATAACATATGAGATCAATTTAATATGTCGGTTTTTTCTCTAGAAAGATATGGAATTTAATGGAAGGAATATTGAGATTTTCCTTAAATGAATGTTCTGGGTTCAATACAAGTTAATCTCAATAGACAGCATTTGTGGAATAACGTTAATTACTGCAAAAAATAATTTAGACTCATCTCTCATTCCTTTTCAAAGAAATTAAAAACTGCAGTCACAGTGATGCACTTACAATGGAAGTGAATGGGGCCAGTCCATAAACATTAAAATACATACTGTTTTAAAAGTATATCCACAAGACATAAAAATTATAAGGTTTGACATGGTTTTTGTGTGATAAAATCAGGAATTTACCAGCGTTACAGCGTTTTCCAGATTACAGGGATTACCGACATTATGCTGTCATTACAACAAAGTTGTAATATTGGATATAATTTTACACAGATATGGTTAGTAAGTGATTTTATTACACTAGAGTCATGTTAATATGTATAATGTTTACACCCTGTGGCTATACTTTTGAAACAGTGAGTATTTTAATGTTTATGCACTGGCCCCATTCACTTCTACTGTGAGAGCCTTACTGTAACTGCGATTTGTGCTGTAAAAAAAAAAAAAAAAAGAAAAGAAAAAAAGAAATGTAAGAGTCAAAATAATTTTTTAGGGTAATCAACATTATGCCACAAATGTTACAGAAGAGATCTCAACAATAAGCCCATTTACATACACACCAATAAGCTGAATTTTCCCAAAGACCAGCTTATTTAAAAAATCAGACAAAATCCGTGTTTACATGACATTTGGAATAATAGTGTCATTCTCCGCTTTTAACATCAAACCGTGAAGAGGCATGCGTACAACACATGCACACATTTAAGGAGTTTATATGTCACGCAAAATCGCATAATGGGCAAAAATCTACCCATATCGATTGGTTTATTCTTACATCGTCTATGATCTTACACAACCACACATCGTGTCAGCTTATTAATCATAATCGGTGTAAGAACATGCATGTAAATGTGCTCAGTATCACAAACCTTGCTCAAGTTTTGCTAAGACCAAAATCTGGAATCAAAAGTAAGAGATTCCAATACGAACATTTCTCATGAGACTTCTTCCATGACCAAATTATCTGAACTCTGCTATCCACAATCATTTTATATCCCTATGTAAAAAAATTGAGTCTCAACTGTGTCTATTTTTATTTCTCCCCATGATTTTTCAGAGAAACATCTGAGACAAAGTTGCTACTTAAAACTTAACTGAGATCTACATTAAGCCTCTTAAGTTTGTAAAAAAGCAACCTCTGAGCAATACAATTTTCCTTTGGGAGTACCCATCTCATGGTCTTGTACAAATCAGAAACAAAAACAGAGTTCAACTATGCAAATTTTGTAGATAGACTTTTTAATGTCATACCGCTGTATGTACAAGATATCACAACTGAATGAAACTCAACACAACATATACTGTAACAAAGACAATTCATGAACAGACACAGACCATCATAAAAATGAATGCACAATAACAGTTGCATGGGGAAAGTGACACGATTAAAATTCACCCAATTCTAAAAGAGAAATCCACTCTTATCAGTCTAGATAAACTCTAGATACTGTGTCTTAGAAAAGACCTGAGTGTTTAGTCTTCGTAGTGTATGTTGATAATTGTGGGCACCATTTGTCCTCGTGTTGCTGTTTAATTTGACAGTGAACACACCACATAGTCCACTCCACAAAGGTCACACATGATATCACAGTCACACAGAGTCCACGGCACTCAAGCCCAAGGGCTCAGAGACCACAATCACGTGCGGTGTGACATTGAAGACACTCACAGGTGGAGCGAGGGAAGTGTATGCAGGGCCGCCGGGATCCGTCAGAAAGAGCATGGAAGGAGAGGAAGGGGAGTAACATTTGTAAGATTTAACCACTTCTCCCTAAGCAAAAGAACCATTTTATCTCAGTCTTCCAAACGTCCATGGCTCAGCTTCAAAATAACACATATTGAATGTTTCCTGTGCAGAATACACAGTCAATAGACAACAAATATTGAACACATAAACTGACTATGGACCCATAGAAGATGGCATTGTGGATCAAATACAGTCATCTTGAGAAGGAATGGACTGGGACACTGAGAAGGCTGTAGTGTAATTAGCTAGTACAGAAACTCTGAAGTGCTTAGAAAAGTGATTTTGCTTTCATCATGAATCCCTAAAACTGCTCTGGAGTTGGAAAAGACTATCCAAATTCTTTGAAAGAACTTTCATTTTCATAAGGCTTTGACAGCAGCTACTACAACTGCCATTCAAATATATTAAAAGGGATGGTTCAATTTTAAAATAAAATTCTGTCATTATTTAATCACCCCTGTGTTGTTTCAAATGTGTATGACTTTCTTTGTTTTGTGGAACACAAAAGGAGATATTTTGCAGAATTCCCATGCTGTTATTTTCAATGTAACAAATCCGGTTGGTCATTTTTTGATTACTTGGTAATTTCAAGTTCCTAAAATGACAAACAAAATAGTGTCATAGTAACTTTGCCTTCTTTTTATATACATTATTAATTTTATAAATATTTAGTTAATTGCTGTTGTTTATCACTATATTTCGACTCAGTTAAGGTGTTTCATTTTTCAGTTTTTTTAGTTTATATTTAGTATAAATGTGCATGTTAAATTTAAAGGAATATTCCGGGTTGATTACCACTAAAATTTATTTTTACTCGTCCCTCCTTTTCTTAAAAAAAAAAAAAATCTGTGTTACAGTGAGGGACTTACAATGGACGTGAAGGTGGCCAATTTTTTTACGTTAAAATGCTCACTGTTTCAAATGTATAGCCACACGACATAAACAATATGCGTGTAAACATGATTTTAGTGTGATCAAATGTATTACTTTTCCTGTGTAAAGTTATAGCCAATTTTACAGCTTTGCCATCATGACGATGTAATGTCAACAAACCCAAAAACATTAAAATGACTGAAAAATGACAATGTAAACAAATATACAGCTCAAATAATGCATGAGTTTTAACAGAATTAATGTAAGTGCTTTTATAAAATTTTATGCTTCACATTTCTGTCTTTAAACCCTCCAAAAATTGGCCCCATCCACTTCCATTGTAAGTGCCTCACTGGAACCAATATTTTTGCTTTTTTTAAGAAAAAATAAGAACATTTTTAAGAAATTTAAGAAAATTTATTTTTGTGATAATCAACATTATGCAACAAATGTTGTCAATTAAACTTAACTTGTATTGAACCAGGAATATTCCTTTAATGTTGCCACCCTAATTGTTTAATGTCATCCAAATGAAATAAAACTATCAGGTGATATTATTCAATTAAATAATAATAAATTATAACACCTGATTGTTATAGTATATATTTATTTTCTCTTTTAAATCGCTTCAATGTAGCAAGCTACTTCTTATTAGTTGTTTGTAGTGTAGCAAACTGATTTTTAAAAGTATAGTTTAACTTAACCAGAATATTTAGCAGAACTTTTAAGACCTTAGAAACAGTCTACCACCCCTGGAGTCACGAGTTCGAATCCAGGGCATGCTGAGTGACTCCAGCCAGGTCTCCTAAGCAACCAAATTGGCCCGGTTGCTAGGGAGGGTAGAGTCACATGGGGTAACCTTCTCGTGGTCACTATAATGTGTGGTTCTCGCTCTCGGTGGGGCATGTGGTGAGTTGTGCATGGATGCCATGGAGAACAGCATGGGCCTCCACATGCGCTACGTGATAAGATGCGCGGATTGAGGGTCTCAGACACGGAGGCAACTGAGATTTGTCCTCCACCACCCGAATTGAGGCGAGTCACTACGCCACCACGAGGACTTAGAGCACATTGGGAATTAGGCATTCCAAATTGGGGAGAAAAGGGGAGAAAATAAATAAAATAAAAAGACCTTACAAAACAGTTAGACCTCTTAAATCTTCTTGTCGTGAACTGTTGCATGTTCCAAGATCCAGATGCAAAAGTAAAGGTGATAGAGCTTTTGTAGTGCAGGCCCCACGATTATGGAACAGCGTGCCCTAGGATATTAGTTCTGCTGAATCTGTCTGTTTTTAGTCTCGTTTAACTCATTTGTATAGACTTGCATTTATTGCTATGTGAATGTGTTGTGTTTTACTGAGTGTGTTTTGATTTTAGGTTTTGTTAAGCACTTTGTGCTAAATTGCTAAAAGATGCTATAAAATATGATACAAAACTATGCTATAAAAAGTTAATATTATTATTACTTTAAACTACTGTTGAGTTACTTGTAGATTGGGAAGCTCCAGTTTAAAAGTAGCTTTCCCAACACTGATAACTACTTATTGGTGTGTTCCTCACACAAAGCAATTGTGTGGTCTCTGAAGATTTGGAGTAGTGTGGATTACTATTATGGTGTTTTTTTTTTTGTTTTTTTTTTGTTACTTTTTAGAGCTTGACAGTAGTAATAACATCCCCAAAATTGCCATTTTGAGTTCCATGGAAGAAAGAAACCCATATGGCTTTGGAACAACATAAAGGTGAGTAACAGACAGAAACAATTTTTTGTGTAAAGTATCCCTTTAACACTAGAACATATTGCCAGTGGAAAACAGGGGTGCATTCTGGTGCAGTGCAGCTACAGTGAATGCTGTAAAGAGTGCAGTGTTGGAAGCCAACAGAAAAATCGGTAATTCAGTCCCGAGCGTGGCAACAGACTAGGCTGGTGACCTGGTGAGCCTACACTGATGCAGTGGCCCCCTTAGCAAAGATCTGTCCAGTACCTACCAGGTAGACCTGGCTGCCGCCGCGAGGGGGGCGGAGTGCGAGAGGGGGGCGGGCTGCAATCAGACGGACTGTGCTGCTGCCTCAAGAATGGACTGTCCAAGCGGCCTGGTAGACAGAGACAGGACCATCGTGCGGGACACGCGGACACCCACACACACAAATAGATTGACGTACACAGGTGTGACAGAGGAAGACCAGACCGGAGAGACAGGAGGAAGGAAATCCAGGGACAGAGAAGAGTAAGAGATTTGTAGAAAGAATAATCATTAGAGAGAGAAGCAAAAGTGAAAAACAGAAGAGATGACGGGTGTGCAGCGGTTGGGTGAAGTTATAAAGAAGATCCAGGGTCATCAGAAGGAGAGATGGAGTTTACGGATGGTTAAAAAAAGGAAATTAAACAGTTGAGTCAAAAACCAACAGATGGGGTGAGAAGAAGAAAAAATAAATTAGGGAGAAATAGAGAGAAAATGGTGAGGTAGAGAGAGAGGTAAGAAAACAGTTGTTAGTGTGATGTCTCACACCCTGTAAACAACACCTTAAACCAGCCTAAACTGGTTTTCTGGTCCTTGCTGCTCTTCCAGCCTAGTCAGGCTGGTCTGGTTTGCTGGTTTAAGAGCGGTTTTGGCCACTTGTCAGCTGGTCAGGCTAGGAGACCAGTAAACCAGCTGAAGACCAGTTTGCCCAGGTGGGGAGACAAGCTTGACCAGCTTAAACCAGCTAAGACCAGTCAAATAGCAAAGGCAGGCTTAAGCATGTATTTTTTTTTATTTCAATAGAGCTTTGATCATACAGTAACAAGACAAGACAGAAATGTTTCCATGTCGGTACCCTTTAATAATGGTTGTGAAGAGTTGGACTTTCACTCCAATACTGAACAGGCTACTGTGTAATGATAAGTAAAGAATGATATGACAAAGAATGATAAAAACATTGTATAGTTGAGCAGGATTATGCTAATGATGTGCTGATCTAGCTGGTGGGCCAGCTTAGTCATGCTGTTCACCATCTTTCTGGTAAATTTGGTTGACAAAGGAAGTCTTGCTGTTAAGCTAGCTAAGCAATAAACCAGCATCCAAAACACAACATATGCTGGTGAGAAGCAATACTGGCCTTTTCTACAAGAAATGGCTCCAATACTACTTAACTGACAATAAAGCAATCAATGAAAAATGTGCTGGGTAAACAGCATTGAAATTATATTAATTAACCCAACTAGAAGCCCTCATTTACTGTCTACAGGTAGAGCCTTCAAAAAGTGGAGGCACATTTGAAGATGATGTGATAAAATGGAAGACAAAAGGAGAAATAGGAAATTATGTGAAAGAGACCAAGGTACTATTTGGATAAAAAGTACATGTCTCAACAAATACATGTATTGTACAGAATAACATAAATTTAGGAAACTGTACAAGTTAAAAAAGCACCCAAAATGAACCAATTGATTTCAACAGTGTTTGATGTTAGCATGTTGCTAAGCTAATGACGCCGCACTCTAATTGGCAGTAAAATATGCCTATTAGTCGATAGTTGTCAGCGCTGAATAAAATAAATATATTTCATTCAATATACAGTATACAGTATATTCCTATATTTATAGTCAACATTTCTTTCCATTCGTTTTCATTGAATAATACTCTAATAAGCATTAAAAATAATTTACACACAAAAATAGGTAAAATAGTCTATTTTTAATGAGATTTTAGCACCATTTTTTATCAACACTTTTGTATCGACATTTCTCTACTAGTTTGCCTTATTCGAGTGGGATCCATGCAATCCCTTACAAAAATAGAGAGTTCACTGCAAATTTGCCGCAAACTTGCCGCAGATTAGCCACTGATTATTTTTTACATGTAAATGAGCTTTGTGGCAAATTGTCCATTGTTGCCAAAGGTTTGCTGCCGGTTCACCACTACTGGTGAAGAGCTGCAAACTTCTGGCAAACATTTCTGTTGAATCACATGCTCATTTGCATCTTCAAATAATGAGTGACAAATTTGCGCCAAGTTTGTGGCTAGTTAACTCTTTTTTGTAATGGATGCTATAATGCAGCATAATGTAGAATCTTATCGTGAAAAAGTTGATTATGGGTGAAATGTGTAAATTTTTCTATGCAAAAATACTTTCTCTTGCCCAGTCTTCATATGCAGAGACAACTGTAAGTAAGCCATTCATAGGATGATTCTCTTAAAAAGTGTAAAAACTGTGGCACTATCAAACATTGCATTTTTGAGCATCCCCACTAGCTGGTGCAATTTTGGGGCGGGACTATCTGTTTTGCCGACAAGTGACAAAAAGGGGAATGTTTGGAAAACATTCAAACATATATGAAAGTTTAGATCCTCTTTAACCTCTAAAACAAAAGAGCCGTAGAAAACTGTCCATGACCCTCCAGAGTGATTATCCAGAGCAAGGATTTCAGCACTGTCTGAGGCAGATGGTCTCTACAGAGCTGTGCGGTTTAATTCACATTAAATGACAGCTTAAGAAACAAGTGAGGGACAAGTAGCAGGACAAACACAGGCTTAGGATTTAGCATCATCACTCTGCTCCCTTTTCTGCCCCATGATCTTACCGGTCCTGTGAGTGGTGACTGGTGAGACATCCACACTGTTGGTCAGTGCCCTCTCTCTCTGCTTGAAGAATTCCCGCGGGTTGTCGCGCCTCTGGGCAATGATAGCTGCTGCCTCCTATCAACACATTAACACAGACAAAAGGAGGTTAAAGAAATTGTTGTTTACAAAATTGATAGTCCCAGCTCTAAAATCTGATTGGATGACTCACATTAAAATTCACTCTAATATATGCAATATATGCACAGCTGTGACTGCACATCAGTTGAATTCTATAGTATGAATGAATAAATGAATGTTACATTTACATAGAGCTTTATCTGACACTACACTCAAAGCACTTTACACAGTGAACAGGGGACTCTCCTCAAACAACCACCAGTGTGCAGCATCCACATGGATGATGCGACAGCAGCCATAGTGTGCCAGTATGCTCACCACACACCAGCTATTGGTGGAGAGGAGAGAGTAGAGTTATACAGTAGAACCAATTAATGGATGGGGATTATTAGGAGGCCATTATTGAGAAGGGCCAATGGGGGGAATTTGGCCAGGATTACACCACTGGGGTTACACCACTACTCTTTTACGAGAAGTGCCCTGGGATTTTTAATGACCACAGAGAGTCAGGAGCCTCGGTTTAACGTCTCATCCGAAGGATGCATAGTAATGCATCAAGTTGCTACTGGCAACCGTGAACAAGAGCGTCACACTAAACATTGTGCTCCATTCACTTCCATTCACAGGCATGCAGACACAGGACAGCAGAAACACAAACTTGTGAAAAAGTTTTGCCTTTACTGCGCTGCAAATTTGTATAGCTAAAAAACATTTGACCAGTGGAGGATGTAAGGATCAGTGATTAACCTCTAAGTTCAATACAAAGCATATAAACTTCAAAGCTGCATAGTTTGCAGTGTTGCGGGAAAGTGAAGCATATAATATACTGTAACATTTTGAATTTATTATTTATTATTTGTGATTTATTAATGATTAAAAACCTGGAGCATGACTTCATATCCCATTGTTCATGGTTGTTGCGCAGTCAGAAGTCATTTCACATGCTTACACTTACAAAAAATCGAGAGTTCTGGCAAACTTGCTGTAAACGTGCCGCAAATTTGCCGCAAATTCACCACTGATGATTTTCCACATGCAAATGAGCTTTGCAGCAAACTCTTTATTGTCACTAAAGGTTTGCTGCAGGTTCACCACCACTCGTGAAGAGCTGCAAACTTCTGGCAAACATTTGCGGTGAATCGCAAGCTCATTTGCATGGCAAGTTTGTCATTTTTTGTAAGGGTAAAGCCTAATCGCAAGTAAATGTTTAATGCCAAAACATACTTTATGCAAGTCGATGAACGCTGAGACTACTTGCTACGCATGACCGATTTTGAGAGTTGTTGTGTTCAAAATGTGTCTGATCGCATTACATAACTCAACGCAAGTGTGCGTTGCATTCTCAACATTGCCACAAGGGGCGCTAGAGCTGACATTAGTGAGAACTGTTCACTTTTATGGTGAGTTTTCTTTTTCAATTCAACAACTGTCATGGTCATGGTGGAGTCCGAGCCCTTCTAACAAGGGGAGCCTACAAGGTTAGCAAAGCAATGCATAATGTGGCGGTCCCATAGATATTCTATGGGTGGTACATTGGCGAGGAGACCAGAAGGCTGTCTATGGAGGAGATGCATCAGTGTGCTGAATAAACTGCTTTTGTGAGAAAACAGCTCATCACTTAATGAATTGAGTGCCTGTCTGCTAATCTTCAACATGTTTTACACTTAACAATCCTTTTAGAATGAACTATGTGTGGAGTTTACTATGATAAAGTTGCTGTTTTATAAGAGAAGACACAAACAATGTTGCGACAGGTAGGTGTCAGTTTAAGGCTCTCCACATTCATTTGTATGGTATCCGCAAACGATGACTTACTGTCGTAGCACGCTAGTTGACCGTTACGCTCTCTCCTATGGTAAAAACACAGAGCTTGTTATCTCAGTATAGAAAATCTGTGGCGGAGTAACAGTTTAAAGAGGAATTTGTGAGCAAGTAAGGTAAAGTCAATATATTTACAGCAAATTATCTGTATAATAACATTGAGTTTTATTGCAATTTTGAAGGAACTCTATTGCCCTTTTGAGTACTGAGGTTTGCTACTGCCACAGTAACGCAAGAATGCACATTATGTATGTTCAACCAGACCACATGTTGGCAATGCATTTGCATACTAATGTAGTATGTTTCTTGCCTTAATTTTATTTGACAGAAAAAGTTTATAACGATTATTAGTGTTTATACATATTTATACACAATCATTTATTAAATATTGTTGTCTTTTATCAAAATGTTGTTGCCACTGTTGGTAAATAGCAATAAGCCACTTAAGTTGTCCATCAAATTGATTTTACTATGATTAAAGCCTCAATTGGTGTCGCGGCCACAGCCAATATGCAGACAAAGGTTTGGAATGTAAAGTAACATTACTTGGTCTATTCGAAAATGCGATTCTGATTGGCTGGAAAGCATGCGTTAAAACGTAATGCACAGGTAGTTCCAGTCAGTTTTAATCACTGTCCTATATTAATGCGCCTACTCTGCTGTCCTCCGTAATGAGACATTGCAAGAGTTTTATGCCTCCGTTCAAACTACCTCCTGACGCAAATAATGTATTGCAAGTCTGATGAGCTTCAAAGCCGGGATTAACTGTCACATCACAAAACACAACATTATCAAGTTATGCAATGGCATCTTTAAATCAATTGTGAAGCGTTACAGGAAAATGTAATGGAAGAGACACTAGTGTTCATCAGTTTCATCTTAATTCAATCAATCGTGCAGCCTTAATGGATACCACACCGATGTCTCAGAAGTCAAAGTTTCAAAAACGTTCAAAACGTTGAGAGTTCAAAACGTTGTGGATGGTTTTCCACTCATCATGAGCAGTAAGTTTGCCTTTTACTGAGTGTGTAGTCTCCAAAAAACTCATGTCCAATTAATTTGAATAAATGTGATATTATCGCACTACTTTTTCTCTGTGTCTGATTTAGAACGGGCAGAACCCTAGATCCAACGACCCGTAGATAAAGTTAACCATTGTTTTTATTCTTCCAGTCGAAATTTGGAAATCAGTGACAGCTGTAACTAAATGCTGGCAAGTGACAATGGTATAAGTGAGAGATTAAAATCATTTAACGCACACCTAACATTGGATTATCCCTTACTTAATGATAATATTTGAAAAAATAAACAAATATTGAACAATTCCGGGTAATTTGCCATCTATTGATACAGGCTTTATCCAATTTCTGGAACCTTACCCAGGCTACCTCACCCAGACTCCACCACAGGTTAAGGCATGACGCAATGCCCCCTTAATTGCTTTCATTTGCACTGCTTTGATGTATTTTAAGCACACTGTACATTTAGAAGGCTATTTTAGATCCTGAGGAGATCATGGATGTAACCCAGTAATAAATGCTGTGACAAATACTAACTGCAATGTGTTAATAGTGTTTTAAATTAGGCTTTATTTTTGTCATTTTCCAGATTGAAGGTCTCACACCACCACCATCGTTGACTGCACACACAGAAACACACTCACCTGAAATAGCAAGAGGAATCCCACTGACCCACATGTAAACCCCAATGGAATATCTGTTACCACCACAACACAAATCTGCCCCACATTTCAGGTCATTCAGGTTGCACTGGCTCGCAGTTTATATTTAGTTTAAAAAACACTAAGAAACAAGGTGATGCTAGTGTGGCCCTCAAAGCTCTGTTTCAACCCACCTCAACCTCTGATTCCTTCTTGTCCAGTGCAGGGTCTTCACTGCTGGGCTCTGTCTGCAGAGAGGAATGCTTGTTAATGTTTATGTCCAGCAGAGGGCAGCACACGTTATGCTTTTTTTTTTTTATTTTTTTTTTTTTTGGAACAGTTTGATGTAGGTTGAGCTGTTATACTTCAAACATAGTCATTTGTAAATTATTTGCTTTCCAAATGAATAATACAATATTTAAGAGTTAATTTTCATTTTGGGTGAACTATCCGATAGGTGCCTATCCTTTAAGTGCCTCGCTCAAAGTTCATGGCTTGCACCTTGCTGGAATCAAACCAGCAACCTTCTTGTTACCCCATGAACCATCATGCATCATCAGAAAATTTGATTGATCAAAAAGTTATTCAGCCCTCAAAATATTTTGTAAGACACCAAACCTGGTTTACTGCATGCAAAGCACACGCACACTTACAATCATGGATTGACTCCTTGACCTCTCTTTGGCCTCCTCTTCCTCCTGCATCTTCTTCCTGAGACATTACATATAAACAACATAGCATTATAACTAATGTACAGTAAGCGAAGGACTCAGTAGTATTGATCACTGTGACCTCTCTTTTACCTGTGTGCCTCTATCTGCCTCTCCCTTTCGCGGAACCTTTTCTCTCGTTCCTCCTGCTCTTTTCTCTCCAGTTCCATCCTCTCTTCCTCAAAGCGCTGCCGTTCCTCTGCGGCCTTCCTTCTCTCTTCCTCTTTTCTCAACTCCTCCTCCCGCTTTCAACAAGACACAACACATCAGTATATTTTTGGTCAAATTAATGTACAGCCACAATTGTATTTTTTAACCCTTTCACCACAGACAATCTTGAGAAGCAAAACCGCATAAGATAAAAACAAAAATGTTTTCTTCTTTTAAGCATAATCGAACTAAATTTTGATATTTATGCATAAAAAAAAATAATAATAAATAAAAAATTAAAAAAACATGCCAGTGAAATAAGAAACATTTATTTAATCCAAGATATAGTTCTAAAACCAAGTCTTATTATTCTGCAAAATTTTGCTTTTCAGGTATATATATCTTGTTTATAGGACATTTAGATATTTTTACTAGAAAACTACTTTTTTTGTAGTGTTTGGTTGTCCGCGTTGCTGACTGGAACATTATGTGTTACTCAGATTTAGTCATTAGCACAGTCTGTGCAGACTGTCTGCGTGCGGCCCAGATTTTCGCGTGGACAGTCCTCGTCTGTGCATATCGTCAGTGAATGCAGCTGACTGTACTAATAGAGTATCACAAAGCAGCTGTAAAGTGCATGTGTCGAAAGCATTTGTATTTGCTTGCAAACAAAAGAGTATACTTTGGAATGCAATCGACCACGTGCGGTACGACCCGGAACGCAGAAAAACGAAGTATTTTTAACCTTTATTTTCTAAGTATTTTTTAACTTTTAGAACTAAAGAGCTGTTCATTATGTATCTTATAATCAATGTCTATAAAAGATATAGGCCTCCAGTTTTATTTTTAATTGCAATAAGCAGTTACATGTATACTATTTCACATTCCATATTATTGACTTTCGATCTTTTGACTATCTCATGAGATATACATCATTTGAATTTGGTACAGTATGATAGTAATAGCTGTGATATAATAGTAATAGTAAATGCCACAGCTGGAACAACAATGAATGGCTTTCCAATCTGAAAGAAGCACTTCCTCATTAATGGTAATGCTAAAACAATGAGGTTAGTCATCAGAACAGTGTGTGCTAGTACTGGTTACAGTGATTCGCATTACCATCCTTAAGAGTCGCAGATCTTTATATCTAACCATCTTTGCACCAGAAACCCAGAGGAATCAAATTTCTACCTTGGCTTGTTCCCAGAACTCCTCTCGATTGATTTTCTTCATCTCGATCTTTGCATTTGTTTTCTCGTAGGTGGTTCCCTGTGGCCAAGAGGAAAAGGGGAAGTGTGAGTACTGGCCAATTTAATTGGACAGCCAGCTAAGGACAGAGATGTTGATTCAACAACATTAAGGGGGCAGTTTGTTTCTTCACCAAATTTAAGCCAGCCAGAAAGCACAAGCACTTTACAGAAAGATCTAAAAACAGGCTTTGTGATTAGGTTATATTTGGCACTTGAATCTGATTGTGTGAAAAGCTATGGTACGATACAATAATTCAAAGGTCTACTGGCAGCAATAAAGTATAATTATACTATGAATGGTTCATACAAAAATTAAAATTCTGTCACCATTTACAAATTCTCATGTTGTTCCAAACCCATGGAACATGAGGGTGAGTAAATGATGACAGAATTAAAAAGATGTACGCAGAGAGTTGTTCAGATAAGTGAGCAAAACAGAAGGAAGGATCTTGATAATTTCAGAAGTGTGTATGAATCAACTCTCTGTTTCACATAGCACAGAAAACATCATTGTTTCAGTTCCTCTAACAACAATGTGGCTCTAAGCGAAAGCACTTTCCTCTAAAAACAGCAACAAGGCTGTGCCCTTGTGACAGACATCACACTAATAGAGATTAATTCACAAACAACTTGATTTTACCCCTTTCTTTTAGAGTCCGTATGCACACAAACACACACACTGCCACCCAACCATCCCTAAGCAACCCTTCCGTAACAAATCACGCACAACGTGCTCTGTGTTCTCCTCGTCTCTCATTCGCAGGCGGCTGAGCACCGGGCTGGCCACTGGAGCGGTCCCATTGGTCAGTCTCTGTCCGATGGCAGAGGGGTCGATGTCCTCTATGCTGCTGGCATTGACGATGACGTCAACACCCTGTAGAGAGAAAAGAGTGACACTCACGTCACCTTGCAAACAGCATCAACCTTGCATTTAAATGATGAGGACTCAGTAAGTCTGTATGGCGTGGGTCACTGTCAGGAGGAAGGGCCATTTGTGCTTTATGTGTGTCCCTATGAGTTAAAACTGAAATAATTGACAGCATACTGAACTTAGGCCACTACCACACTAGAATGGTATTGTCCTCCACCGAAAACACTCTCTATAACTACATACTATGGAAAACAATGCTGTTAGGAAACTGAAAACTGATTTTCAGGTTTCAATAATTATTAGTGTGGACATGGCCTTAGTCAAATTATTTAATAGCGTTAACTACATTTAATGTGTAATCAGGGGTTAAATTGGAATTTTCAAATTGGCAGAACCCCAAGGGGGGTGGGGAGTGATTGTTACGAATTTCTTCCCACTGGTTGAACTGTTTGAAGGGGTTGCATGTGCACTTAAAACAGTGCCGCTCTGGGCGAATATAGAACAACAGGGTCTGACATGACAAAGATCGGACAATTTGTTTTTCTTTTTGGAATCTGAGGTGCCAGAGAGCCATGCCGAGGTGTTGTTTTTTTTTTAATACTTCTGAGAAAATGCAGAATTTATCTTTTAACCCTGCAGTGTGTGATACTGATTTATTACAAGGCCAGAAGATATAGTTTGAATTATATAAGTACATGCATTCCAAACTTAATGTGTAATAATCAGTGTAAGGTGTAATCTGATAACAAAGTAATTATTTATTGTAATCTAATTACTTTTACAGTAAAAACAAGCAGTGTAACACTTGTTACAATTACAGTTTCTTGGAATACACATTTTTCTAAAATAATATTGAATATGAATTGTTACATTTACATTTTTATTTAATGATTGACCAATAAAATTACTGAATTATGAAGTCAGCACTGCAAAAGGAATAAATATGAATTAATATAATTTAATTTAGAAACAGAACTCAAACAATTACATTAATTCAAAAGTAATGTAAAAGCAATTACACATTCCCTAAAGTTTAAACAAATCTTCATTCTGCTTGTCTGTTTTTGCTTTCGTATTACAGCATAGTTGGCTGCACCTCTAACCAAGCCTTGGTAAGCACATCAAACAACCAAATATGTACAGTGAATCTAGTTCATGTGTACTGTATTCCTCAGAGCCAGAAAGCAGAAGCTCACAATACTGCATAAATGCAGTCTTTTCAAAAACTCAAAAAGAGCAGCCAATGAGCTGACTGGCACTTAAGATTAATTCATTCCTGATAGCACAGTCTTCCTTTCAGCCCCAAAAGCACAAACCCTGCGTCGGCCTTGGTCGTCTCACTGATGTTCCTCTACCTCAATACCAATATTCTTTCTCTCTCTCCTTCTCGCCCACGAACCACGTTGAAGAGATTGAGCTCTTTGAAAAGCCGAGCAGACCCCCATTCAGATCTCTCACATCGACAGACACCTTGCACACAATAGCCCAGGAGAGGACCCTGTTAGTCATCTACAAACATCCTCCACTGCACATCACACAAGCACACATACATGCAACAAACCCAACAAGTCTCCATAGCCCACCCACATGATTTATGTTTTGCTTTTGTGCAGAACTGAATTCCTGTTGAGCTATCGAGTCATGCTGTTAAACAATGCTATACAGTGAGCGGAGACAAAATGGTTGTATTGAAAAGCATTAAGAGGGATTTTATTAGTGAGAATGCATGCATAAAAGACAAGTGAAAGTATGAAATTTGATCATGCGCTTCAGAATAACAGCTTTTGGAAAATACCAATTACTGTACGTCTCAATGGGTGAATCCCACAAAAACACTTTTTGGGGATATATTAACCCCAAAATCAAGCATATTTATGGGACCATTAGAAGTTTTTGCATTGCGGCATTATTTTCATGACAATTATGCACATTTTCCAAACAATTCTGTAATGTGTCAGTCTTATTATTTACAATGATGATTGTACCTATAATACAGTAATTAAATTCAGTACAGAAAATTAAAACTAGTGGCATAGCCACGGGTGTGCCACCCAAACTGTCAGCTTGCACACCCAAATTAAGTGAGGTTTTTTTTATGCTCAATAATTGTAGGGGTGTAAAAAATGCATCCATGTGATGAAGAACATTAGATACATCGAATTAATGATCGATTTTAGTGATGATAATAATAATCAATGTGTTACTGATGATGTGATTACATGCATGCACCAATAATAATTTTAAAAAATTACATTACAGTAATGAGAATTTTATAGGGAAATATTGTTAATTGTCATTAAATAATGTAACAATGCAAAAATTATTTATGCCCTGAAAAAAATAAAAATATACAAATTGCTTCATGTGGTAACATCTAAATTAACTGGTTTTATTTACGTAAATAATATTAATTAACATGTCTCAATCAACTTGACTACATAGTAACATTAAGGGTTCACATTTAAGGGTTAGATCAAGTACAAAAAGCTTCTCAAGGCAACCATTACATGTTACCGCTTCAAACAGGGTGGTGCAAAAATAATCTTCATTTTCTTAATGCAAAATTAATTGTTTTTTCTTTTTTGTTTTTCTTTTTTTTTTTTACCCGGAAGTTTTTGGCAGATTATGAGATTCACCCTTAATACTTACTGTCAATGCTACACTGAAAAAAATGTCAACCTAAAAAATGTGTAGTAATATATAAATAAACTAGCTTTATTCAATCCAAAATATTATTTAACATAATAACTTTTGGTTACATATAATACATTTGGTGACACGAAACAAATTTTAAGGTTTAGATCAAGAACAAATAGCTAATATTGCAGAACTCTTAATTTATTAATAATTTATTTGTTTGCAGAAAGTTTTTAATGTCGCAAAAGAATACAGTGAAACCTAACAGCTAATATTCCAGTGTACGTCACATACTCAGAAGAGTGATGATGTGAAAATGACAGTGACAGTGAAGTGATTTGTGAGGGAAATGATTCATTACCTACAGTATTTCAGAAGGGAAGAGAAAGTTGTTTGTTTTACCTTGGTGAGACCCACCTGGAAAAACTCGGCTATGGTAGCTACATGGGTGGCACAGGCACACTTCCGGGCATCAGGCACATCTTCACCAACCTAAACACACATTGTTATGTATACGATTATTTCACTGACTACAACTGCAGTATATGGGTAGTTGACATAAAATAAGTCCTGCAGTGTAACAGGCTATACTCTATCAAAATCTATTGTAAACAGCATTTTGCCAATTCTTCTATAATTATTACACATGTAGTTTTTATGACCTCATATTGAGAGACATACCAGTATACAGTATATATATATACACTACCGGTCAAAAGTTTTGAAACACTTACTCATTCTTTATTATATTTTTTTTCACATTTTAGAATAATAAATTCATCAAAACTATGGAATAACATACATGGAACTGTGGGAATTATGTTGTGACTAAACAAAATCCAAAATAAATCAAAACTGTGTTATATTTTAGCATCTTCAAAGTAGTCACCCTTTGCCTAGATTTTGCAGAAATGTACTCTTGACATTTTCTCAACCAACTTCTTGAGGTATCACCCTGGGATGCTTTTTAAACAGTATTGAAGGAGTTCCCATCTATGATGGGCACTTATTGGCTGCTTTTCTTTATTATTTGGTCCAAGTCATCAATTTAAAATACTTTTTTTTTTTAATTACATTTTAGTTTTATAATTAAATAAATTAATATGGTGGCACAATTATATTTTTGTCTACAAAACTAATTTCAAACATTTAAGCATACGCCTTCAGATCAAAAGATTTTTAAGATCATGTGAAACATTTCAGTCAAGTGTTTCAAAACTTTTGACCAGTAGTGTGTATATATATACAGTATAAATATACATATATTTATTTATTCATTAATCACAACACAGGACCAATTATAATGAAATGGAGAAGACTACTTTGAAGATGCTAAAATATAACAGTTTTGATTTATTTTGGATTTTGTTTAGTCACAACATAATTCCCAGAGTTCCATTTATGTTATTCCATAGTTTTGATGACTTTATTATTCTAAAATGTGAAAAAAATTATAATAAAGAATGAGTAAGTGTTTCAAAACTTTTGACCGATGTCCAAGGACACGCCACATGTCAACTATTCGTATGCAGTGGGTGTAAAGTAACAGAGTAATGCACTTCAGAGTACTGAGAAAAATTCTGCAATATATAATTGTCACAGATTGCTCCCTTAGGTAGTTATAGCCACCCACCGCATTCACAAAACTAAAAACTGATAATCACATCCTTAAATTGAGGTGGAAATTGAGTTCCACTGCAGAAAGACATGACAGGCGTTTCCAAGGCAACAATGCATTTAAAACAATTCAAATAACCATGGGCAGATTTCTCTTATCAGTACCTATTCAATATAATATAACTCTCACAATTTAATATACTTACTATGAAAATATATGGAAATGTACAAAACCAACAAAGTACCAAGAAAACTAGTAATTAACTGAAAAGAATTACTTTTGCATCCTATTCTTCTGCAACCCATTGAAGTAGCTAAGTGTGCATTTATTTCATGTGTTGTGTGCAATTTTAAATTGTTTACATTTATATGTACTCCAATATACTGCTGCTAACTTCAAAATGGGCATTGTAAACTAACAAATTGGCATGCTAAAATCATGTCTGGAGGCTTTTTGGCTGGTTCTATTTACTCTATTATGAACAATATTATCTTATAATAATTATCTAATATATATATGCACCCATTATACACAAACAAAGTTTTTTTTTATGCATTTCAATTTCACAACAAAAGCCATTTAATTAGTTTGAGTAATCTTTATTAAAATTAAATGAAATAAATAAATATTTTCAGTGTTATTAGGTCAAATATGAAATACTTGCTGCAGTTTCCTATATTTTACTGTATAATACTGTATATTACTTTCATGTTTTAATTAATTTTTATTAGCATATTTATAGTAAGACTTAAGAACTGGCCATTAAAAACTCAGATTTAAAATGAATAATTCATCCAAAAATTTAAATTCTGTCATCATTTACTAACCCTGATTCAATTGATGATCAGCTGATACATTTAAAACATCTGATTCAAAAGATCCATTTGTTTAAGAATCGGACATCGCGACTTCCATGCAGACATACAGTAGGTCAAGATATAAAAGTTTGTTCCTCACATAAAACTATGGTATTACTTTAGAAGACTTGAAGAGCATGAGCTGCATGGACTACTTTTATGATACTTTTAAGTTTCTTTTGAGTACTTTTTTAAATTGAAAGCTTCAGCCCCATTCATTGTAAATGCATGGAGAAGGATGACCAGTTCATTCAAAATTACTCCCTCTGTGTTCCACAGAAGAAAGACAGTCATACAGGTTCGAAACATAATAAGAGTGAGTGAATAAAGACTTGAAAGTTTTTTGGGGTGAACTGTCCCTTTATGGGTGCCACTGAGGTCACATTTAAGTCTATAGTCTATGAAGTTATATTGACGTCTCTGTTTTTGTTGACTTCTAGAGCCTCTTTTCCACTGTACGTTACGGTTTGACTCGACTCGACTCTGCTCGCTTTACTTTTCTGAGTTTGCTTTTCCACTGCAGTTTAGTGCAGCCTCAACGTGGGTGGGATTATAGGCTGATCATCATAGTTGCGTCACCCCATCCAGCTCTCGTGGATCCTCTCCACGGCTACTAACAAGAGGAACGTCTGTACCTCGTTTATTGACCACGGCGTGGTTTTGCGCACAGCCATTTCTTTTTACAATTCGAAAGTCGCGTGAACAAATGATACTGCTATCGCTGTTGCTAACTTTAAAAATAGCGGGTTGATGTCCCGTGTCGCAAATCCAGTGACGCTGGTAGTGATGATTCTCTCTGACCAATCAGTGATCTGCAGGGATTTGACATCACATTTAGTATCGGCTCGGCTCGCTTGGAACCTCAACCGAGGTGGTACTAAAAAAAGTACCAGGTACCAGGTACTATCCACAGTGGAAAACCCCCAAAAAGTGAGCAGAGTCGAGTCAAGTCGAGCCGTACCGTGCAGTGGAAAAGCCCCATAAGTGTTCTTGCTAACAGCTTGCAAAATGCCAATGTTACTGAATGGCTGTGACGTGAACTCACCCAGTTGATGAGGATGTAGCGGGGCAGAGCTGAGGTGGGCTCTTTCAGGCTGCAGAAACCATACATGATGCGGGTGTTATCGAAGGTAACTGCGATCTCTGCCAGCCCACCCTCTGTCAAACACACAAAAGACACATTTCATAAAGTACATACAGTATTATAAAACATGAAAAATATCTGAAATGTAAAGTCTTCTTTCCTTAAAATAATTAAAGGGATAGTTCACCCAAAAACAAACATTCTGTCATCATTTACTCACCATCATGACTTTCTTTCATCCGTGGAACACAAAACTCCATTCACCATTCAATATCATTGCATCTTTTTTCCATACATTGAAAGTGAATGGTGACTGGAGTAAATGATGACAGAAATTTCATGTTTGGGTGACCTGTCCCTTTAATACTACTGTATAATACAATTCTAAATGCATGGGTCTAAACTTTTCAGTTTGAGATGCCTAATTAATCCCCTTGTCTGTTGGCTACCCATTATGCTGATAACCATGACTGATCAGCGAGAGACTGATTCTCATGAGAGCTACGGCTGTGCCAATCAGAGCTTAAAAGCTCAGACAGAGACAGATCTCTAGAGAGGGCTGGACTGGACAGATATTAAGACACACAGTCACACACACTGTCTGGGGAAGTTATTCCATTCTCTCTCATAAGCCCACTTTTCACTGCCCACGCAAAAAATGTAAACATATATTCAATGTGCAAGGCATCTGCCACACTATAAAAGTGTCTTTTACACTTTTGTACAACTTTACAAAGTATGTTACAAACTTAACATACTTTAAACTAATCTTAATGTAAAACTTAAAAATAATCTTCATAAAATAAAAATCTATGTAATTTACAATTTAACAGAATAGCAAGTTGTGAAAATAAAATTGTAAAATGCACTATTCCTAGTTGTTCCAGTATGTACATTCCAATTAAAATAAAATAAAAAATAAATAAAAATAAAAAAAATGGGTTTGTTTATGGCTCTAAAATCTAAATGTTTAAACCTGCACAGCACTTTTTTTTTATTTATTTTTGGGTCAATTAAATTATATAAATAATATATAATAATATTAGTCACAGAACAATTCTTCTGCCAAGTAACATACAAAAAAAATCTGGTATTAAAAAAGTATTAAAGTACATCTTTTATTAAAAGGTATTAAAAATCACATTATGAGTAAGTTTGCTCAACCTGAAGTTAAACATAGCAGTTAAGAAGTTCTAAATATAATTAAGAAGTTATATATAATATTAATAATATTAGTCACGATAAACAATTGTTCCACCAGGTAATTAAAAGGCAGACAGACAGACAGACAGACAGACAGACAGACCGACTGACTGACTCACTGACTGACTCACTAACTGATAGGTTTAGCAATCTTACTCATATCATGCTTTTTACAGATTTTTAGTACCTCTTCAAGAACAGGGTGCTATGATGTTAAATGATTTTCAGTTGTACATTTATTGCCGCATTAATTTTTGGACCCATAAATTACATTTGTAGCCTGTATAATTACATGTATTTTTTCTGCGGTTCTCAGAAACCATTGTGGTTACAGTTACAAATACTTCAAAACTGACTTTGCAAATAAACGTGGGAAATCTCTTTAAAACAGACTTCATATGACCAAAGTAACTCCTGAATTATGTTCTCTGTGCTAATCAACATGACCCTTAATAACAAGCTCTCCATTATCCACAGACTCAATGATTGTCATCAGTGTGAAATGACAGGTTTACCTCCTCCAGCTCTGAGAAAAGAAAGAGAATGCAGTTTGATAAACTTCAGCATAACAGAATAAAGAATAATAGTTTAAAATGGAGTGAGATGTGAAATTCTGGACAGTAAAGGATGTTATACACAGTACGCGATACGCAGCAAACTGCAATTATTTATTCATAAAATATGCTACTTTTCTATGAAATAAGTTAATCGTGATGAATAGAACTCTGATTAAATTTATAGGATTGGTGGGCAGACATCTGCTGTGTACGAAATCACTTACGCGTTCACTAAATGCCACATAGTGCACTATATAGGAAACAGGGAGTTTTAGACTATTCTAAAGGGAACTAACCACATACAGTAAAAGCTAAATGCCGGATGATTAGTTATGAAAGAAATCACCTCTAATGACACACTACAGCTATGAAAATATAAAGTATTTTTATCTTTTGTGGGGTACGCACAACAAAATGGCAGGATTCATGAAAACAAGCATGCCATCATTCCCATTGAAAACAAACTTGGTTTTACACGTACCGAGTAAAAAAAAAAAGGTTCGCAGGTAACCCAGGTTCTGTGAATAAAGTCAACAAGCCACAGTATGGGTTAGCCTCGCTGATGGTGAGCTGTCAGGAGACGTATATCAAATTAATCAACCTCTACAAATACAGGTGTGGGCCAGTACTTTCTCTTTTGCAGACTGGCACCACGCATTTACCTGAGTGACAACACATGTGTTTTGACCTTATTCACTGAACCTGGGTTATCTGTGTAACCCTCCGTTCTATTTCACCTCAGTAAACACACCAGAGTATAGGTCAACCGTGTACCAGTTAAGGTCAGGAGGGGAAAATAATGGGGCAATAAGACCAGAATCTTTTATTAGTTTCCATTTTAATTGAACAAACAAACCACCAGGTGTCAAAACAAGTTAATAAAACATGGCAAGGAATACTAATGTGCCCAAGAGACAGCCATCCCTCTAGTAGAGTGGGCCACCACCCCCTTGGGAGAAGGCACACCCACATTGTGGTAAGCTAATCAATCTGACCACCTAGTTGGCCAATCGCTGTTTGGACACAGCCAGGCCTTGCACTGATTTACCATAGCAGACAAACAGTTGATCCGTTTTCCTTTTTGGTTGCGTGCAAGCAATTTACCTCCTCAGTTCTCTGACTGGGCAGATTAGATACAATCTAGCAGCTTCCACATAGTCATGAGAAGGGGAATGAAAAGGATCAAGGACAAATGGCTTGGATACATATGAGTGGGGCAGTACCTTTGGCAGGAATGCTGGGTTTGAAAGGAAAACAATGGCTGAACCCTCTTCTCCTAAACTTAATCATGTCAGGTGCACATACAGGGTATTCAACTCACTCACCCTTCTTGCTGAGGTAATAGCCAGAAGAAAAGCTGTCTTAAATGAGAGATCTCTAAATTGTCCAAGGTTTAAAGGGGGCTCTGTCAGAGAATCCAATAAATTGCACAAATCCCATAAGGGGATCTTTCAAGCTTGTGATAGGCAAAATCTACATGCCTCTTTTAGAAAGCGACAGTTAAGAGGCTAGAAACCAACTGAAGAACCATCAAAACATGCATGGCAATTAGATATGGCTTCTACATACCCCCTCAAGTTCACTCTGCCAGAACACTTTTCAACAGGGACAGTAGAAAAGACAAATCGACTCAACATCACAAGAGACAGGGTCCGTCCCCCTGGACTGACACCACTGAGAAAACCTTTCCAGATGGCTAGCATTGAGCACGCTCGTAGTTAGAGCTCTACCCACTCGTAAGGTTGTTAGAACACCTTGTCCAAGACCCATGGATGGCTCCCGTCTATGGGCCAAACATTCAGTCTGTACTGCCCTAAATTTGGGAGCCAGAGTTGACCTGAGCCTGCAACAACATATCTTGCCTGACTGGGGAACACCAAAGTGACCCCACCAGCAAAGTGACTAGATCTGGTATCCATGGCAGCTGGGGTCAGTCCGGCGCAACCAACAAAACCCTTGCCTGAAAAACCCCCACTTTGGCCATGACCACTGGCAGAAGCAGGAAAGGAAGAAATGCATACAAAAGAAATTGAGGCCACTCATTCGCCAGAGCATCCACCCTTAAGGATTCTCTGGGGCCCACCACTGAATATAATGTGGGACAATGTGTGGTTCCCTGTGAGGCAAAAAGTTCCACCTGGAAGCAAGCCCTGAACATGCCCTGAACAATGGCTGAACATTCCCCTGGCCTGTCACCACCCCTGGACAGAGACAGGCTGATACATTGTCCTCTTCTGGAAGATGTACAGCCCTCAGTAACACACTGAGCATGTGCCCATAGAAGGAGCTCCCAAGCCTTTTTGTGTAAAGTTGGAGAGCGCACCCCGCCTTGATGATTGATGTATGAGACCACAGTGGTACTGTCTGTGCCCAAATGACACAACCTGAATGGCTGCTGCCATAAGGGCAAGCAGCCTCTGGACACACTTCACTGTCACCTGCTCCTCTGCGAGAAACTGGGACAAGTGTTCTCTTAACACTGACTGCCCCTGTGGAATCAGAGAGGCTCTCATTGTAATTTAATTCAAAATCAAGCAGAGATATGTCACTACCCTAGTGGGAGTGCGGTAACTCTTCTCCCAGTTCAGTGTAAGCCCCATTTTCTGTAGGTGGGCCAACACCACCTTTGTGTTGATCCTGGCCTGCTGTTCTGTGGGGGAACAAATTAACCAAACATTGAGGTAATTGGTTATGTGAATACCTTGGCGAGTAAGTGGAATTAGTGCTGCATGCATGCACTTTGTGAAGGTGCAGGGAGCTAGGGATAGACCGAAAGGCAGTACCTTGTACTCATATGCTTTGCCTTGAAAATAAAAATAGAGGTACTTTCTGTGACTCTTTTGGATTGGAATGTGTGAGTGAGGCAACTCTTCTCCCTGTTCAGTGTCAGCCCCATTTTCTGTAGGTGGGCCAACACCACCCTTGTGTTGATCCTGGCCTGCTGTTCTGTGGGGGAACAAATTAAATAAACGTTGAGGTAATTGGTTATGTGAATACCTCAGCGATGAAGTGGAATGAGTGCTGCATGCATGCACTCTGTGAAGGTGCGGGGAGCTAGGGACAGACTGAAAGGGAGTATCTTGTACTCGTATGCTTTGCCTTGAAAATAAAACAGAGGTACTTTCTGTGACTCTTGTGGATTGAGATGTGGAATTAAGCATCATGGAGATCCACTGTTGTGAACCAGTCCCCTTGCCTTCTAAAGGGGAAGAGGATTGTTAATCAAACATATGAAAAGGCAGTCACTTTTGATGATGATTAAACTTCTAGAGATTTAGGAGGGGGTAAAGACCCCCATCCTTTTTTGGAATTAGGAAATAGGTGGAATAAAATCCCTGCCCTGTCAACTCTGAGGGCAGGAGTGTTACTGCTTCTTTTCTTAGAAGAACTGAGACTTCTTCTGTAAGGGATTGGCATTCTGCTTCATTCCTTAGGACAGTAGGGATAATTCCTTGAAAAACGGGGTGGCTTGGTTCTGAATTGGAGCCTGCATCCGAACTCCAAGGTGCTGAGCACCCATGGACACTGGGTACACTGGCGCCAATGAAGATGATGTTGATGAATGAAGTGTGAGGCCGGAGGCTGCCTCCTGATATCTGTGTGTTGGGTGGATCTGCAGGCTGTCTCCTGTGAAAGTAATGCTGGCCCCCCTGAACTGAGCCCATTGATGAGCCTTGGGCAGTGTTCCTACACAGCCCTGAGTAGGCTGGACCTGACGACCTCGCCCGAGCCCAGCTACCACCAGCTGATGGCTGTGGCACATGGACAGCTAGCACCTGACAAACAGAGCATGTCAGCTTCCTTGTCTTGCATGATTGCTCCAGGACTGTTTCCGATGGGGGCCCAAAAACCTCACCCGGAATAACTTGAGCTGCAAGAGCTGTTATGCCATCTTGGTCCGCTAAATTGGATTGAGATAGCCATACCTGGCGACATGCCTGATCCATGCAGGCCATGGACTGACCCAGAGCCTGGGCGTGTGCACTCGTTCCCTGGATCAGCAAGTCTACCACCCGTAGAGTCTCTTGAATCTCTTCACAGGACACAGCTGAGGACAAATAATGCAGTAAACCCTTTAAATACACTAGCAGGAAAGAGTTGGTGCATGCAAGCCTTGCTGACAAAGCAGAGACATGATAAGCTTTCCGCAGCTGATTGTAAACTGCCCTGCAGTGCCTGTTTGGATGTATAGCATCCCGACCTGCACTCACCAGAATAGCAAATGTGGGCCCTACTTGGGAAGCTGTAGCAAGCCCATAACCTGCAGCCCCAGCCAAGTTGCCCAGCTGTGTCCTGAGGAGGATACTAGAACTAGGAGGACTGTAACTTTGTCATAAAATCTGGGAAAACAGCTAGACCCTCCGCTTTGCGGCATTTAGGGCCTCTATCCAACACAGAGATTGTCAGTGTTGTGGCTTGAAAAGGCAGATGTGCATGCTCTGCTGCTCTAGCAATAACTGCTTTGTCTGAACGATTCAGTGGATTAGGAACAGAAGCCTGAAAGGCATTGTCACCCAGCTCTCAATCCGAGAGATCCTCTAGGTCCAACTGCAGAGGGTTCTCCTTACTTCCAAATACTCCAGAGGCTGCCACTGACAGTTTATCTGGGTGGTGGCATGGATGTTTTACTGCTTGCTCCCTAGTATCTGGGAGTTTTGCAGGCCACCACTGGACCTGCAAAAAACCATGCAAGGTCTCTTGCATTTCTCGCATCTGCCTTTGGAGGTGCTCCATATCCCTCTCTGTGTGCTTACATTTACAAGTCTGTTTCTTTCCACTCTGTTTTCGCCTGTTTTCGCCTCTGTTTCGTTATCCTCCTCCTGTGGCTCCTGCTCTGGCTGTTGCAATGCTTGGTCTGGCAGAACCTCGTAGGAAAAGCCACTGCTAACCTCTTCCTTCAGCATGGCTCAACAATATAAAGGAAGTGGATATAATCCAGGTAGCTTTCGCCCCCTCTCGGACGAACAGGCTCCTTTGGCTGTTTATTTATTCATACCTTCCATTATGTAATTTATATTATTAATCACTATAGAAATAACAATAATCAAACCAATTATTTATGCTAAATAAATATGTATACACTATGTACATATTTAACCAAACATACATTATGCTATATTATATTATTATTTTGTATTACATAAAGCAACAAGTAATATGCTTTACATGATATGTTTTAATCCCTAATAACAACAAACAGCTTGTTCCTCAGGAGGCAAAAAGAGAATGTGCCGGCCGGCTGGCTCGCACCTGTATTTGTAGATGTTGATTGCATGCGGGGGTGTGATTAATCTGCTATACTTCTCCTGACAGCTCACCCTCGGCGAGGCTGACCTATTCTGTGGCGTGTTGACCGAGGTGAAATAGAACACCCTTAACAGTTACTCTTCTGGTTATTAACAACTTGGTTTTGAATCTGTCCTTAGATGGAAGGGTTACAGTCGAGATTTTATGGATATTGAGATATTGAGCAAATGAAAAAACACCTTTGTCTGTGCTCCACACCAACAGCATTAATATCGCATTTAATGCATTTGGCTTCTGTCTTTATATGATCATAGTGTGTCATTCTCCAACATAATCATGGTACAACAACAATGCCAATGAATGTCATCAGTCACAACTGACAGTGTTATTGCTTATGCATGACTAGATTCATGTTGGTTATAATTAGATCATCTATATTTGAATAGGAAGTATGTAGAGATGTTGCCTACCTCCTGATGCAGTCAGGATCAAATCATTACTGTCGTCTTCATATGTATATAAGGCCCTGCAGAGAAGAGAAAGAGAGACATTTTCAGTAAAGAAACTATTCAATCAAATAAACAACATCATTAACAATTTGACATAAAGTACTCAAAAACCATTACGAAGGATGTTAAATTACAGGTGAATTGTGTAAATCTTTTATGTCAAATTACTTTCTTTTATGCCAGCTTATATGCAGAAACAACTGTAAAGGGCCGTTCACACAGAATGCGTTTTTGCATATTGCTATGTATATGCTAATACGTTCTATGTGTTTTTTTTTTATTCCAATGCTACAAAGGTGTTCTTGGTGGGGGGGGGGGGGGTTCTCAGCAGACACTAGTCTGATTGCTTAGAAAAGTATTAGCTCATCTCTCTAAAGCAAGCGGTGTCATTAAGACAGAGTCAATTATTACACAGAATTACAAAAGTGCAACCTCTTTCACTACAACCCCTTTTTAAAAGGTTTCATCTCCATGGTTTTAGTGACAGTTTTGAAATGGGCCCAAACAGAATGGAATTCATACTATCCAGAGGGGCCGAAGCGGTCCACTCTGGGCCAAGAGTGCTGTTAGCATGGAGGAGAAAATGGCATTATCATCTGTCATCTGAGAGTGTTGCGAATGAGGATAAAATATGGAGCGCTAGTACTTGTTAGCCTTCTAACAATATTGCAATGGCTACTTTTATCATTTCGTCTTTTTGTTGCTTGGCTAAGGGAACACTTACCTGTAAAAGCAAGTATGATTCTGGTAACAATTCTAGTTCTAACGCAACATTCCAAGTTCTAACGCATAACCAGAGATATTAATGAACTATGTACTCTCAGATAAGATGTCCCCTAGCATTTCTAACATACCAGGGCTTTGATGTTTAATTCTTATAATAATGGAGGTAATCATTAACATACTGCAGCATAGAGCTAATCTCATTTCCCCATTACTGTGAAATAATGAGTGGGAGTTTGGAGCTACGCTAGTAAAGACAACAACAAGAGGAACAGAAGTTCTACTGCCGTAAGCTACAGTGTGAAGCATGGAAAATGGTGGCCCTTGCTCTTTAGGTTAACTGATGTACAGTGTTATGCATATACTGTTTTCCCTGCCTAATAAAAAGATGAACTTTTTCAATAGTAAGTACTGATAATGATGGCTTCTGAAAAAAACAAAAAACAAAAACATAACATTGGATAGTGCCTGAAATGGAAACTAGACTTACTTACATTTTCTGAAGATGCTAGTTGTGGGTGGCTGTTAGGGCAGTGCTATGCAGTTGCTAAGGTGTTCTGGGCATTTTTTTTTTTTTTTTTTTTAGCATATTACTATGCAGAGTCGAAGGTGTTCTGAGTGTTTTTACCGTGTTGCTGTGTAGCATCTCTAAGGTGTTCTGTAGGTGTGTCCCAAACTGCACACTTCTGCACTATTCCACGTCATTGTGTAGTGTAAGTAGTGAGAGTAGTATGTTAACATTGAAAATGCAAGTGTACTTTAAGTACCCGGATGATGCACTTTTTCAACCATCAAAACGGAGTGTGGAATGTTGGACATTTCATGCACTCAGAGCACGCGGCTTGCCGTACATAGTGGAAGGGGTGGAGTTATCTGGCTGCCCTGCTGGTCTGACAAAACAACTGTAAATAATGGAGAATGTAGCAGCTAGCAAAATTTCAAAATCGGATTAAATCACAAAAAAAAAAAAAAAAACATAGAGGTAGTCAAAAAAGCATGTGGCCACATCACATTTAAACACCGACCTGATGCATCCTGGACAGCAGCGAAGCACAACCTCTCACCTGTCAATCACCCGTGTCCCACCAAACAAAAGTTTAAACTTACATATGGATTTAAAAGGGAAATTACCGTTTGATCGGACAACTTAAAAACGAATACAAACCCAAGGATGAGAACTTCATGGCTCTTCCTCAGTGTGTCTGTCTGATTTCAACACGTAGAGGGACTAGATGACAAGCTAAGTTATTTCTTACACACACCTAGCGTTTCACTTCAGAAGACATACATTAATCCACTGGAGTCGTATGGAATACCTTTATGATGACTATGTGCTTTTTGGAGCTTCAAAAAGATGGCACCCATTCACTTGCATTTTATGGAACTACAGAGCTGAAATATTCTTCTAAAAATCTTAATTTGTGTTCTGAAGAAGACAGAAAGTCATACACATATGAGATGGCATGAGGGTGAGTAAACAAAATGTTTATTTTTGGGTGAATAAATCCTTTAATGCATGAACTTTGTCAGCCCTAAAATGTTAAAACTAAAACAAAAACTACACATAAAAAAAACTAAAATGTATCAAATTAGAAAACTAACAATCTTATAGTGCAATCTAAACTAAACTAAATAAAATAGAAAAAAAAAAAAAAAATATATATATATATATATATATATATATATATATATATATATATATATATATATATATATATATATAAACTATTATAATCATGATTATAGGTGGAAGTGAGGTCTGATTTAAATCACCCTCATCTGACTCATCTAAGAGTGTCATAATGAGAGGAATGTTGGTCTGCACTGGCGGATTAATCCTCATTCCCCAAATCATAAACTCCATAATCAGCTTTAGTAAATGACATCAACCAGAGATCACAGCACATAGTCTGTATATACTGTATGAACTAACAGCACAACGGTGCTTGCATCAGTTTCATTACTATCATTGATCTGGAAACACCAAATACCATTTAACTTAGGGTACGTTTACATGACAACGATGTACTAAAATCGGAAACGTTTTTCCTTTGCGTTTTTGAAAAGTTTCGCGTACAGACGACAACATTGTCAAAACGATCCCCGTTCACACGGATCAGCGAAAACAACTAAAAACACTGTATTATGCATGCCAGGCCAGTAGTTGGCAATGTCACTTTGTAAAGAAACACTACGCGCCTGCGCACATAAGCCTTCTTCCACAGAGCGGTGAATACAAACAATGAAGATGGCGAAAGCATCGAGCAATTTTGTCTGGATGGAAGATGAGGTTGCATTATTACTACAATTAATTTGCCGGAGAAGCGTCAATAAACTCAAAATCTTGAGCAGCACAAACACAGTCCTGTAGTCCACCACTGTAGTTTTGAATGTCTCGCGCATTGTTTTGAAGTACTCGCACGCATGCCTATAGACTGAACTCTCAAGATTATTCAGTAAACTCTGCTCATTTTTACCATCACTTCATCTCCTGCCTTCTTCTGTATTCCCCCTGTTGACTCTTGGGCTGGTAGTAGAGTAAGTTAACATAACAAGCTGTTGATGTTGACTGGTTTTGGATATCAGACAGAACTCTGATATATGGATATCTTCTGATGGAGAGAGAAGTCTTGTGTACACTGGATCTAACATGCATTTTCACTGCCTCATGTTTTCATATTCTAAGCATATCGTTGAATACTGTACATGGCATCACATCTCTGTCTATAGGCTATATACATAAGCGGTGGGTGAATGAATTGCAGGGTAAAGGTACATCAAATAAAATTAAGTAAATAAATAAATAACATTTAAAAAAACAAATACATTTTTCCCATCTGAATCCATACACTAATTTCAAGATTTTTAAACTGCAGGTTCTGCCTACTGTACAATGTTCACACTCCATACAAAACGCTCCAAATGAATAAATTGTTGATTATTGTTATTTGCACAGACACCAGTATTCATATTGATAATTATACATCTCAAATTGATGCCTATCAATCCATAATTCTTTATATAACACGTAATACGCGTGCGCATGACGTCATCGTTTTCACAAATTCACATTTTTGCATGTTTATACGGAGACGATAACAGCATCGTTTTCAAAAACGTGCAATTTGAAACCCGTTTACAAAAGTTTGCGTTTTCAGGCCCCAAAACGCCGTTGTCGTGTAAACGAACAGCCAAAACGCATACAATTTTTTCTGTATTTAGTTGAAAACGTTGTCGTGTAAACGGCCACTTACATTATGTGGCTTGGTCTTCAATAATGTGAGGGAGTATATGCTCATAATTATAAACTAATTTGAGATTAATGTGATATGTGGTTGATCCCCTTTGTGTCTAAGGGTAACAGGGGTATAACATTAAATAAAAAGATAGAGGGTAAACTATTTGAGTGCTAGGAATCAAGGACAGACCCAAGATGTACCAAAAGAAAATGAGTTTATTATATACAATAACTTCAGTCGTAAGTGCAAATAAAGTGTAGAGGAAATATTAACAATATATATACAAAACTCTTCAAATCGAAGTTAACAAAGTCGCACTAGGCAAGGAGGGGAAAAGGGACACGGAAGGTGCCAAAGAAAAGAACAAAACAAAACAAAACACAAACTGTCTTCCAATTTAAACCTCTAAACTGTCTAAAGAAAATATAGAAAGAAAAGAATCCTCAGCGACGCCTTATCTAAACTACCCTAACAATCTAAGAAAAAAATGACAGAGGGTAGCACTCGCCCCTAAACCTAGTGAATCTATACAAAGTCATAGAACCTAAGTGTTGTGCAATATACACTATATTGCCAAAAGTATTCGCTCATCTGCCTTTAGACGCATATGAACTTAAGTGACATCCCATTCTTAATCCATAGGGTTTAATATGACGTCGGCCCACCCTTTGCAGCTATAACAGCTTCAACTCTTCTGGGAAGGCTTTCCACAAGGTTTAGGAGTGTGTTTATGGGAATTTTTGACCATTCTTCCAGAAGCCCATTTGTGAGGTCAGACACTGATGTTGGACGAGAAGGCCTGGCTCGCAGTCTTCGCTCTAATTCATCCCAAAGGTGCTCTATCGGGTTGAGGTCAGGACTCTGTGCAGGCCAGTCAAGTTCTTCCACACCAAACTTGCTCATCCATGTCTTTATGGACCTTGCTTTGTGCACTGGTGCGCAGTCATGTTGGAACAGGAAGGGGCCATCCCCAAACTGTTCCCACAAAGTTGGGAGCATGGAATTGTCCAAAATCTCTTGGTATGCTGAAGCATTCAGTGTTCCTTTCACTGGAACTAAGGGGCCAAGCCCAGCTCCTGAAAAACAACCCCACACCATAATCCCCCTCCACCAAACTTCACAGTTGGCACAATGCAGTCAGACAAGTACCGTTCTCCTGGCAACCGCCAAACCCAGACTCATCCATCAGATTGCCAGATGGAGAAGCGTGATTCGTCACTCCAGAGAACGCGTCTCCACTGCTCTAGAGTCCAGTGGCGGCGTGCTTTACACCACTGCATCCGACGCTTTGCATTGCACTTGGTGATGTATGGCTTGGATGCAGCTGCTCAGCCATGGAAACCCATTCCATGAAGCTCTCTATGCACTGTTCTTGAGCTAATCTGAAGGCCACATGAACTTTGGAGGTCTGTAGCGATTGACTCTGCAGAAAGTTGGCGACCTCTGCGCACTATGCGCCTCAGCATCCGCTGACCCCGCTCTGTCATTTTACGTGGCCTACCACTTCGTGGCTGAGTTGCTGTCATTCCCAATCGCTTCTACTTTGTTATAATACCACTGACAGTTGACTGTGGAATATTTAGTAGCGAGGAAATTTCACGACTGGACTTGTTGCACAGGTGGCATCCTATCACAGTACCACGCTGGAATTCACTGAGCTCCTGAGAGCGGCCCATTCTTTCACAAATGTTTGTAGAAGCAGTCTGCATGCCTAGGTGCTTCATTTTATACACCTGTGGCCATGGAAGTGATTGGAACACCTGAATTCAATTATTTGGATGGGTGAGCGAATACTTTTGGCAATATAGTGTATGTCAAGTGACAGTTCTTACCTGTCCTCTTTTCCCCGTCTGTGATAACACAGCGGTTTACAAGTAACGTGTTTGAAGATGGTGAATCACACAACAAGAGACAGCAACAAGAGACAACATTAAGTGAACAAACAATACCAAAACAACACCATTAACAAAGTAGGACAGAGTTGTAAAAAGCTATGAGCAAGTAAGCAAGTAAAACAGTAAACGAGTAAGCTGCCATGCTAGCTGTGGTGCGCTCTTTTATGGCAATGTGGTCTGCTCCAATTGGCGGACGTAACACCCCCACCCATAACAAGGCAACAAAAACATGTTTATGACATCTAAAAAGGCAACTAGATTTGTAGAAGATGTGAGTGCAGGTGCCTTCCTGTAGAAGAAGTGTTTGCCAAGGTGTTGCTTTGTGTTTTCTAGGGTGTTCTCTGTGGTTGCTGGGTGGTTTCTTACAGGCCTAAGTCAAAAGAATCCACCCCCAAGTTTCTATGATTTTGACTCGGGTCTCTTCTTCAGTGCAATGGAATGGAATGGAATATGGAAGGGCACTTCTAAAGTCAATTGTTCAGCCTTTCTAACAGGCTGATACACTGTTTGAAATATACAGTAGAATAATGTTGAAAGAATAACACTAGTCCCCAGTGCACTGTATATATACACTTGCCCATTGCAAGATCATCGCATTATGTGGATCCAGTGAGGAAAGAGTTTAGATAACTCAATCCATCACAATTGATTATTTAGTTCATGCTATTATAATGTTGATTATATGGGAACTAGAAGACCATCATGTGTTCTGGAAAAAATATACCCTACAGCATCAAAATAGACCTACTTGACTATGCTCTAATTGTTTTCTATCTGAGTCATCTCACAATTTAACATCTAGGCCAGATGCCTAAACCTTAACCAAAAATTCCTGTTATGCTCCAAGTTTCTCTTTCATCACCTCTACCCAAACCATTTCCCCTTTGCCTGCTAACAATCTACACTCACGGCCCTAACAGAGCTTTGCCCACCAACCTAATATGACCCCTCCCCACGGGGCCCCAGCCAGAGTCATTAGCTCATTCGCAGCCCGTCCCACGGTCACCCTGCCAACATGAAGTATACTGTTGAACATACCACATAGCATGAGCACAACAACAAAATAACTAACAAAACTAGAAGTTCTGCTAATGTAATTGTCACAGAAACTATTACAGAAAATCACAGGGGAAGGAGGTGCAGATTTTGCTGTTGTGCTTCTATAAATAATTCAATTTAAAGCAGACGCGTTTTATTATTCATAAAAGACTCCCATGACCTAGAAACATAGCTCTGAATGTTAGCGAGCCCTGGGTGAGGTGATTCGCTCAATCCCGAGAGTGGGGGGCCTCCTTCATTGTCTCGCATTGTGGGAATGATGCGAATAAACACTCTAAAATCACACTAATTAGAGTGCTCCCTTTCCGGGAAAGAAACGTTGCTTTTCTCTATGCCACATCAACACTAGACAAACTACTGGAAAGAATGGAATGTTTGATGTTTCAAAGACATGAATAGTTTGACTAAAACATACATATTGGCTAGGGATGTCATATGTACCAGTACTTCGGAACAAAGTCTTTCTGCAGTATCAGTAGCGGTAATGCGACTGCACGCATGAGGAGTTAAATGTATTTCTTGGACAAATTGGTCATCTTGGCAAGGTAGTAATGTAACCAGTTGGTTATGTCAAAGAATGTCAGATAAAATATTGAATTTTATTTTTTTTAATGATTTTTTTTAGAGTCTAAAAGACCTGCTGCTGTTTATTATGTCAAATATTAATCAGACAACAATATTGACAAGAAAAAGAGAAGACCATTTACTGCAGTTAATGCAGACTTTCTAATTCATTAAGTCATCTTCATTATTAATGACTGTTTACTTGAATAATTCATTATTATATGATTAATATTTACTTAATTGAGAAATCCTTAAAAGTGACACGCTAATGTTTAAATTATTATTATTATTTATATTCATATACATTTTTTTAAATAGTAGTGTGTTCAATAACACATTCGTTTTTGTTTTGGTAGAGAATTGTAAAATTTTACTGGTTTCATTGGTTTTGACTACTGCAATTTTGTTATCTTGACAACTATTGTGACAACTAGTGAATTTCCTCATTGTCAAAGGTGCGCTCAGTAAGAATTTATCTATGTCATCCTGGACTTGCTCTGACACCTAGGGGCATAGATGCATCATGATGTCATTGTGAAAAATAACTATTCACACTCAGCCATGATGAAATTAACTGAAGAGTGAAAGTGTCCAATAACAGGGCGGTTACAGAGATTAAGTGAGTAGTATTCAGCTGGTCATGTCATCTCCATGAAGGGGCCCTCTCAATGTAGAATAAAACAGCTTTTCTAAGATTACTGATATTGATATGGAGTTTTCATCTCATGAGTGCTCATTAATTTATACATATGTTTTAAAACTGTACATTGCGCTAGCAGGAAGTAGGAAGTAATCGCATTCACATAGCTGATGATGAGCGTGATTCAGATGTTGCATTTTCGCTTTAATATAAAATTTTTACTCCACTGATGGTTAGGTTTGGGGATGGGGTTTTCATTAGGAGGTAGAGTTAATAAAATATGCATTCCTGTTGACTATTACATCATTTACAACTAAAAATACAACTTACTTTTGGCGCCACCACATGGACATTTCACCTGGAAACTGGCACTCACACGTGCTTATACGTTCAACAATACTTCTATCTTCGGCCACTGGAGGCAGTGATTTGAATTTTGATCCGATTGTTCCGATTGTTTCTCAGAGGGTCGCCATGTCCAATCTGTCTCATATCCATGACAGCGCTCTTTTTCCAGGAAGCTGAAGAAATCAAACATTTCCAAAATGTTGCCTACAGCCTCAAAAACTGATCCCACATGTGTAATATATCTTACATCGATGAGAAACAAGAGGCAAGTCATTTTCTCTAAAGTGAACACACATGTCCCCTTAAAGCAGAAATTTTCTCTCCTGTTATGCAAAAGAGTGAGAGATACTGTTTGTGACTTTGCAGAGAAAAGGTCACAGCTTGGTAATATGGTTTTGTAGTTCATGTTTTTCAAGTTGTAACGAATATACTGACCAGGGAAATGTCACATTTCAATACGGAAAAGTAGCAAAATGAACAGAATACACAACTGTCCAGACGGCATGCATTTACTGCCAACAGGGAGAGGAAATGCTGTGATAACAGATTTCATTTAATAATATCAGGACTCTCAGGTGTGCTCTGGGGAAGGGCATTGAAAATGGCACACAGTTAGATTGTAGAGATATTAAAAACAACAGACAACAAACACTCACACTACTAGTCAAAAGTACACCTTATTCTTTCAAATTAATTTGTGCACATTTTACAATAATAGTAAAGTCATCATGATTATTAAATAACACATAGAAGTATGGGAATTATGTAGTGACTAAATAAATAGTTAAATAAATCAAAGCTGTCTTGAGCGTCTTTAAAGTAGCCACATTGTCTAGATTACATATATGCACTCTCTGAGCAATCTCTCAACCAACTTCATGAGGTGCCACTTGGGATGCTTTTTAAGCAGTATTAAAGGAGTTTGCTTTCATACAACAGTTATACATTATAAAAATATGAATAAGGCTGTAATTTTTCACGAAAATGTTTAGTACAGTCTATGGCTGCTGATTTAGCATGTTAATTTAGTGTGATTAATTAGATGAAAAATAACGCGCAAAATAAATTATGATTAATCATGCCCATGACCCGTAAGTAAGTTCTGTAATAAGGAATATTCCTTCCACCTGAACAATTCAAGCTTTTATGACTTTTTTGGGGGGCTTTCTCATAATATTGTAAATACAGTAAATATTGATAAGCGATTGGTTCAATTAATTCATCGGCACATCATTTAATGAATTTAATTAAACATTTTAAATCGATTGACAGGTCTGTATGGACCAATAAACTACTAAATCTACTAAATGGTATTTAAAAAATATTAGGTGCATCCCAAACCACACACTTCTGCACTATTCTATGCCATTTTGTAGTGTAAATAGTGCGAGTAGTATGTTTTCACTGAAAATTCATCAAAAAGAAGTGTAATTTCAGTACGGATGATGCTCTTTTTCAGCCATCAAAATGGAGTGTTGATTGTTGGACACTTCATGCTCTCAGTGCTCGCGGCTTGCCGTACATAGAGGAAGGGGCGGAGTTACGTGGCTGCACTGCTGGTCTGACAACAGTTGAAAATAATGAAGAATGTAACAGCTACCAAAACTTCAGTGGATACAGCACCTTATAAAAACACAATGCTGAAAATCATCTGTTTGCACTGAACAAAGAAACACACTTATCACACAAAGACACACAAAAATTGTTCTGCTGTTCTCTTGCAAAGCAAATGCCTCTTTACAAACTACAAAGCTCATCAAAATGTCCAGCCACAGAGGAATTCAAGCAATTACATTTTGCAGTGTTGTGGACTGCAAATCAAGAGGGGGAGGCAGATTCCATTTAAACATAATAATCAAAGGATATAAACATATCATCATTTACAACAGGCTGATACTGCCAGTTTAGATGAAGAAAAAAAATATGCAAAAACCACAGTTTTAGACTTATTAAGTCACTAAACATAAAAAACACTTGAACATTGGAATCCACGGAGAATGCATAATGTGAGAAAGAGTGAAAATTTAAATGAGAGAGGAAGTGACCTCCTCTCACCTTGCACACGGACAAACCTGACAGTCCCTGTGTGATTCACAGCAAACAATGAATGTCCATTTATAGATCACACAATCAGCACTGCATGCATGGATATATAGTATATGCGCTGCATTTGATGTACCGAGAACAGACGTTTTAATTGAAACACCAATTGAGAGAGAAAAAAGGGGAGGCTCAGTAAAACGGAAAATGACGTACACTTCAAAGAACAGGAAAGCGCTGTAAATATAGAAATGCTCTGAAATAGAACAACAGTTCTTGGTTTTAGCCCATAGTTCATTAGGGCTGATGCAGGATTACAGACCAGTAGTAAAACATCACCTCTGTTCTGTGGCCTGATCAGAGTTTATTTGCAACACTCGGTCCAGAAGCTCATTTAAATAAGCAGCATTATTATAAGATAACAGTGAAAGCAGGCTCAAACAGTTTTTTTTTTGTTTTTTTTTTTGCAGATTTTGAAGAAAATCTGTGGAACTAATTTAAACATGATGGACAGAAATCACAAGAAACAGAGGGAATGGCTTATAATCTACCGTTTACGTTCACACATTTGGCAGACAGCTTTATCCAGTATATATAATAATACAGTATTTACAGTAGTCGCTATATTTATATAGTGAAACGTTCACTGTGTGGCGCTTAGAGTTACATTTTCTCCCAGTTTTTAAGGTTAAAGGGTTAGTTCACATTTACTCACCCCCATGCCATCCCAGATGTGTACAACTTTCTTTTTTCAGCAGAACACAAACAAAGATTTTTAGAAGTATATCTCAGCTCTGTAGGTCCATATAATGCAAGTGAATAGTGATCAGCATTTTGAAGCTCCAAAAAGCACAGACAGACATAGTAAAAGTAATCCCTACGATTCCAGTGGTTAAATGAATGTCTTCTGAAGTGATGTGATTGCTTTGGGTGAGAAACAGATCAATATTTAATTCCTAAAAAAGCAAATGTGAGATGAAAAATGCAATTGCTGAAGCAACCTGTGGTGTTTATATGACACTTTCAACTCATGTGTCAACTGTGCTCTGCAGGACTCCTACCTGGTCCCTTGCATTGCAAGTGCAACTTTTTATCAGTTGAGCTACCGTGCAATTTAATTGCACTAAAAACTTAAATGTAGTTGGTTATGTAGTGCAAACATCCTAATATATCACCACAAGTCATGCATTATAATAAAAGTGTTTTGATGTCATAGGATAGCATTACATGAAGAACAGGGTGAAAAGTGTTTATAATCTGCTGTATTACACCTCTAGTGTTTAATTTACCAAAAAACTGATGCAATATGCACAAAGTGCCACGTAAAAATCCTTTTGCAAAAATATAAGTACAGTAACGTGAATCTATGAGACCACGTTGGCTCTACCAGTTGAGCTACAAGATCTCATAAACCAAATAAAAATGACAGAGAAATTCTGCAAGAAAAAGTGATAGAAAAGAGATATTTGAAAGTAGTGGTGAGAAGTTCTAGAGAACTTTGACAGATTTAAGTATAGAGATGTTTATGCACTACATGGCATGTCAGGCTAACATGAAAGAAAAGAAAAGAAACAAGCAGCTGTCACCCACTGCTCTCTACCCAATCCTCTGAGATCTCTGTAGTGCACATCAAATAACCCGAACACTGCAGCTTTGTTTTAGCAGTGGACAATATTTGATTAATGAATATGATTTTCAGATAGAAGTCAAAAATAAGGGATTTGTGTAAAAACAGACTTTAGTCAGAAGAGCTATCATAATTAATTTGATGTAAATGGAAATGAGGCTGTGAGATATGGAAGTGTGTTCAATATGTTAAGACTATGACTTATATTTAGGACTACGGCATTTTAACCAACTTTCATTTGCATTAATTAAACATGGCATCCACTCTGACTAAGGTCTCTGGAATGGGAGGAGGGGATACAGAGGGAGACAGAGAGCGATAGAGGGAGGAAGAATGAAGCAGATGGAAGCATCTGGCAGTGTGAGTCTGCAGGCTATAGGACAGGAGATGGGGAGGAGGGGTCATGAGCTAAGAGGGGTCAGGCTGACACATGGCCATGTGGCATGACAAAAGGAATCTTAACCAGACCATCAGCAAATCTGAATATAATGTGTGAAGATGGCACATGTACTATGAAACATAATTCCGGTTATTCACACCTCTCAGAATAAGAAAATAATGATTCTGTTGCTGAGCAGTAGTACACTGGGAAGTATGCCCATGCTTTTGGTTCATTTGCTTGCTTGTTGTCACTGTATGGGTGTAGACTACACATGCTATGTTTACTTCACCAGTTTACACCAGTATGCTACAAGGGTGTGCAATATATCAATGACCATAGTAGCATTTTTTTTATTATTATTTGCATTGCTCTGATTAAACCGATACTGGACACAGTTGGATACTAAACATTTAGCTTTTCATATTGTACATTATAATGTTGTAATGATTTCAGTCAAGCAAATATTGCTGTTTGTGTGATGTGTTGTATATTGTAATATATTTGTACAGCATTGTACAAATACAGTTTGTACTGTATTGGAGTGTATTGTTCCCTATCTGTCACTCACTCGACGTTGTGTCGATGTAGTGACACTAGGGGTCACTCTTGGGAGCCCGAAACACCTCTGGTCTTTGAAAAAAGGCCAATGAGAATTGGCGAGTGGTATTTGCATACCACTCCCCCGAACATACGGGTATAAAAGTTGCTGGTATGCAACCACTTATTCAGATTTTCTCTTCAGAGCCGAAAGGTCGATGCTCACTGAGCTGAATTCTCACGGCTGTTCATTCACCTCTGCTGGATCTGATGGCGCATTTCAGCGGCTTCTCCCCCTCTGCACTGGTGCACGGCAGAGAACACCCCTGGGCGCTTCGGCAGAAACAAAAGAGTATATTCTAAAAAAAAAAAAAAAGTATATTTCTCTAAAAGAGCAGCACACACAGAATGTCTTTCCTTTTGTGTGTTATTCCTGGTTGCGGTCGTTATCTCTCACCTTCTGATGGTCACAATCGCTGTCTTTCGTGTCTGGGCGCTACCCACGCGGAGACAGCATTCATGGATGGGTCATGTACTCATTGAGAGAACATGACCATGGCAACGTTGTGGTCGCGGCTTGCCTTCGTAAGAAAGCAAGCCACTCTAGCGGCTCCCCGCCTCGGTCCTTCTACCTATGGGTATGAGACCAGCGCGGCTAGCACTGGGGGCGATTTGGGGACCTCAATGGGACCACCTCCGCCGGGTATCCCCCCAAGGACCTCCCATTCCCCAGCATGCTCGTCTGCCCCGATCGGGCTTCCGGATGAGTCCGCTGGCTCGTCCCACAGCAAGTTCGACCTCTTGTTCGGAGCCCGTGAAGGTGATGAGCTCTCGAGCGCAGCATCGGAGAGCGGGCTCGTCCAGTCGGACGCGGAAGCCTCAGCTGAGCTTCCCCCCTCGGGTACGGTTGCCCAGTCACAGGCTGACGCGGAGATGACGGACATGCTTTCCCGGGCAGCCACGAGTGTCGGGCTAGAGTGGAACCCTCCGCTCTCCCCTGAACCCTCGTGGCTCGATGATTGGTTCCTGAGCCCGCGGCGCTGCTCACAGCCACGCCCCGCCCCAGTTCCTTTCTTCCCGGAAGTGCACGAGGAGCTGACAAGGTCGTGGGAGGCACCTTTTACTGCCCGGTCCCGATCTTTCAGCTCCCCCACCCTCACTACCCTCAATAGTGGGGCGGCCAAGGGGTATTCGGTGATCCCCCTGGTGGATAAGTCACTCGCGGTGCACCTATGCCCGCAGAGCGCTGCTACCTGGCGCGGGCGCCTGAAGCTCCCGTCCAGGGCCTGTAGGTTTACGTCGTCCCTGACAGCCAAGGCCTATGGTGCCGCTGGACAAGCCGCCTCCGCCCTGCACGCCATGGCTCTCCTGCAAGTCCACCAAGCCAAGGCTCAAAAGGAACTGCACGAGGGTAGTTCTGCCCCGGGATTGATGCAGGAACTGTGCTCGGCGACCGACCTCGCCCCCCGGGCGGGCGATGTCCACCTTGGTGGTCCAGGAGCGCCACCTTTGGCTCAACCTGGTCGAGATGGGAGAGGCTGACAAGGCACAGTTCCTTGGCGCCCCCATTTTCCAGGTTGGCCTGTTCGGCGACACCGTCGAGGACTTTGCCCAGCAATTCTCGGGGGTGAAGCAGCAGACGGAAGCTATCCAACACATCCTGCCCCCGTCTGCTCATCGCCAAGGGCATCCTTCTGCGGTGACTGCACCGGCTCCGCCGCAGCCCGGCCCCGGCGTGGAGCCCACCACAGGAAGCAGACGCCACCCGTCTCACGGCCGGCCGCCAAGAACCCGAGAAAGACTTAGAAGCGCCCCTGAGACAGGCGAACCAGGGACGAGGAAACCTGCTGCTCTGGAGCTGGTAAGCAGACCACTCCATCCCCCGGTGGAGGGCCGGGAGGAGAATCTTTTGTTACCTTTTCATTTAATTTCACCGCATGCCCAAGTGGCTGCGGTACCCAAGAGTTCAGCAAAAGAGCGGTTTCCTTGTTCCCTGGGTCACATACCCGGTGCGCACGGCCGTCATCACGACCACCGTCCACCATACCATTTCGGCAGGTTTGGCGCTCCAGCAGCGGTCTTCCCAGCCCCTGCGTGCCCAGCTGTGGCACAAATCCGCCCCCGATGCGACGGTCTCCACGGGTCACGAGGACAAGCCTCTTCCTCCCCTGTCCCAGGCTGTTACAGGGGTGGTCACAAGGAGCCAGGTAAGTGCTTCGATGTCCCTGAACTCAGCATGGCCACAGCATGACGTGGCACCACAGGCTCCATCCCACCGCGAGGCCCCACCCGCCGGTACATCTGACGAGATTGTCCCCTTGGTCCCCCTCGCCCAGAGCTTGGACGTGTGGCTTGCGCTTTCCAACCCGTCGCGATGGCTGGTCCGGACCGTCCAACTCAGCTAAGCGATTCAGTTCGCCAGGCATCCGCCCAGGTTCAGCAGCGTCCAATTCACCTCGGCGAAGGGCGAGAACGCCGCTACCTTGCGCGTGGAAATCGCTACCCTCCTACAGAAGGGTGCGATAGAGCCTGACCCTCCAGCCGAGATGAAGAAGGGTTCTTACAGCCCCTACTTCATTGTACCGAAGAAAGGCGGTGGGTTGCGGCCAATCTTGGACCTGCAAGTACTGAACTGGGCTTTACACAGACTCCCGTTCAAGATGCTGATGCAAAAATGCATTCTAGCGAGCATCCGGCATCAAGATTGGTTCGTGGCGGTAGTCCTGAAGGACGCGTAGTTCCACGTCTCGATTCTACCTCGACACGGACCCTTCCTGCGGTTTGCATTTGAGGGTCGGGCGTATCAGTACAAGGTCCTCCCTTTCGGCCTGTCCTTGTCCCCTCGCGTCTTCACGAAGGTCGCAGAGGCAGCCCTTTCCCTGTTAAGGGAAGTGGGCATTCGCATCCTCAACTATCTCGACAACTGGCTAATCCTAGCTCACTCTCGGGATGTGTTGTGTGTGCACAGGGACCTGGTGCTCTTGCACCTCAGCCGACTAGTGCATCGGGTCAACTGGGAAAAGAACAAGCTCCTCCCGGTTCAGAGCATCTCTTTTCTCGGCTTGGAGTTGGACTCAGTCTCGATGACGGCGCGCCTCACGAACGAGCGTGCACAGTCGGTGCTGACCTGTTTGAAGGTGTTCAGACACTCCAGACTCGAGTCCTGGGATGGGCATGGCGCCACGGGACACATCGCGTGGCCATCACACCAGTCTGTTGCTGCCTCTTCAGCCCTTGGACCTACCTCACATTTCTACGGGCAGGCATTCCCCTAGAGCAGGTCTCCAGGTGCGTCGTGGTTACGACAGACGCCTCCAAAACGGGCTGGGGCCCTGCTCGCCCTGCGGAGGTTCCGGCCGTTGATCCAGGGCAAGCATGTGTTAGTTCTTACAGACAACACGGCAATGGTGGCATACATCAACCGTCAAGGCGGTTGTATGTCACAACTCGCCCGCCGTCTCCTCCTCTGGAGTCAGGAGCACCTCAAGTCGCTGCGAGCCACTCACATCCCGGGTGACCTCAACACTGCAGCGGACGCGCTGTCACGACAGGTTACCCTCAGGGGAGAGTGGAGACTCCACCCTCAGGTGGTCCAGCTGATTTGGAGTCGATTCAGGCAGGCACAGGTAGACCTGTTCGCTTCCCAAGAATCCTCCCACTGGCCGCTCTGGTACGCCCTGACTGAAGCACCTCTTGGTATAGATGCGCTGGTACACAGCTGGCCCCCTGGAGTATGCAAATATGCATTTCCCCCAGTGAGCCTACTTGCATAGATGATGTAGGGAGGATGAGGAGCAGGTCGTCCTGGTAGCACCCTACTGGCCCACCCAGACGTGGTTCTCGGACCTCACGTTCCTCGCGACAGCCCCCCGGCGAATTCCCCTGAGGAAGGACCTTCTTTCTCAGGGACGGGGCACCATCTGGCACCCGCGACCAGACCTCTGGAATCTCCATGTCTGGCCCCTGACGGGACGCAGAAGACTTAAGTGGCCTACCACCCGCGGTGGTAGACACAATCATTCAGGCTAGGGCTCCCTCTACAAGGCGCTTGTATGCCTTGAAGTGGCATCTGTTCGCTAAGCGGTGTTCTTCCCGACACGAAGACCCCCAGAGATGCACTGTCGGGTCGGTGCTTTCCTTCCTGCAGGAGAGGTTGGAGGGGCAGCTGTCCCCCTCCACCTTGAAGGTGTATGTAGCTGCTATAGTGGCACACCACGACACAGTGGACGGTAAGTCCTTAGGGAAGCACGACCTGATCATCAGGTTCCTGAGAGGCGCCAGGAGGTTGAATCCCTCCAGACCGCGTCTCATTCCCTCATGGAACCTCTCTGTAGTTGTTCAGGGTCTATGGGGAGCCCCCTTTGAGCCCCTGCAGTCAGCTGAGCTTAAGGCACTCTCTTTAAAGACTGCCCTCCTGACTGCGCTCACTTCCATCAAGAGTGTAGGAGACCTGCAAGCGTTCTCTGTCAGTGAAACATGCCAGGAGTTCGGTCCGGGCTACTCTCACATGATCTTGAGACCCCTATTTGCCCAAGGTTCCCACGACCCCATTTAGGGATCAGGTGGTGAACCTGCAAGCGCTCCCCCAGGAGGAGGCAGACCCAGCCCTGATGTTGTTGTGTCGAGTGCGCACTTTACATATCTATTTGGATCACACACAGAGCTTTAGAGTCTCTGAGCAGCTCTTTGTCTGTTTTGGTGGACAGCGGAAAGGAAGTGCTGTCTCCAAGCAGAGGATCCGCCACTGGGTCATTGACACAATAGCAATGGCATATCATGCTCAGGACGTGCCGCCTCCTGCAGGGCTATGAGCCCAATCTACCAGGAATGTGGCGGCCTCCTGGGCCTTGACCAGTGTAAATAAAAAAACTTCTTTTTTTGCCCTTGCTACAGTATATAGATCACCCGGGCCTTATTCTGATTTCCTTGGTGAATTTGCTAATTTTTATCAGATCTTGTAGTTACTGTAGATAGAGCTTTAATTGTTGGTGACTTCAACATTCACATAGATAATGAAAATGACACATTGGGATTAGCATTTATCGATATTCTCAACTCTCTTGGAGAATGTGACAGGACAAACTCATCACCATAATCATACACTAGATTTAATTCCATCATATGGAGTTGATGTTGATACTATAGAAATTCTGCCACAGAGTGATGACATCTCAGATCATTACCTCATCTCTTGTATGCTGCGATCAGCTAATGTTACTCAATCTACACCATGCTATCGTTCAGGTAGAACTTTTCTTTCGACCACTAAAGACAGCTTCACTAATAGTCTTCCAGATCTATCCCATACACTCAATAAGCCCCAAAGTCTAGAAGAACTTGATGAAATAACAGAAAATATAAATACAGTCTTCTCTAGCACTCTTAATAGTGTCGCCCCCCTTCAATTAAAGAAAATTAAAGAAAAAAGCCCTGCACCATGGTACAATGATCACACTTATTCTCTCAAGAGAGCAACTCGAAAAATGGAGCACAAGTGGAATACAAAATTAGAGGTATTTTGCGGTGCATGGAAGGATAGTGTCTGTAGCTACAGACAGGCACTAAAAGCAGCCGGGTCAGCATATTTTAGCAAACTCATAGAAAATAACCACAACAATCCTAGGTGTTTATTTAGTACTGTGGCTAAATTGGTTAGGAATAAAGCCTCAACTGAACCAGATATTCCGTCGCAGCACAATAGTAATGACTTCATGAATTTCTTTCTGATAAAATTGAAATAATCAGAAATAAAATTGGAATTGTGCAATCATCTGTCACAGTACCTCAGAAAACAGTGTCTCATAATTTTCTTCATGTGCAACTTCAATCCTGTCATAGGTCATGATGAGCTAACAAAACTTAGCGAAACATCAAAAGCCACAACATGTATGTTGGATCCAATGCCAACTAAGCTCTTAAAAGAGGTATTCCCTGTAATCGCAGAGCCTCTTCTTAATATTATTAACTCCTCACTATCCTAAGGACATGTCCCAAGAAACTTTAAAATGGCAGTTATCAAACCGCTTATTAAGAAGCCACAATTTGATCCTGGAAAACTGGCTACTTATAGACCGATTTCAAATCTCCCGTTTATGTCAAAAATGCTAGAAAAGGCAGTGTCCTCTCAACTATGTTCATTTCTACAGAGAAATAGTATATATGAACAATTTCAGTCAGGATTTAGGCCCCATCACAGTACAGAGACTGCACTTATCAGAGTTACAAATTACTTGCTCTTATCATCTGATCGCAGCTGCATTTTACGTCTAGTGCTTTTAGATCTTAGTGCTGCCTTCAACACGATAGATCATGACATTCTCTTGAATAGGCTAGAGAATTATGTTGGCATTTGTGGACTTGCAGAAGCATGGTTTAGGTCCTATATACAGACCGCTACCACTTTTTCTATGTAAATGAGGAATTGTCAAATCAAACAAAAGTTAAGTATGGAGTGCCACAGGGATCAGTTTTAGGGCCTCTGCTTTTCTCATTGTAAATGCTTCCCCTGGGAGATATTATCAGGAATCGTGGAATAAGTTTCCACTGTTATGCCGATAATACCCAACTTTATATTTCTTCAAAACCTGAAGAAATTTCACAATTCTCCAAATTAGCAGAGTGTATCAATGAAATCAAAGATTGGAGGGCCAGAAATGTCCTTCTACTCAATTCCGACAAAACAGAGCTACTAATTAATGGACCAAAAACCTCTAAAAACAAGCTGCTAAAACATAATTTGACTCTCGATGGATGCACTGTTACATCGTCTTCAACAGTGAAGAACTTAGTGTTATATTTGATACCAGTCTGTCCTTTGAAAATCAAACGACCAATGTTTGTAGAACAGCATTCTTCCACCTAAGAATTATTGCTAAATTATGACACATTCTCACTGTTGTTGATGCTGAAAAACTAATTAATGCGTTAGTGACCTCAAGACTGGATTATTGTAATGCATTACTGGGAGGATGTCCAACAAGATTAATAAATAAACTTCAATTGGTTCAAAATGCAGCAACCAGAGTGCTGACTAGAACCAAGAAATATGATCATATTAGCCCCATTTTATCGTCGTTACATTGGCTACCTGTTAAATTTCGTATTAATTTTAAAATTCTGTTAAATACATAAAAAACTTTGAATGGCCTAGCTCTGCAGTACTTAAGTGACCTTCTACCATGCTATATTAAATCATGTTCATTACGATCGCAAAATTCTGGCCTGTTAATAGTTCCTAGAATATCAAAATCCACAAAAGGAGGTAGATCCTTTTCATATTTGGCTCCTAAACTATGGAATAGTCTCCCTAACACTGTTCGAGATGCAGACACACTCACTCAGTTTAAGTCTAGACTAAAGACTCATCTATTTAGCCAGGCATGCACCTAATTTATCCTTTAACTCACAATTAGTCTGCTTAGTTAGGTCTGCCGGAACCAGAAACCAGAAACATTGATCATGATCTATAACTCTGCAATAAATTGGATGGCATCTATGCTAATATTATTCTATTTGTATCCTTGTCTCAACCTCGGGACTCCTATCCTGAGGTCACCAGTACCGGCTGGATCCAGCTCCATTTCTGCAAGTGATGATGACTAAATGCAGCCGGTGCCAGCCAAACATCACGTCAGTCTATTATGATGGACTTCAGAGGATGAACTGATGCCAACTCCAACCATAAGACATTGGATACATCATATGCCATTGCCTGAACCTTGGATTTAGGATAGACCTCACTGAAATTACCGACTGGTTGAACTGCGATGCACCTCACTGATCTCTGCCTGCATCACCTCGGTCTAATGATGGACTACACTCTTATAATGGAATACATAGTCTATCAATTAATTGCCAACAAATCCTTTCATCAGCCAACTAACAAAGGACAATTCATCTATGTGAACTTCTGCAGTTAATCCAGGATGAACTTCAAAGACATTAGTAATTAATCTTACCAGTTCTTACAAAATCTTTGTTTAAACACTGACCCTTAACACTGTCACAGTCTGTCTCCCTCATTCTTCTTCAAGGACTCTTATTTTGAAGTTTTCCCCCTGGACTCCATTTCCCAGGATTCACTGCCCTAATCACTTCTATCAGTTCTTCATCATCTGCACCTGACTTCTATTCCCTCATTAGTTTCTCAGTGTATAAATACCCTCTAGTTTTGTTAAGTCTTTGTCAGTCCTTGAAGTGTTTCATTATGAGGTGTTATGTTGTGCTTAGTTTGAAAGTTCAAGATTTAGTGTTTGTTCCACTCCAGCGTTTACTATTGTTGAGCCTTTCTTCTGTTTCCACTCCTGCAATTGTCCTACTCCAATGTTTATAACTAAAAGATTCAAAGGAATCTTCTCCTGCATCTCCTCTCTTCCTCTCCAAGACACTCACATTACAAACACTTACTTAGTTTAATCATTTTAAACCATGATTGCACTATACATAATTTCTTCTTTTTCCCCTTTTTTACCCAATTTGGAATGCCCAATTCCCAGTGCACTTTTAAGTCCTCGTGGTCGTGTAGTGATTCGCCTCAATCCGGGTGGCAGAGGATGAATCCCAGTTGCCTCCGCGTCTGAGACCATCAACCCGTGCATCTAATCACATGGCTTGTTGAGCGTGTTGCCACGGAGACATGGTGCGCGTGGAGGCTTCATGCCATCCACCGCAGCATCTGCGCTCAACTCACCACGCACCCCACCGACAACGAACCACATTATAGCGACCACGAGGAGGTTACTGCATGTGACTCTAACCTCCCTATCAACCGGGCCAATTTGGTTGCTTAGGAGGCCTGGCTGGAGTCACTCAGCACGCCCTGGGGTTCGAACTAGCGAACTCCAGGGGTGGTAGCCAGCATTATACATAATTAAGTAATATTGGCATTATATTCATGATGTTAGCCAGAGGGGAACTGGCCCCACAGTGAGCCTGGATTCTCCCATGGTTATTTTTCTCCATTAACCAACATCTTATTTAGTTTTGTGTTCCTTGCCACAGTCGCCTTTGGCTTGCTCACTGGGGTTGTAAATACAATTATTATTTAATTATTTTGCAACACAATTCACAATCGTATTTTATCAGACTACACAATGATGAATCTAAGACATTATAGGTATTACAGTTTCATTTTCTGTTAATGCATGATTTTCTGTAAAGCTGCTTTGAAACGATGTGTGTTGTGAAAGGTGCTACACAAATATACTTGACTTGAATTTCAGCTGATTTCTTGCTTTTGGACACATGCACACGCACATGAAATGCATAAATGCACATATGCATTCTTGTACACAGTCACAAAGCAATGAGTGAAAGCACATGTATTCACACACACACACGCTCTTCTCTACCCAGCGCCTCACTTTCAGAACAAGTTAAAGCTTGCCCTTTCCTCCACTACCAGCAGCGCATCATTTGGACAGTCAAGAGCATACCTGCCGTTGCCATGGAGATGCAGGTCCACAGGCATCTCTCTGCTAGAGGGGTGTGTGCATGCTTCAGTGTTTGCTCACAGCATTAGGATGTTCCACAGCGGTCCACACATAGTGTGTTTTACAGATAAGACAACCCAATTCTACACACCAGGACAGACACACACCATTTCAAAACTCCAAGGCTTACTGAAACACCTGTATTTTTTGGCCCGCTTTGTGTGTGGAACAGGACAGTAAATGTCATGCACTTGTCAATAAGAGCAAAAAACATCAGTTTGGTTTTAGATTGTGTATCAGAAACCAGAAAGCATCTTTACATCAACACTGCAAGTATTAAAACATCACAGTTGGCACCCCATATAATGAAACTGAGAACAAAAATATACCTTTTATTACTGCTATGATTTGTGACGCAAAAACATTTGCACAACATTTTTGTGAAAATCTTTTTATATTCAGATATTTCAGACTCTGAAGCCATTGTAAGTGCATTGCAAAATAGCTGTATTATGTACTATTTATGTAATTACTTATCATAAATGTATTTATTATTTGAACACTGGTCTTTAATGATATTGCTGTTGATGCAATTTTTTCATGCTTTTCTGCTATACAGTAGCGCTTTGTATACCATTTCAAATCAGCCCAATTAATACTGTAAAATCACTGCAATGCATGATCTTTAGAGGCTTTTCACTTTAATATATTGTAATATACTGCATTATTATGTTATGTTGTCATTTAAATTCAGTTAAAAAAATTTAAATGGCAACAACGTTCAATGGCACAAAACTGCACAAATTTAGTTCAAACAAATAAGGCCATTTGGAAGTGACTGAATTAGTTGGTGTGAAAAAGTGATGTCACAAGGCCAAAAATAATATCTCAGACACCAAACGAATGCAAAAAAAATGTATGCGGCACAAATCAATTCAAAAATTTAATTATATGGGTGCCAACTTCACAGGTGTAGATTAAAGCAACTTTCTAAACATCAGAGAAGGCATCAAAGTGCTAATGAAGAGAGTTAAATAGAAATGTTTGTTGAACTCATAGATGAGAGATGAAAACAATACCACCCCAAACAAAACAGTGTCACTGTAAAAGCAGTGTGTTCAATAAATACATCTGTTGTGCTTTTGAATAGACTGGAATGTCCCTAGAAATTTGGCCAATTTACTGTTCTGAATCAATGATGGCCAGCACAGAACAAGTAGGTCATTTTCATTTGGATGAGCCAATTGCATGTTTGTTTGTACAGTATGTCTATGTCCGACTTATTGCGGTCAGGTCCATAGCGCCCCAATACTTATCACTATGGCTTACGAGCAAGTTTCACCCCACACAAGCTCTACACAAGAGCAATAACTATAGCCACTGAAATATTTAGTACAGAGCATAAATAGATTTAGATTAACTAGCCTATAGAAATTTCCATGACCATGATTTTATTAATTTCCATGAACGCCTGGAAAACACAATTTTAAAATTCTCTGATATTTACAGGTTTTCCATGAGTGAGAACATTGTAAGACATTTTTTATATGCAATAACTCAATTTTAAAAACTATTGGCTGATTAATCAGTTATCTGCCTTTTCCAATTTTACCGATCGGTATAGGCAAAGTCCAATATCGGTCAACCTCTACTTCGGTTAGCAAAACAACACAGCACTGAGCACCATCAACAAGAGCTTTCCCATTAAGGACTGTAAGTGCATTTGCAGTTGTCAAATATACCATCACTCTCTTGTATTTCTTCAGTAATTTCTCATTCTTACTTGCAGTCACTTCTAAGTACACAGTGTCTTTGACCTGGAAAGCTATGTAAAACATAAAACATCATGAGGTTGCTGGCCAAAACCATCACTTCATAATTTAGGAAGGCCTCTTTAAGTTGAAGTGGAAACACAGCTGACATTTTTTTGTGAACATAAAATATCAGGATATACAGGGATATCTGCCTCACTGTTGTCATGGCAACCAAAAATTCCCAAATAAAGCATAGGGGAATACTGTTCATCTATGCAGCACCTAAAATGGCTGAGCTGCCATAATTCGCTTCTAGGCATTGCTATCTAAACTGTGAATATTTTGAAGATTTATTTGCTAATGTTCTAGAAATACCCAGTAGCTATGTAACGCTCAGAAATCATGACTGTGACAAAAGAGAAAGTCACAATAGCATTGTGTTCCTTTAATGATTATCCCAGACAAATCCTAATTCACTGTGGTTTCCTGGCAAAGCATTTTTTACCAACGTTTTTTAAAAACTGAATAATATTTGTCACGCATATGGAAAAACATTTGGCAGAAACCCTCACGGGTGGAAAAGCCTTATGCTGACTACGACAGATACTCCTTCAGGAAAGATGATCACAAAACCTAGTTCATTTTCTTCACATCATTGCATAAGGATCCTTGTAACGTAAGCAATAAGTCACTCGAAAATGTGCTGAGGGTTACAGGTCTGTTGGCCATGTTTTGGACATACTGTGCCGAAGCTTAATCATACAGCATCTCTCAGTGTCTCTGCAATATGTGTTTAATGCAGGGCTCTAGACTGCAACTGAAATGGTCAGGAAAAAACTTAATAAATAATAATTGCTGCTGTGCTTGTGTGAACAGTTTAATTCAGATGTACTGTGTTGGATGTGTGTTATGTGTAAACCTGAAATTTAGCTTTATAACACTGTGGAGCTTGTTCATTCTCTTCTGATAGAGTTTCAAATATACTGTATATGACTTTGTATTTGAGGGGCTGCATGATATTTGCCAATCATAACTGTGGGTGTTTACGTTGAAGTTTAAAGGAGACGCTGAAGCCAAAATGGAGCGTTTCAGACAGAGGGCCAGAGACAGGGTGGAAAATGATCATATATTACTAAATTATGACTGTTTTGGTGCATAAAAACTTTACTAACATTATCAGTGGGTACCTAGGGAAGATAATAAAATTATACTAAAAAAAAAATAGCATTTCATGACCCCTTTAAGAGAATGGCATTGAAATTCATGCTAGTCTAAGTTGGTCTTTTTAACAGGGTAGTCAGGACACAAGAGAAGCATCTCTCAACAACTCTTAAGGGTCCGTCTCTGAGTATGAATGCTTCGTAAGCAGGTTGGAAATGCATGAAGTTTTCTGCCAGAATGATGAAGACAAACACACGTGGAGTTTCCAAGCAGACAAGGTGATTATTACAACAAATTAAGTCAAAGTCTGACCTCCACAATGGTTATTACCAATGTGGTCAGCCAAGACAAAGTTATCTCAGGACCTCCACATATCTACAGGGAAATAACATGAGCTGACTGAGATCCTCCTGGTTTAAAATACCTCACATGTTTTGCTCCTTTTTGAGGAACATGTTGAAAAAATAAACTTGAATTGATGATTAAATAGAGACTATGAGGCATGTGAAACATAAGCGCATCATTGGAAAATCTATGGCCTGTAATCAGGAATAGCCTGTTTGAAACTGCAGTGGAGAAGGAATTCCAGCTTCATGACTCTAGATGGTATATTTCTAAACTATTCCAGAGGCAAATCAATGTCTCTACCAGTCCTGTACTGCTAAGAGTGTTTTTCTTAATACGTATTTTTTCTATTGCATTGAATTAAGTTGATTTTTCTTACCCCACTGGTACATTGTTTTATCTAATTTTTAATCATAAATAAAAAATTAAAAAATAGTGAGGTTTATGTCCATGAAGTGGATGTTATTAGCACAAAGTAGTTGTGATGGCCAGATGTAAGGACTGGCAAACAGGAAGGGGGCATCTGAATAATGTCACCCTTTGACCCTCAGCTAGAGCACAGTGACATCATTCCCTCAGCTTGTTGAGTTAGCATCTGCTGTAAGACTAGAGAAGAGGGACTAAGCTGGGGAGAAGAGCGCCCAAAACTATTTCTTCAGTCTGGGAATGTGCTTCGTGGGATATATTAGCATTGGGAGGGGGAAAGCTGGGAAAATACCCTTATATAGTCATGGGTACAGCAAGGCCCTGGAATCCATGAGGAAATGACCATGTGCCGCAGGAATAAAATGCAAAAGGTATCAATAAATCAGGCCAGCTCGGAGGAAATACAGGCCACCTGCTGAGCTCTCTGCATTCATTACTACTTCAGTGTGATGTTGAGGAGTAATTATTTGTAATTGCGGTGATTACACAGGTTCCACACAGTTTTCCATTTTTTAGTTGCTAAGTAAAAGTTAGATGGTAGAGAGGCATGGGACGACCATGCTTCTACAGATGAAGATTTTACACAACAGAACATGACTGAAGGCAAATCTCAGATACCTCATGGACTTCCAGTGACTCTAGGGCAGTTAGGGGTGGAATGACATCTGTGACAGTAATGATGCGGGACACACGCACATAAAACTGAGTGTGAACATGCCAGTGAAGTCAACATGAAATAAATTTCCTTTTTAAAAAAAACATGTTTCTGGTCTTATCATGCACGATTCTTCAGTGCATATTAATACAAAGAATTTTTTTTTTTACTTCGTAATATTTCAACGTGATCACATGGGATGTTAACATGTTGCTACCGAATGTTTCAGTACCCAGACATCAACCCCATTCTGCAGAGTTACTGACAAGCACCATATCCCATCAAACATTATGCAATCAGTTCAAATGTGTTTATTAATTTCTGTGGCGGAACAGGACTGATAGCCCATTGCGTCAGCAGCCACAGAGTCATGGGTTCTGGTCCCATGAAAAAACCTTTTCACCCAGAAACTGGAGCTCACACATACTCATACGATAAAGAAACTTCCAGCTTCGGCTACTGGGGGCAATGATTCAAAGTTCGGAAAGCATAGATTGCTTTTAGCTGAAGAACATTTGACCTCCTATCAACGAATTCACAGTGAGATTAGTTTGAATATTTCTTCAAAATGTAACAACTTGCTCTGTCTCTGAAATGACTTTCCTTTTCGGCTGACATCACCTAGTCCACTGTTTATGTTAACCAATAGCCAAATAGCTATTTACGCATTGTTTTTAGCTGCTGCAGTAGTTCATGCACCCTTTATAAAATCTTGTCAATAGTTAACACAGTAATGTAATGTTGGTTAATATTACTGTAAAAAATAGGTTACAGTAATACTATCAAATAACGACAGATTTGAGAAATAAGCATTACCATTGCAAAATGTCAAGATGCTCTCAACAGTGTACTTAACCTTTAACGTCCCAGCCTCCTCAAAAGTGTGTTTCAGGAAGTGAGTTTTTCACCAGTAAAACCTAGCTGGTTAAGTTGCTTGACCAGCATGGTATTTCAGGTAAAGCTGGTTAAGCTAGTTAAGAAGCCTGGTGGGGATACCAGCACACCAGCATCCAGCTGGGGGACCAGCCCACATAACACAACATAAGCTGGTAGCAATGCTGATCTTTTCAGCAGGGCTCCACAATCGACTGTAGTGGTTGACCGATATATCGCAGAGGCCAATAAATCGGCCAATATTTGGTATTTTCGAATTATCGATATCTGACGTTAAATTTTCCTTATTGGCAGATTAGTTTTGCAAGTTGCGACATTGCAGAGAACCGCCTGTTTGTACGTGAAGGAGCCATCTTAGACTCGTGAATGACTGTTCCTTTTGCTATTACGTGCCATCGTGTTACCACAATAATAGACCGGTGTGCAACAAAGTCTCATTCAAGTAGCCCCAGTCTCTGAGCAGGCACGCATGAGCTCATGATGTGTAGAGTGCTCGCTGTCTGTTTCATTCTTCCTATCTCTCCTCAACACTACCCTATAACTTTTAACTGTATTGTCTGATGATAGCAATCCAGCTTCTATCATATATCGTCTGCAAATATGCAGATATTTCGTCAAAAGAAAACGACTGAATTTCTTTCAAAGGTTTAATTCACTAACCTCACAAAACATGCGCAAATCCAGTGATTTCCAGCTCCAGATGAAGGTAAATACGACAGAAATATATTGTATAAAACAAATATGATCCTCAAAATAATAATAATAATGAAGTATTATGCTACAATAATAAATTTGACTGGGTCCCACATTAATAATTCAGTATTATAACAACATTCAACTGGGTTCTAAAAAGTAAGTGAAGTTGTCATTTTTGCACACCCTGTTCATTCATAAAAATGTAAGTCGGTAAATAATGATTAAATATCATTCTCCCTTATGTTCATATAGTGAAAACTGTGGAAAACATGGCTACATTATTTTTAACTAGATTTTTTACCACATGCATTAAACATTTTGAATATATTCAAAAGGCTAAAAAAAAATCGAGATATAATTTTGTAGCCATATCGCCAAGCCCTAGATGACTAAACAAACCAGGAGAAGCTGCTATATACCATCTATCTAAATAATAAATATACATTTTTATTTTCTATTTTTACAAAGTTGAAGTTTTGAGTGAAAGTTTTTGTGAAAATAATGGTAAATATAAGTAAATTAATTTTTAGCTATGTTTTGTATATGTAGTTTACTATCATATTAAATTGTTTGATTTCATATTTATTGGTATTAAATCCTCCCTGCTCTCAAGATATCGGCATCAGCCATTAAAAACTCCATATCGGTCGATCACTTATCGACTGCAAACTCACATTCAGATCTGCTCCATTAAGGTATTTAATGGCCAGTTTTCAGAATCCAATCAATTCTCAATGTACAAAATCAAGTCCTGCAAGACATTTTGTTTTCATTGAATCTCCTGTTTCACTCTTAAATAGGCTACATCGCATTACAGAAGTACAATTTGTTGTAATTTGTAAAGGTTGTAATGCCCATTCCATGTTGATTTCAAATGTAGTTAGCTCACACATAACCATGCATAAATAAAGCCATTCAGAGATGCATTAGTGCAGAAAAGGGGTCACAGGGTCCTAATGGAGATCAGGTCACATCGCATCCAGCATGAGTTTAGCTCTGACTCAAACTCTGTCAGCCATAAATACCCTTTCCAGCTCTTACTGCTCACTTGAGCTAAAAAAACACGAAATACTACACACATTGTGCACTCATAAACAGTGTATGTCATATTACGCTTTTTGACAGGCAAGATTTTTATGCTTGTACATACACACACACACACACACAGTTACATCTGCTTCATTCAGCTAAGGGATGAGTGATGATAACCAAAATAACCTCATTCTACAAGGGTTTCTATAATTAGGGAATCCACGCCTCTTCAAAGAGCCTATAAATGTAGAACCGGCAGGAAAATCGCATCAATTTATGTCAAGGGCCTTATGTGGAAGAGAAGGATGAATGTGTGTGTCTATTGACTGGAGCACTGGCAGTGTAGAAAAGCAACAGTGGCCAAACCACATATGATTGCAGAAGATTTGAAAATGCATGCGTATTTTAATCTGATTTTAACTATTCAAAACGTTTGACAAAGATCTCAGTTCTTTGATGCCAAGTCAAATTGTAAGTCTAGGATAATTTAGGCGAAACTTCTCCCTCATGCAATCACAGCTGACAAACTCACATTGTCATTTAAATAAGGAGGCGGTTCCTCCACATCAAGGAGCGCCACCACAATTCATTTAAACAAGTTGTGCAACTGCCATACAGGACCCCAAAAAAAAATCCCAAAGAAACTGATTAAAGTGGAAGTTAATTCCATGCTTGTGGATACAGCTGCCTGTCTGTCATCAATCACCATTGAGTACGCTAAATTTAATGTCATTCTTAAGGAGAGCCAATATAATTATTTCTTCTTTCAAAAGAGTTGCCTATCTGAGGCTACATCAGACCCCCTGAAGAGTATCAAAAGCATCATTTTGGAGAATCTAATCTTGCAAAATTTTGGTGGGATTAAAGGTAACCAACGTTCAAACTGTGAGGAGCTCAAACCCCAACTTTCACTAACATATCAAGTGTCTTATCTGAGTATGTATTTTCTGTGCCACTGGCACCACCAAAAGGAATTGCAAAAATAAGCATTGTTTTCAAACAGCTCGCATTGATCGAACAACCAGTGTATGTGGCATTGCAGAACCAACCTGAAAAAAGAGGCTTTTATACCTGATTGAGCCAAAGTAGCAAACAACCCTTGTTGTCAAATTCAATTGGTGATCTGACATTTGTTAATCAAACAAAAGCTTAACCAACCAATTTGGAGATTTCAGTGTTTTCTCACTGAAGTAGATAGAAGATGTATTTTGCCTACTGCTGCCCTAAAAGATAGAAAATAGCAGCCTGGGGGTGTTGTCAAGATGGGAATGTGCAAAAGTAGACTAACTTGTCTTTAAGAGACCATTGTTCATTTTACATTTTGGAACATTTTGGGGTGAATTCACTAAACAGTTGCGTCACTTTTGCGTGTGGTATTTCAACGCAATGTCTTATTCACTAACCACACACAATCTAGTTTAAGCAGGCACAATCAGTGCTAAAATTGTGCTGTCTTGAGTATATTGAGTCATTGTCATTCCTTTCAGTGCAAACATGCCTCCTTCTATGTAAATTAGGCTTATTATAGATTGCGCTTCATTCACAAAAATTGCTCAATGCAATTTATTTTGCATTTTTACTGCCAGATTCTTTCGATCATATCAGCAGTAATTCATCAAATAATGAGAAAATGATGGAGATATATCCAGATCCGCTGTGTAGTCAAGCACACTTTTGTCATGTTTAAGAGATGATTCAGGTGTCTGGATCACAGTAGTAAGTGATGCTGTTCAGTCCTGCCAAAGTGTAACAAATAACGTTGGCCTGCTGCATTCTCCACTACTTAGCGCTCAGAATTGGCTCGCAATATCAGAATTGCTTGTGCAAATTGTGTTCGTTAGCAATTTTGTGGGCGAGTTTGCGCCATTGCCTGATCTCCATAATTCCTGAATTGTCTACTAAACCAGCGAAGACAGCATTTGCAAATAACCAGAGCTTTTACTGGGCACAGTTCATTGTAGGGATGGCCATTTTCTAGCAATTTTGTAGTCGAGTACTCTGACCCACAAAAACGAGTGCCCGATTACTCAATTAAATTAGAATACATGTAAAAAACATGAATCTTATATTTTGTTTTATACATAAACGTTACCAAGAACAGTTTCAAAATAAGATAACTTCAGCAAACTATGCTTTTCTTTTGGGAAGAAAATTAAATGAACAATATGCATTAAAAAAAAATGGAAAACAAAAAGATTTTAAAAATAACAGTAAAAAACATTTGCACTCACCTGGAGCTTACATAGAAACCAATACTAACGGCACAAGGGTCTACATAAATAAAAAATGTATAATTTTACATGTTATTATTCAGAAAAACATGTTGGGACAGTTGACTTTTTATAAAAATGCGCTTTGCCAGTGTTACGAGATATCACGCTCATATACACATACTGGTCTGAGCTGCGTTTCCCAAAAGCATCGCAAGCTTAAGTTGAAGCCAATGGTTTCTACAGTCTACTTAGGCTTACAATGCTTTTGGGAAAAGCAGCCCTGATCAGCACCGAGCTTGCCTCGCATTTTTTTCACCATAAAAGCTGATCCTTGCCTGTTGGTTTGCATGACTCCACCAAGAACCGAATTCAAATAGAGTAGAATTTAATAAGGATCAAAATAATACAAGTATTGCCATGTAATATAACTTGGCTTTGCTTTAGAAGCACAGACACCATGATACTGTATATCTTCTTCTCTCATCCAACACCTCAACTACATGTATCCACAGTGCCCCCCAGTGGACTCAATTGTACCTCCGAGATTTGGTGAGAGATTCAGAGGGAAAACATTGTAATTCAGCGCTGCTCACGGCAGGGAAATGTGGAAAGGAAAATTAGTTTGCGATATTCAAGTAGTGTTTTTAATACTCGAGTAGCTGGTGCAGAACGCATACTCTATTACTTGATTACTCGTGCAAATCCCTAATTCACTCTTAGTAAATTTCCCCTTTTTTGTCTTATGATATATTTTTGACATAGAGTCCACCATAGCACAATCTTGTTCATGCAAACTATTCTTAGTCCAGTGTGGCAGTAATTCCCCATTTCACCTCACAGCACCTCTACATGTTTATTGTGTTGCACCACTTTAAGTATTTATTCCCTTGGCTTCCTGTTGCTCTAGTCAGCATGACTGTTTCATTTTCAGCATCATAACTAAAGCTGACCTCTGAAATGTACAGGATATGGCCCAGCCTTACCAACAGCAGATGGTCAGCTGTAAACAAGGTTTGCGGACAGAATCGGCAAACAAAACCAAGCTGACAGGCCTGTCTTCAGGCTGTTGCCAAGAAGCCGTCACTGTTCTAATCCAAAGCCTCTCATTTGCTTTGGCAAGGGACGACTTCACTGCACAAAACAGCTGAGAGAGGCTTCATATGAAATTATTCTCCCAATTCCCTTCAGATAATCAGATTTTAAGACAGTAAAACTGGCAACAAATGCAATGTCCTGGTTCCAGGAACTCATAATTAGGTTTACACTATTACATGAAGTGACACTGTGTCTTTGCTGCAGTGATGTAAGAGCTTGATTATTTTACATGCTTTATTACCTAGGGTTCTGTAGGAACTGTAGTTTTAGGCTTAAATGTCTTGGTACACTATAACAATTTTACAAAGCAAAGTTTACTGTTATTTATTCTACCTGAAGGATATCTACAGTATAAAACTTTTTACATCTAAACTCTTTGAAGGAATAGTTTACCCCCAAATTAAAATTCTGTAATTTAAATATGTGCATGTGTTCAGTTACAAGATGTGGGTGTTTCTTCAACTGCTGACACTTTTGGATTTCTTGAAAGTCTTGTTAAAATATATTTCACACTCTCAATAATTTTTTTTAGTTTGTCTAATAACAAAGTCCAACAGTGTATGTATGTCATTTTCTTTCAGCAAGTCATGACAATTCCCATCACAGTGTCATTTTCAGCATATCTCAAATTCTGTTTAGAGTCTAGATGAATTCCGTGGTGGAAATGACGGTGATGGAAATGTAATGTTTTTAAATAAAATATCCGACTCTCATGCTAAAGCTAATTTTATAGCTAACATTTTCCTAAATACAATTAAATAATATTTTCACACTTTTTGCATAGTTTGATAAATTACAGCTTGATTGGAAACGATGCACAATAAAAAAATATTCTGCTGTTGGGCCTCATGTATTCAGATAGAAGACAAAGGCAGGCCTAACACAGTCGTAAAACCTAACTGAGGCCCACATACAAAGTCATAAATCTTACTGATAAAAACCATGCCATAATCAAACAAAGGGAGTCCAAAACAGACTACAAATCCCATGAAGCCTTGCTCACTAAAGGATCAAACTCTCAACTCCTATTGGATGAAGCACACAACAGAACGCCCCTCAACCATGACGTCATTGGGAGTAGAAATATCTCTGAGATGCTTCCTGGATTTGCATCCAGCAACTTTGCTCGCCGTGCATTGACGCAGCTCAACGCTGCTCTCAGGTGTATCCTCGTGGCACAAGGAAGTAACGTCCGACTTGAAACTGTGGCCATACAATCTCCATCTCGCTGGACGAGGTGAGATTACTCTGTGTTCCACCGAACACTCTAACGGATCCGAAGGAGACCGCCGAGCAATCCGCATCTTCATCCGTTTGCATGCAGAAGTGAAGAGATAAAAGATTTCTCTTCCACCTTCAATCAAGTCGACGTCGCTGATTTCTCCGCCGAGAATCAGCAGCCGTACCGCCTGCCGACAGAACGAGGAAACGGCCTCCCGTCATCACCCGAGCCTCGAGAAAACGAGTCGGAGTCAAACGACGGATGAACACACATTCTAGCTGCATCCTCATGCGATTCAAGTAAGAGGTTTACGTCTGGGCAGAGATAGAATATTATAGTGTGTTATTCTTGTGTATCAAGGTTATTGCTTGTACAGTTTACGGACCGCCGACTCCACTCAATGCTGCTAATAATACTCAAGGTATTACTGTAATGTACTGTTATCATGAATGAGATCTGCTGTGTTGTAGTCCAACCACATTGGACTGTTGTGTATTTCCACCATCGCGGGTGAGACCGGCAAACTGAGTTAATACATAAAAGAATCAAAGAGCGTGGGACAGTTTACGAGCCGTCCACTGCGTCTCTGAGTGATAAACTAACAGCTGCTTTCTCTCCCACGATCGCAAAACCAGCTTTGGTGTCGTCACTTAATTCTCTCTCTCTCTCGTACTAACCACACACACACGCGCGACCCCTCACAAACATTCTCGCACACACTTTTGGCTAGTAGATAACTTCGTGATAAAGCTCAGCTGTGTCCCTAAGTTATCGCACAAGCGGAGACACACGGTAAACGGGCAGACGCCATTGACCGGTTTCTCTACGCCCGCATTCGCGGCCATATTCTCTGGCCGGAAATCTCGCGTGACGTACTCTCCACGAGAGTCACGTCTGCCATTTTGTGCACGTCCCTCCTTACACACACACACACACACACACACATTCTCTCTCACATACACACACACACACCTTCATCTCATGTGTTATAGGATTATTTTGGTTACCATATCTAATCATATCACTGTTTAGTTTGTAGTTGTAAGTCGGAAGTTTATTGACTGCATTGTATTGATTATTAATTGATATTACTGCATAAATAAACTTTGTCATATTTCAAAGAGAAGTGTTTTGGTTTGTTTTGCATACACCTGTCACAGACAGGATGTCAGTGCTTGGATTCAAGCCTTCATTTTTTTTTTTCGAAAATCGATATTCTTCGGATGTCGATTTTCCTATGAGAACAATCTAATATTGAGACTGTTATACTATCTAGTTATTAGTCCCTGATTCCAGGGTGGTGCCCCGGCAATATTAATCCTTATTAATATTCTACTGATTTTTGATAATTGATAATTATCTTTGATAATTGTTGATTTAAAGGATTAAAAAAGCTAACATTGATTCTCATCAATGTTCTATTGATTTTAATAATGAATAATTATCTTTGATAATTATTAGTTATTGCTAATAACCAAACCCGCTCCTGAACGTAGCACACTACATTTACTGGAGCTCCGTATGAGGTTTTTAATGAGTTAGATTCTATTATTTAATTTGAATATTAATTAATAACTAAAGAAATAATTATTAATTATTTCTGATAGTAACACTGATCTAAACAACCAGTAAAGCCCTACACAAGTAATATTTAACTTTCATTTTATTATATTATTTAATTTTAATTAATATTTAATTTTAATTTTTCTTCAAATATTCATTGACACTTTTGTTGATTTTGTTAACACTTACAATACATTTTGAAAAAAATAAATCAGGGTCAAAATTGTTTGGTGTGGTGGAAATGATGCCACAACTGTGGGACAGTAAAAATGTAATTAATATAAATTATTTTCACACAATAAATATTTAAATAATTTATTTGACTCTTTGTTTAGGTTATCATAGTTTTAAACTTTTAATGATTTGTATATTTATAATAGATTTTACATAGTTTAATATTGAAAGTCTCGGTCTAGGAATAGTAAAATCTATACATAAAGGCATTTTGAAAAGTTAAAAAAAAAAATAATAATAATAATTATGACGACCTGGTAAAAAGTTTCCGAAGATGAAGACATCCAAATATGAGAATATGAGACTGTCGTTAAACCTGGCATCACAAGCTTGAAATATGTATGCAAAAAAGATTTATGAGCTGTGTTGGAGAAGATTTTCAGTGAATAAAATAAAATATAGCACATAAGTTGTATGGACATTTGACATCTCCTTTTTGTAAATGGTGAACAAATGATGACAAATAATGACATTTTGGATGAACTATTCCTTTAAAATAAAATATCATCCACAAAGATCCACACCCTGCAGCCCTGGAACAATAGGAAAAATGTTAAATAAACCTTAAACATTTTGGGTTCATGTTGTGCCAGGAAGATTCACATTGTTCCTGTACCATTCCTGAACTTGGCAGCAAACCAAGCCAATATGCAAAACACATTTCATACTCTACTACTCATGAGGGGGCTGCCAGTGCCTTGACAGCTTACTCGTAAAGATTCCCAAGTGAAATTATCTTTTTCTCATAGTCTATCCCACATTAGATTATTTTCGGTGTCCATGAATGGTCTGTCATGTGGTAATGATGTCACTGCTCAGGCGGGCGGTTCAGTTTTGTGGTGGCTGAGGTCATAGTCACATTCCATGTCACCCATTTTTTGCCTGGCAATGATGTGCTTGGATGTTAATGCCAACAGCAGCTTTATTTTCTATCACTAGTGTCACAAGAGACAAGTATGCATCTTGCTAATGGTCATTTCTGATTAGGACACTCAAATGTTTTCAGACAGTCATTAAATGGCCAGGCTTCATCTGCAAACTGGTCCCTCGGGAGGGCGGTTAGCGCCAAGAGCTGAAGTGCTGGATGTGAATAATATGAGTGTTATTTATCTCAGGCAGAAGAATACAAGAGCTGTCTTGCAAGGTCAATACTCTTCAAAGTACATTGATCCACATAACAGTCACATTAACCATTTGTTATTCCTTCAGGCAATAGTTAGCAGTTTTCTTCCTTTTGTAAACTTTTCAATTGACTGTGCCCAAAGAGAACACTAAACAAACCAGGTTTCTCTCAAGGTAAAATCTGGCTTATGATGTCCATTGAGACCAGCTTTTGAATTTCCATGTTGGTCCAGGCTGGTATATGGTGGTTTGTGCTGGTCTAGCTGGTGGACCAGCATTGCATTGCTGTTAACTAACAAAATTTGCAAGCAAGATTTATCTGATGAGACTGGTAGACCGAGAAAGTCTTGCTGGTTTAGCTAGTTCTCTTCTGGGGAACAAAAACAACAACAACAACAACAACAACAACAACAAAAACAGCTTAAACTAGTTGGCCTAGTTGGTCTAAACTAGTCTCCCAGCCTGGGCAAGCTGGTGCTCAGCTGTTTTAGCTGGGAGGCTGAAAAGTGCCTGCTCAAAAGTACCCAAAACCTTAACCAGCCAACTGACCAAACTGATCAGGCGGAGAGACCGGCAAAAGACTGGTAAACCAGCTTAGGCTGCGTTAAACTGTATGGTTTTAGGTACACAAAACCAAAACACAAAATAATGTATGAAGGTCTTTTCAGCAAAGTAGAAAGGATCACCTTAGCTTGATGGCATAAAACAACAGCATAATTCAACAGCATTCAAACATAGGGCCACAATTGTCTTAAGGAAGCAGCAACATTTGAGGTGGCAGATGATGACAGAAAATGGAGGTGGTGTAGTTTCTGCCTCTTCTGTACACCTGTAATATGGAAGCTTCACACCCACATGGGATACAGGTTCCTGTCATCTTCACGTTGTCATTAAGTGGGTGAAGTCAAGCTACTCTGACATTTTCCCTATTGAAGGGAAGATCTGTTCCACCACATGCAATTAAATCCTTCAGTGGGAGGGCACTGAACCTGTTGGTCACATCAGTGCTGCCAAGGACCAGCTGTCATGCATGTGAAAACCTCTGCTGTCTACAAAAACACCTCTGTAATAAGGGACTATTTTTGTGTGTTTTTGCCTTCATCTGCACTGTTTGTCAATTGTTTTTTGATGTAATGCGCTAGAAGGACGTCTTTGACCATTGCACTGCATGAAGAGCGCGATTCAGAGGTTGCATTTTTCCCTGTAACATCACATTTTTACTCCACTGATGGTTAGGTTTAGGTTTGAGGATTGGGTTGGGGGGGTACAGTTTATAAAATATTCCCCTTAGGGTTTTAGGGTGTGTTGCATCGTCATGGTAACCAAGTTGTAAAATTGGCTTTAGCTTTACACAGAAAAGATTAGTAAGTGATTTTATCAAAAGCATATTGTATATGTCTTGTGGCTGTACTTTTGAAACAGTGAGTATTTTAACATAAAAAAATTGGCCCCCATTCACTTCTGTTGTAATTGCCTCATTGGAACCAAGTCTTTTCTTTTTTTAAAGAAAAAAGGAGGGACGAGTCAAAATAAATTTTTGTGGTAATCAATATTATGCCACATATTATGAGCTTAATTTGTAGTGAACCCGGAATATTGCTTTAACTGTATTACAGCCTGTACAGCTGAAAACAACTCACAATTCGCTTTTGGCACCCCTCCATGGATATTACACCCAGAAAATGAAGCTCACATGTGCCCATATGTCCAACAACACTTACTGCTTTGGCCACTGGGGGCAGTGTTTTGCATTTCCGTAAGCACAGTCATTTTTGCCACAAAAGTTCTGAGACTGGTAATCAGCTATCAGCTTTTGGAGTTGTATGTTTCAATTGTAATTTACTTGCATCCTTTTCTTCCCTTTCTTCCTATTTTCTCCACCACATAAATAAATGTGAGATAGTGTATGAAATCTGTCAGAAGGGTCTAATTGTTACTTATCCCCAAAAAGGAAGCATCTGGAACTAGTTACAAGAGAAAAACAAATTACTCAGAAAACTGCTGAGATATGAAGCAACTTCAAATCTAATATCTGTTATCCAGAATTACATGCAAAAGTCTTGATTTTAGACACCAGGTTACATTATGAAGCAAACTATGTCATTCCAATAGAATTCATATCATAGAATAATGAGCCTATAAGAAACAGGTTTGTGTATTTAATAGGGGAAACCAAAACACTGGAAAGTAAAATCATGACGTTTCTTATGAATTTCAGGTTTGTATCATCTTATGTCATTCCAAATATTTCACGGTATGGAAAAAAGATGCAATGAAAGTGAATGATGACTGAGACTAACATACTGCCTGAAATCTATTTTTGTGTTCCAGGGAAGAAAATCATATGGGTTTGGGGCAACATAAGGGTGAGTAAATGTTGACAAAAAAAAAAAAAAAGGGGTGAACTATCCCTTTAAGGCCAGTTAATGCATCAGGATGGAGATGGCAGCTCACAGAGATGCTGTGTTCTTCACTTCATGGAGGTGATTGTCAAAAGCTCCAGGAAGAAGGCGTGAAAGCCTCACAGACCATACTCCATATGGGAAGCGAGAGCTCCAAGACAAGCTCTTGCAGAGTGACATTTAGCCAAGAAGTGCAAGTGAAAGTATGACCAGTGAACTTCTGTGCTGGATTCCAAATGCCAATGTGTCCATTTATTCTCCAGAGCAGACCGAATGCAAAGAGAGTGAAACTGAAATGTATCAAGCGCAAACAGCCACTGGAACCTGTGTCCAGACAATATAATGGCTGCTTGACATTTAAGGAAAAAATCTTGGTAAACAGGATGCAAAACTCATACAGTTGTATATTGCACATGTTCTTGACTACTTGAAGTAAATGATCAGTGTCAGGTGTAATCTGATTATAAAGTATTAGTTACTGTAATCTAATTACCTTTAGTCTAAAAGTAGTGTAACACACCACATTTTAAATTCTTGACATGAGATTACAGTTATTGACGTTTAATTGAGGTACTTACTTATAAGTACATTACTTGGGTTACACATATCTCTAAAATATTATTCATTTATATGTTCACATGTACTTCTACTTCTGACATCTGAAGGGTGTGGGACAATGAATAAGGAGGAAATATAGACATTATTATGAATTTGTTGAGCAGAAAAACAAACTTCTGTGAAAAGAGTTAGAAAGTAACCTAAGTCATTAGTAATGTGATTACCATTTCGATTAAGTAATCAGTGAAGTTTTCTTATTACATTTTTTGATAAGTAATTTCCAGTGGATTACTTTGAGTAACTTACCCAACAGTGTATCATAGCAATTCTTTTGTATTTTGAACAAATTTTTCAAAGCTTAACTCTAAAACTGTCTTGTAGTTTGACTTATTAAATATTCTATAAAATTTTAAAAATCTACAGTTGTGGCCAAAAATATTAGCACCCTTGGTAAATATGAGCAAAGAAGGATGTAAAAAATATGTCTTTATTGTTTATCCTTTTGATCTTTCAATCAAAATATTTACAAAAATCTGTCCTCTAATGAATATCAAATTATTGCAAACACAACACAAGTTTTATAAAAATAAAAAATAAAAGATTTTTGTCAAATATATGTGTGGCACAATTATTGGCACCCTTTTATTCAATACTTTGTGGAACCTCCCTTTGCCTAGATAACAGCTCTGAGTCTTCTCTTATAATGCCTAATGAGGTTGGAGAACACCTGGCAAGAGATCTGAGACCATTCCTCCATTCAGAATCTCTCCAGATCCTTCAAATTCAGAGGTCCATGCTGGTGGACTCTCCTCTTCAGTTCACCACACAGGTTTTCTATGGGTTCAGGTCAGGGAATTAAAATTTGATTTTTTTTTTTTTTTTATCTGTTGGTATTTGATAAAGTCCATGATGCCATGTATCAGAACAAGATGTCCAGGACCTCTGGCATAAAAACAGCCTCACAACATTAAAAATCCACCATCATATTTAACCGTGGGCACGAGGTACTTTTCCATATGGCTACCTCTCTGTGAGGTCAAACCCATCTCTGGTGCTTGCTGCCAAAAAGCTCTATTTTTGTTTCATCTGACCATAGAACCAGACGCATTTGAAGTTCCAGTAGCGACTGGCAAACTGAAGATGCTTGAGTTTGTTGTGGGATAAGAGCAGAGGCTTTTTTCTTGAAACCCTCCCAAACAACTTGTGATGTAGGTGACGTCTGATTGTAGTTTTGGAGACTTTTTGATCCTCAAGACCCAACTAATTTCTGCAATTCTTCAGCTGTGATCTTTGAAGATTCTTTGGCCACTCGAACCATCCTCCTCACCGTGCTTGAAGATAATATAGACACGCGTCCTCTTCCAGGTCGAATCTTAACATCTCCAGTTGATTGGAACTTCTGAATTATTGCCCTGATGGTGGAAATGGGTATTTTCGATGCTTTAGCTATTTTCTTATAGTCACTTCCCATTTTGTGAAGCTCAAAATCATTTTGCCGCACATCATATCTATATTATTTGGTCTTACCCATTGTGATGGATGACTAAGCGAATTTGGCTTGTGTGTTACCTCATATTTATACCACTGTGAAACAGGAAGTCATGGCTGAACAATTTCATGTTCCTTGTCACCCAGGTGTACTAAAAAAGGTCAAATATGAATGGGAATATACTTCTGATATAGTTTACTCATAAGAATTTCTAGGGGTGCCAATAATTGTGGCAAATGTTTTTTGGAGAATAATATTTAATTATGATAATTCACCCCCCTTTCAATTAGTTTACTTCAATTAAAGGTTCAATTATTGTGAATATTTTGAATGCAACATTAAAAGGATAAACTATTAAGACAGATTTTTCACAGCCTTCTTTTCTCATATTTACCAAGGGTGCCAATATTTTTGGCCACAACTGTACAAAAAAGTAGATAGAAAAATAAAATCAAGGTTCACTTGAGACTTCAACTTTAAATATGAGAAAGCACGAATTGATTTTAGAGCAGTGGCGGAGGGGAAGATTATCTGCAAATAATTAATGCATTTAGCAAATATAAGCTAATTAATTTTGGCCTGTTCCTCACACAAAGCTTTTGTACGGCTTCAAAAGACTTGGGATTTAGTGAATGAGTAATAAAGACAACTTTTGCATTACCTTTATCCTGCTTTTTTGAGCTTGAAAGCCCATGGTCACTGTTTGCTTAAATTGTAAATTCATACGGGTTTGGAACAACTTGAAGGTGCGTAAATAATGACAATATATTTTATTTTTTGGGTGAACTATTTCTATATAAGAGTCATGTCAAGACGTATGGAATTCTATACTTCCAAAAGGAGAGAATCAACTTTGTTTCATCAATATATGTAGTCTTTTTATATATATATATATATATATATATATATATATATATATATATATATATACAGTATAATGTTAAATTAAAGCTGTAAAATCAGGCCATTTCAACACCAGTCTCCATTTTGTGGTAATCATTTAATCTCTATGCCCAAAGTACTTTTTTACCCTTACACAAACAAAATTACAATGTTTGCTTCTCACTACTTGATTTCCACTTGAATTTTTTTTTTTTTAAATCTTCCCAAACCACACAACCCACAGGACACAATCGCCATCACACTCAACTCTCAGTTATTAATAATTCACTCAGTCGCTTTCCAAAGCAATTCACTGAAACACTGGATACTAAACATGGGCAGCCATTCTTTCTGTAATTTTGTCACTATTAATTAATCTAATATGGACATTATTTGGAGTTGTGCTAGCTATGTTAGTGTGTGTAGGAAGACGATATCAACAAGGTTCATGCACCCTCATCCACACCCTTGTTTGTCACATTAAGGGCCGTACAGTCCATAGATATACAGCAATCTTGCTGAATAGTGCCAATCGCAGTTGTAACAGGCTACTACTCCCAGGTCAAACGTATGCTAGCCTTTGTTTCAGTCTTAAAAAGTATTAAAAAGAAATCACCAAACAACCACGAGCCGACATCACAGTCAATTTTCACGAATCACCCATACAGACCATTGCTTGAAGGCACATTTTAAGCAGGCTGTATGAGAAATAATCAATGCTCTCCAAACAACAAGTAGTTGGAAAACTTGTTTACAGCTCTGACAGACTCTGACATGATAAACTAAAGTCTTTATCAGTCAATCGCAGTCCACAGCATTCCTTTACTATGCTTATAATAGCTTTTGTTTCTGCTGCATACAAAAAGCCTGAATCATTCAAACTGATGTCACATAAAACTCTCTGGGCCCTATTTTAAGAGCACTAGAGCTAAGCGCAGTGCTTCGCTTTAAGTCATATGCGCAAAGTCAATGGGCATTGCCATTAAGTTTTGGTATTTTTGTGCAAGGCACAAGTGGGTTTGGCAAAATTGGGTGTGCAAAGCGCTAATGGGCTCGATCGAGCGCAATTTAATTCTGAGGTTCTTCTCCTGTTATTGCACCATCTGCATTCTATTACAGTATATAGTCCATTCCCTGTCAAGCACCAGCGATATAAACAAAATACAGCACATTCATAAGAAGTTGGTAGTGTAGATGTACTGTATGCACTGAATTAGAAGAATAGAAATATGGACTTACATTCTTTTGTCCTTGTTGAATGTCAGGCACATTTCTATGACAGTGACACGCTCCTTTAATACACATGGAAAATGCGTTCTCGTCAGGATTTGGATGGAAGCACCGTTAAATTATAGAGAGTGTATGTATTATTAATCATTTTCATACTGACACACAAATCATAGCTAGTATTAATGATTGTATCTGAACGCACTGCACTTCTGTCGGTCGATTTTGTTTTTGAAAAATTAAACAAAAATATTTCAAAATTCAAATTACACTTCAAACAAAACAAAAATATAAGTGGTTAAAAAAAAAAAAAAAAACATACCAAATCCAAACATTTTATCCTTTCCAACTTCTTTCAGCTCCTTCTGCAATGACTTAAAAATCACTCTATGACAACAGGTGGAAAAATACCAATACAAATTATTTCATAAATACAACTGTAGACATGAATTAATAATAATAATTGAAAAATAAACCATGACCTCTAGATAGCTTAACACAAATCTCATAAATTTTTGTTTCATAAAACAGCTACAACAGTGATTGTTTATTACAACCTGCTGGTGAAATCTCCAAACTGCAAATGCAGGAACTGAGTTTAAACTTTGCGCTGAAAACAGACCTGCTACTGAAACGTCTTAGCATGATGACCTACTGTATTTCTCAGGAAAATAGCAAACTGCACTTTGCACCACTTCATTAACACACAATACACCCACAGTTTGCACGCATACACACACAGATAGCGCAAACACACCCAACCACACCTACTTGCACTTTGCACTGGCATGAAAATTGCGCTATGTGCGCTCACGAAAATAGAGCCCTCTGTGAGTAGCAGCAAAATTCTAATCAAACCACAAAATCACATAAAAAATATCACACATCCATTTCCACAAGACAGGTCACAGATATAACAGATGAGTGCCAGACCTTAAAAGGATGGTTCACTCAAAAATTAAGATTCTGTCATCATTTACTCACCCTTATGACCTTTCTTCCATGGAACACAAAAGGAGATTTTAGGTAGAATACTAGCCTTGGGGAAAAAAAGTCTTGAAAGTTTGGAACAACATAAGGGTGAGTAAATGATGACAGAATTTTCATTTTTGGGTGAACTATCCCTTTAAGCCACAATGTGCGACATTCAGTCTATGGTCTGCCTTTGCATTAACCAGATTCACTGGATCTTTCATCACCAAGAATATTTAACAGCACTCTGCAGTTACTACACCATCTAACCAAGGTCTGCAGTCCAATTGTGCTGTCTTCAACTTCAAGGCCTGATAAAGCATTTTTTACACCAAAGCAAATTTAAATACATAGTCTCTTCAGAGAAATGCCAGAAATGTGATGAAAAACTAATCCTGACTGCACTTAAATAACAACAGGCTTGCTTGGGTTACCCTCTCTAAAGTATCAAGAGACAGCAACGTCTGTGTAAGGTGTGAAGAGTCAATCATGAGGTGCAAGGCGCCCTCAATGATGTGTGGTTCCAACATAAACCTAAAAGGAATCATCCGGGTTTAAAACAACTTAAGCTCTATAGACAAAATCTGTGGAATGCGTTTGATTACCACAGAAAATAATTAGACGCGTCACTAAGTGTGTTGAAAAAAACCCCCACAAACATTTACGAGAAATGTACTTACCGAAATTCAAACCACTGCCCCCAGTGGTCAAAGCTGGAAGTGTTGTTTAATGTATGAGCACGTGTGAGCTCCAGGTGAAATGTCCACAGTGTGGTGCCAAAAATGAGTTGTACTTTTAGTTAATGATATAACTAAAAGATTACAGTAAATTATGTAATACAGTAAAAAGGAATGCATATTTTATTAACTCTACCGCATAACGCGCTATCAGTAGCGCCATAGGGAAAGGTGAACACTTGTGAATTGATGCAAAAATATGGTATATAGACATTCAGAAGCAATGACAATTTCCCATGTGATCCTGTTGATGGGGCAAAGCATTCTGGAGGGCTTAAAAGCAGAAATGCAAAGCTCATATTTTTTGTTAACGCTAATGTTATTTGAGGTGTAAAGTTGTCTAAATCGTCCGTTTAGTGGTGAAACTGCTGTTCTAGGCCATAAACGTCTGGTTATGCATTACTGACATAATTCATGTGGTTGGATTTCTGTCTCGTAAACAGCCCATCCGTGGCATCCTTGTGCATATTACGCAAAAGTTACAGGATATAAATGGCTAGTGAGTTTGTCAACACATACAGTGTAACGTTTAAGTCTTGCAAAATAGTGTGCATTTTAACATGAATTATAGTGCAATGCCTTGCCCCATAGATTTAAATTGTAAGAGCATGTCTGTAAACATATTTTGTGAGTATACAATGACAAAAAAAAAAAATTTGGGGGTGAACAATCCCTTTAAGATAGCCTACTGCTTGGCTGAAACAACAGAGGCCTCTATTTACAAGTTCAGCTGCAAAATTTGAGTTCATCTTATTCAATTTCCTGCATTGGCTCCTCAAATGTAATCATGTTTCGTTGGCCTGCATTCAATTCCCCAAGATGCTCTGAAAGGGCCATCTGTGTAGACACTGCAGTAGTCACTGTCCAGATGTCCAATAGTGAGTGGGCTGATCCCAGATCAGCAGGGGTCATTTTCCACCTCATCAATGAGACTCACAAAAGACACGTCACTAGAAAACAATGAGGTGGAGCGGGCAGATGACGCTGAGAGAAAGATTTGGTGGACTAAGAAGGAAAAACAAAGGATAGTCCAGACCCGTAGTTCCTCTTTAGACAGTCAATCCACTTACCTCTCTGCCAGCCCAACTAAAATAACATAAATCCAGCATAAAGCACATCTGCACTCACTGCTTTAATGTTTTAAAATCCCCTCACTGAAATAAAGTAACAATATTAACAGGAAGTTTGATTAAGTCGCACATTATAAACTTCCTGGATTGGCTAGCACTACAACAGTATTGCTTTAGGGAAATGTACAACTTTATGAGCAAACACAAATATCAATACAAGAAGTACCAGAAAAGTATCTTTAAACATTTAGCAGACGGTCACTTCTATTAAAATGAATGGGAGAAATGGGATCACCCAGTGGTCAACAGATGTAGAAAGGAAGTCACGCCTTAAAGGAAAATGAACCAATCACCTTTTAGTTACAAACATCGCCTGTCAACCAACTCAAGAACGCACATGCACATTAGCTAGACAAGCCGGGAAAATGTCATTTTTTAGAGTAATCTGAGGTAAAAGGCATAGTGTTGTCAGATTTTATTTCTGATTTGAAATATGTTCTTTTATTGTAATCTTGACCACCCTTAAAAAACCTAAACTAGACACAAACTTGCCGCAAATTTGCCACTCTTTATTTTCACATGCAAATGAGCTTTTGATTCGCCGCAAATGTTTGCCAGAAGTTTGCAGATCTTCGCCGGTAGTGGTGAACCTACAGCAAACCTTTGGCAACAATGGACAATTTGCCGCAAGTTTGCCGCAAAGCTCATTTGCATGTGAAGATTATCAGTGGCGAATTGAGGCAAGTTTGAAAATAATTTGCCATGAACTCTTGATTTTGCGTTCTGTTTTGGAGATTTCAGTCATTCCACATTCAAGTAGATAGGAGCTGCAATTGTATGCTGCTTGTTTACATAGAAAAATAGCTGCCCAGGAGCATTCCAAAGATAGCCGCCAAGGCATGACAGTTTACTTGGCGGCAGCCATCTTGGAAATGTGCTTTGGCAGCGATTTCAAACCCTATGTTTCAAATGGGATAAATCACCCTCCGAAGGGCACTTTAAAGGAAGAACAATCATAATAGTCATGCTGTAAGATCGTTTCAAACAGAATTTCCAACAAAAATGCATATGACATTTATTTTTGTGCCCCACGCAATTTATCCCTCCAAAGTTCTCGTAGTGGATGGTAAAGTCTTCGAAAGGAACAGGGCACAGGAATGATCACTTCTGAATGGAATGCACACAAAGTCCCTTTCAAGGCAAGTCAGTCCACTCAGCGGCCATCTTTGGAACACTCCAGGGCAGCAATTGTTTATGGATACAATGGCATAAATGTACAGCTCCTATCTACTTGAATGGGGAAAGGCCGAAATTACGATCAAAGAACATATTTAAAATCAGAAGTAAAATCTGACATCAACACTGTAAAAACTGTCAGTAATTTTAACAGTAAAAGACTGTAAAAATGTTACAGATTAAACCATTAATTGATTAAAATTGTTATTGATTCCTACATCGAACACAGAAAAGCAAAACATAAATACACAGAATCAACATTTAACGTCCACTACCACCCCTCCCCCTCTCCATTCCCAACCTCACCCTGACCCTCAACAAACACCCCTGTGGTCACACATAAGTAAATAAAAAATAAAAAATAAAAATAAAATATATATATATATATATATATATATATATATATATATATATATATATATATATATATAATAATCACACACATTAACAACTACCCCTCTCTCTCCACTGTTCCACCCAGTGAACCCTCCAAGAATGCCAAATATCTGCCCCATTTCCCAACAAACAAATCCAAATTCCCCAGTCTTCTATATGATCCTTCTTCAAAAGCCGCCACCCTCCCCATCTCCGAGCACCACTCCTGAAATCGGGGCACACCAGCCGACTTCCAACCCCTTAAAATCACTTATCTGGCGATCATAACACTGGTTAGGACCCAATTTTTTATATGATTATTCCCTATATTGATAACCGCCCCATCGCCCCATCGAGTCTGGGGCAAAACAAAATTTGAGTGCCCAAAACGTCACATATAAAACTCTGAACCTTCAACCAAAATTCTTGGATCTTAACACACCCCCAAAAAACATGGGTTGTGTTTCCATCTTCTGATTGGCATCAGCAGCAGGTGGGTGTGTCTTTAAGACCAAGTTTATACAATCTAGAGGGGGTCCAACAGAATCTATGTAAAATCTTGAATTGCATAAGGCAAACCCTTGCATCTCTAGACCTGACATTTTTTAGAATCCTAGCCTACACTCCTTTCTCCAATACTAAGTATAAATGTAACTCCCATAGTCTCTTGATAGAACTTAAAGCTCCATCCCCCAGACTCTGAATTAGCAGGGAGTAACACACTGATGACTCATGACCTTTTCCAAAAGCAGTAATCACCTCTCCCAGAGCATCTGCCACTTTAGGGGGGTGTGTGCTACTCCCAAAAACAGTACAAAGCAGGTGGCGCAGCTGTAAATATCTATAAAACTGAGATCTGGGAATCCCAAAATGTTGAATCAAATTTTCAAAAGATCTCAACAATCTACTCTCATATAGGTCACCAAGGGTAGTAACCCCCCTCACAATCCACTCTGACCAGCAGAAAGGGGACTTATTAATACATAATTTTGGGTTCAGCCATATTTCCTGAGGCAACATTTAAATAAATGTGTGAATTAAATTCTCTGGACACCTCTGTCCATACCGAGTGCAAATGCGAGATAAAGGGGTGTAATTTAACTTCTCCAATTAGTTTGATAGAAAGGCTTTGCAATGGTGAAATAGGGGCAAGAACTTCCAGTTCAATACAAAACCAGGGAGGGGCTCTCTCAGGTGGAAGTGACCAATGAGCCAAATGTCTGAGACCGAATGCATAATAATAAACCAAAATCTTGGGTAGGCCTAGCCCACCTTTGTCAATCAGCCTATGTAACTTGTTAAAATGTAATCTAGCACGCTTACCATTCCAAATGAAGGACTTCGCTATGCTATCAAATTGCTTGAAATAAGAGAAGGGGACATCTACAGGGAGAGACTGTAGCAGGCAGTTAAATTTTGGAATACAATTCATTTTAATAACATTAACCTTCCCAATCATAGATAAATGTAATGAAGCCCAACTGCCCACATCGCTCAAACCTTTTTATTAAGGAATCAAAATTAACTCTGACTAAATCAGACAAATTTACTGGGAATAAAATCCCCAAATACTTAATGCCCTGTTTGGGCCACTGGAAGGCACCCGGCTGGAAAGTCGTTACTGGGCAGTAAGCTGTTAGAGCCAAAGCTTCAGATTTAGACCAACTGACTCTGTATCCTGAGAACTTAGAAAAGGAATTAATAATTCTATGGAGGCAAGGCATATATCTAATGGGGTCGGAGACGAATAATAAAATATAATCTGCGTAAAGCAAGAGCTTATGCACCATACCTCCCGCCACCACCCCTGGAAAATCATCTTCCCTTCCTATCGCGACTGCTAATGGTTCCAGGGCAAGACAGAACAATAATGGGGAAAGAGGCCAACCCTGCCAAGTGCCCCTATCCAGAGTAAAATAATCTGAAATTAATCCATTTGTTTGTACCGCTGCTACCGGTTGTCTACAAAGTAACTTAATCCATCCAATAAAAGTATTCCTGAACCCGTATACTTCCAAAATCTTAAAAAGATAATCCCATTCTACCATATCAAATGCCTTTTTGGCATCAAATGAGATGGCAGTGACTGAAGTCTGATCATTCACCACCGACCACATGATATTGATGAAACGCCAAATTTTATCAGAAGAGCTACGGCCCCGAATAAAACCTACCTGATCTATAAGAGATGTCATAACTTTACTTATTCGGTTAGCCAGAATTTATGACAATATTTTAACGTCTATCTGGATCAGAGAAATTCTTTAAAAGCATTATTAATATCAATGGCCAAGGTAAAAATTTCACCACAAGCAGATTTCACTGAGGGAATGGAAGAAAAAGACTCTCTCTGCTTTATATATCTAGCCAAAAGTTTTCCTGCTTTGTCCCCCAACTCAAAGTATGACTGTCTTGCCCTGAATAGCCAAAACTCCACCTTCTGTGACAAAATAGTATTATACCCATATCTTCCCAAATTGTTCAGCTTCCTGCAGCTGAAAGATGCGTTTCTTGAAGAAACACTATATCATATTTCTTATGTTTAAGAAAATAAATAACCTTCCTTATTTTTATGGTGTGCCCCAACCATTCACATTCCACGTGGAGAGAGACAATCCATTCATATTAACATTTGACATTTTGACATATTAGAAAAAAACAGTTTGTGTCAAAAATAAAATTATAAAGACAACATTCCAACATTGGTGCAACAATCAACCCCTGAACTTCCCCCAGAAAAAAAAAAACAAAAAAAAACAAAAAACAGAAAAACTTTAACCCTGCGCACAACAGCGCCAACCGGCGTCCATCCGTCTAAACTCAAACAGTCTATGTATGCCTACAAGAGCCCCCACGACAAATTTGCCGTCGGATTGCTCAAGTCCGGTGCTTCTATACAAATTTTGTGAGACAGAATTACACAACAGAAAATAATCTATAAAACAAACTCCAGCCAATAGATGGAATAAACACAAAGACCTTGTATATTCATCCACATAACCAAAGGTGTGTTCCTCCACAAAACAAGCTCCAGCCACTAGCAGAACCAGTACAAAAAAAAAAAAAACGTTCACTTTCCTCAGGCAGTCAAATGAATGTTCAGTGAGCCGGCTGTTACATGAGTGCAGCAGATGACCTAATCACTCCAATGTTTTGCAAGAAATATTCCACAAAACAAACTCCATCCAATAGGAGGCATAAGCACAAAGAACATGCAGATTCATCCACAAACTGTCCCGAAGGAGTGTTATCCCACAAAACAAACTCCAGCCGCTAAGCGGAACCAGCACAAAAAGAAACAAAAAAGGCGCCCAGTTTCCTCGGACAGTCAAGTGAATGTTCAGTGAGTCAGGCCCACTTGGCTGCATAGAAAGTATCACACAATGACTTACTCATTCAATTGACTTTAAGAAAGATATCGCTTGCTGTGGGCATGTAAATATTTTGCTTAGTACCTATTCTCAATTTGGCCAGGAATATCAGTGCAAAAGCGACCTTCTGTTGATGTAAGAGTTTCTTGCATTCCTTGAATCGATCACGTTTCACTCTTGTCGAATTCACAAAGTCTGGGAAAAAGAAAATGCTGTGGTTCTTCCAAGAAAGCCTTCCTTTACTCCTCGTCTCGCGTAACACGAGATCTTTATCGGATGATCCAAGAAATTTGGCCAGAATTGATCGGGGCCTGTCTCCCTCCGTGGATCTCCGAGCCGGAACTCTATGAGCTTGCTCGATTTACAGCATATGGCCTGTTATATCGAGCAGACTCGTGAAGAGCTAGTGTAGGAATTTCACCATATCTCAGCCTTCTTCGTCCTCAGAAATTCCAACAATTCAGATGTTTCACCAGTTACGATTCTCAAGATCTTCCAACTTTTCCCAGAGACGCTCCAAGTCTACCTTGGTCGCTAGCGGGATAGCAGCTAATTCCCTCAACGATGACTCCAGATAATCGATCTGTTTCTCGACATTGTCACTCTTGTAACCAACTCAGTGAATTTCGTCTCCATGGCAGTGATCAATCGACGTATTACAGCAAGATTCTCCAAGTTAGCAATGACCTTTGTCAGCATCGCTGTCATGTTCAACAGTTGATGCTGAATTTCTTTCACCGCACTGTCCAAATTGAGTCCCGGGCTTGTGGCCTGCTCAGGGGCTTCAGCTTGAGCACGTAAGTGTCTTTTACTGTCTCCAGAGCCCGAGGATATTGAATTCTTTGACATATTGTCTTCCTAGAACAGTTATGGAACAGGGTGTATCAAATCTCAACAGTTTGTGAAAAAAGTATTAAAAACTAGCAAAGTGCGCGGAGCTCGCCGTTCACACGTTCGAACCTCGCATGGCGCCACGCGACTCCCCATTTCTTCTTATTTTTAATATCAGTTACGCACACTGGGGTGTTCTGTTTTATATTTAATATAGTTTAGTTAATGTTTACTTCATTATTTTAATTTCACATGTGTTACGCTGATAGTGTTTAGTGTTTGTGTGAGTGCAACTGAGCACTGTCTCTACATGTTTATTGGTCATTGCTCCAGGAAGAGCCACTATTGCTGAACGTCATGTCATCAAGTGCTCTTCTGTAATTTTTAAGGTGATTAACAATACCTTATAAAGTAAAAAAGCTGATTTTTACAGTTTCAGAAGGTTAATATCAAGTTTATGATGTTTTTTTTTTACTGTAAATTTAACAGAATTTTTTGCCAGCGTGGTCATGTAAATTACAACAGTTTTAAACTGTAAAATCTACAGGTTGTTCTGTAAAGTTGCTTACATTTTTACTGTATTTTTTACATAATTATTCTGGCAACCACAGCTGCCAGTTATTTATTTATTTTTATTTTTTTTGGTAAAAACAACAGGATTTTTTTTTTTACAGTGAATAGTATCATAAATTGTGCTTTTTTACCTCAGATCACACTAAAAAACAATATTTTACAGGCTGGTTCAGCTAATGCGCATGTGCGTTACATTGACAGGCAATGTCTGTATCTAAAAGATGATTGGCTCTTTTACCTGAAAGGCATGACTTCCTTTTCTACATCTGTTGGCTGTTCCAATTTCTCACATTCATTTTAATAGCAGTTGTCTGTCTCTGCTAAACTGTCTCTGGCAATTTTCAGTCATGCAAGTACAGCTCCAATTTACTGGAAAGTACAAAATCTCCAAAACTGTTTAACATCACATTTTAATAATTAAAAATTCAATCATTTCAAATTAGCAATAAATTCTGATAGTGTTTTCATGGAACCAAAATTTTAGTAGTCGGTACCGATACTAGTGAAATTTCATGGTTCTCAATACCAATTTCAATACCACAGCAAAAATATGCTAATATGATAATGTGTCATTGAACACACCAGTTTAGTTATTTTTAATTATTTACTAATTATTTTAATAATTATAGTTTAATAATTAATTTAATTTAATTTAATAATCAAAATGGTGTCTAATCAATAAATTCTTAACATTTTCAACAAGTGAAAATATAACTTTTCAACATGTCATTGCATTTTTTTTTTTTTTTTTTTTTGCCAAACTTTTATTCAACAGCTGTCTTGCTTGTGATATTTTGATTAATTATTATTATCATTATTATTATTATTACAGTGAATATAAAATTTTACTATACAGTTGTAATATATTGTTATTCGATTTCAGGCATCTAGATTTTATTTTGAATCGTGCTTTTGTTCTGACGTGTGTTTTTTACCGGATGCTTCACTTTTCTGGATAAATAGTTTGCGACCAGTGTGATCATTGAAGACTTTTAAGTCACATCTGAAATCTCTTTACACTGGCCTGACAAATGAAATGTAGGACACAGTTTTGGAGTGTTGTATTTTAGATTACTGGTGTTTGTGTATGTAGTAATTTTGAAATGTCATGTTTTAAATTGTATTACTGTGAAGCACTTTGGTCAACTCTGTTGTTTTAAATACAAAATAAATAAAGCTGAGCTGAGATTAAAGTGCAAATGCTGTGATTTAATTATATAAATATATATTTTACATGTGCTGCGTGGTTCACAATGGATAAGTGCTCTGCTCTGTCATCTCATACAATGTGAATGATTCTCAATGTCTGTGGAGTTTCAAGTGGATGAGCTGTTGGATTTATTTAAAGTACACAGCTCATCCACAGTAAGATTGCAGCCTTTAGCGGTTTAATAAATCACACTAGGACATGTCACGATTTTAATTTGATTAATTTCCCATTTCAGTATGTACAAGAAGTAACAAAGCACGCGTTCAAAATAAGCCTGTGAGCATTTTAAAGCTGTTGTGTGTCAGTCATACTTTGGCTGGTACCGGACAGAGTCGGTGCACGGTACTACCCGTACTGCTGAAACACTGGTATCATTACATCTTTATTATTTTAGTACTGATTTAGTACCGAAGTACCGGTACTTTTGACAACACTAAATTCTGACAACAATGGCATCATAAATTTAGCTTGTTAAGATTAAATTGCACTAAAAAAATCTATATTATTTATGCTGGTCAAGCTAATGCTAATGCTAGAGCTAATTTTGACAGCTCATAGTGCAAGAAACCTTTACTAGAAGATTTAAGGAAAAAAATCAAGACAATGTAGAATATGGACCCCTTTAAGGTAGCACTGTCTCACTGAAAGCAAAGGGAACAAAACTGAAATGCAAAATGGAGGAAGAACCATAGTAGAATAATCCTAGTACATCCACTAAAAGTAGCATGTGCCAGTGGCCCTAAATGGATTTTTACCAGCATCAGCAATTGAAACCACACAGCCTAAATGACAAACAAACACAATTTGTACCACCATTTCACACTGAATACTGACTAGCCATCTGTCTGATGGAGAAAACAACATGTTGAAACCACAGATGACTTGGCTTGTGGTTCCAGCCTATGTGAACTGGTTAGCTATTAGGGAAAAAACAGGATGCGATGCATATGGATTACATTGGTGAAAACAGTCTTCTTCTGAATATGTAAGGGATCGCTATAAGAGAAGAGTCGAGGATTGTCCTTCCTCAGGGAGGAGATGCTAATATCTCAGTCAGCACACCACTTCTACCAGGGCTTGGCACAGATTTGTTTCTTGGTCACCGGCACAGTAGTCACAGGCCTAGCAGTGGGAGTTTTGTCCCAAAAATGGCCACTATGTGCTTCCCAAGTAGCTCTTGCTAATTCTGGAAGCATGCAATACTAGTGTGGGTTTTTTAAATAGATTAAGGGAGTGTTTTGCAGAGATTAGGACATTGACATTAGGTGTATTAGTCAAATCTAGTCTAAAACTGATGCTAAATAGGGCACAGGGCAGTGACAGAAATAAACTTCCATTAAGAGGCTATTTTTTTCTCTGTAGATTTGATGTTCAGGAGAACTTTTCAAACCATAAAAATTGCCTCACCCTTTTACTGACAAGAACTTCAATTTAAAAGATTTGAAGAAAAAATTACAAAAATGCTCAGTCTAAATAATATGAATGAGAATGTTTTTTTTGTTTTTTTGTGGACAAAAAAAAAAAAAGAAGAAAAGTCAGTAAAACAAGGGCTATAAAATTAGACACGATTCTGTGCGACAAATTGAATAGACCGTCTTTCCGTCTCTCAAATTCTGACTGAGGTCTGCTGCACTGCTGTGTCAGCTGCTTATATAACACTTGAACAACCTCGCACCACTTGGAGAACAAACATGACACTGAGATACAGTGTGGTTAGGCTCAGGATATTGGATATTGGGCCTGAAACATCTGAAACTCACATTTGCTTTGGCACTGCATTGGGAGTTATAGTGGGGGTGACCCATGTGATATTTCTGACTTTTTTTCTTGTCAACTCTAATGCAACATTGACAGCTATATGTATATTTCATACTAAAAAGCAAGGCAATGAGCTAGTGCTGAGTCTGGAAACAGAAATAGAGTGAAAATGCCTATAAATGTGTTGTGCGTGTGAATGGAAACTGAAAGCAAGACAAACAGAGATGGTGAATGAGAGAGAAAAAGGTGGAAAAACACAATTACTACATCTGCCAACCAACCTATTCTTTAGGGCTTTATGGTAAACCCTCTGCTTAAAGGGACTGTTCACCCTAATATGAAAATTCTGTTATTATTTACTCACCATCATTTTATTCCAAACCACTATGACTTTCTTTCTTCTGTGGAACACCATTCACTTCCATTATATGGAAAAAAATGCAATGAAATTGAATAGTGAGTGAGGCAGTTGTTCTGCCAAACAAGAAAGAGAGAAAGTGATATGGCTTTGTAACAACATGAGTAAATGATGAACAAATTTTCATTTTTGGGTGAACTATCCCTTTATGTGTGCTGCCCTAACACTGCAGCAAAAGGTATAATTCTTCCATTCAAAAATTCTTGCAGCAACAAAACAAGATGATTTGTTGATTTTCTTGATTTGATGAAGCCTTGAAACATTATTAGAAAGTATGCACTATACAGTGCATTCACAAAGTATTCAGACCCCTATAGTTTTTTCCACATTTTGTTATGTTGCAGCTAGTGGTGCACCGATCAGGAAACTTGAGGCCGATACCGATCTCCGATTTTTTAACACTAAGATCAACCCATACCAATTTTTTTTAAAGTGCCCTTTGCCACACTTTTGCAAGTTATATTGTGCAGTTATATGTTTATGCCCCACACAGTAAAATTACGATAAAACTTTACAAAAAGATTCCATTTGTTAACATTATTTCACAACATTACAGTAGTTAACATGAACTAATTAATTTAATGTTAGTTGCAACATATACTATTACATTTTTAAAATCAAAAGTTGTATCAGTTAACATTAGTTAATGCACTATGAACTAAAATTAACTAACAATGAGCAATTGTAATTTTATTAACTATTACAATTAATAAAGGCTGAAATTGTTCATTGTTTGTTCATGATACCTAATGCGTTAACTAATGTTAACGAATGGAACCTTTTTATAAAGTTACCAAAATTTCAATAAAATTACATTAACTGTGAATTGCTAATAAATAAATAAATGCATTTATTTGTTTTGAAACAGATATATTTAGTGGTAATGTGACCAACATTAATCTGATTTAAATTGGGATCCTCACAGCATAGCGCTGAGATGAGTGAATGATGAGATATTGAGAGCACCTGGAGAGCATGCATGTTTGACTGACACCGCGAGTGAGCATACTGAAGTAGGGGTGTGACGAGATCTCGCGATATTAAAACGTGCCGATATTTCTCGTTGAGGTGAAAAGCTGTCTCACGATATCAACATAACAGAGCGTTATGGTGAAATTAGCAAAGAAGATGCCCCCGCCACTTTTAAATCGTTTGTGTGGCAGCATTTTAGGTACCAAGTGGAAACAATAAACAGCGACAGGGTGACAGACAAGACACAAACAAAGGCTGTGTGTCGTTTGGAAGGTTGCGTCCTCCGGAGGTCACATTTATCGGCCGCATACGTCATCGAGGCTGTCTTGTTTCATTTTTTACATTGTTTTTTTTTGTCTTTCTTTTTCTTATTTTTTATCTATTGTCAATGCCTTTTATGTATATGCACTTACATTTATACAATTGTTAACCTTTTTTGCATTCCCAATAATAATAAAAAATAAAATTAATTTAAAAAAATGAAACGAGACAGCCTCGATGACGTACACGGCCAACAAATGCGACCTCCGGAGGACGCAGCCTTCCAAACGAGACACAGCCAATATGTAAGCACTGTAAGAAAATGATGCCGCACACCGCGGCTAACACAAGCACTATGCAAAGACACCTACAGAACCACCGAAGCTCTCAACTAAAATCAACCAGGTCTGAAAAGACTCATGTGAAATCATACAGGAGAGAAGCCAGTCAGTTTAGTTTGAGGCAAAAACTTTAACAGTGCTTGCATATTGTTCTGACTTTTACTGCATATGATAATTCATATTCAGAAAGTAGAACGGAAGTGACATTCATTACAAGATGATTAGTTAAAACATTTCGAAATGCACCTGCATTGTTTTGCATTTTGTGACTTTCAGTCAAATACAAGACTATTTTTCCAGTCATATACACTACCGGTCAAAAGTTTTGAAACACTGAAATGTTTCTCATGATCTTAAAAATCTTTTGATCTGAAGGCGTATGCTTAAATGTTTGAAATTAGTTTTGTAGACAAAAATATAATTGTGCCGCCATATTAATTTATTTCATTACAAAACTAAAATTTATTTTAAAAAAAAGTTTTTGAAATTGATGACTTGGACCAAATAATAAAGAAAAGTAGCCAATATGTGCCCATCATAGATGGGAACTCCTTCAATACTGTTTAAAAAGCATCCCAGGGTGATGATACCTCAAGAAGTTGGTTGAGAAAATGTCAAGAGCACATGTCTGCAAATTCTAGGCAAAGGGTGACTACTTTGAAGATGCTAAAATATAACACAGTTTTGATTTATTTTTTATTTTGTTTAGTCACAACATAATTCCCACAGTTCCCTTTATGTTATTCCATAGTTTTGATGACTTTACTATTATTCTAAAATGTGAAGAAAAAAAAAATATTATGAAGAATGAGTAAGTGTTTCAAAACTTTTGACCAGTAGTGTATATAGTGTTAAAATATCGTCTCGTCTTGTTTTCGTGAACCCAGTATCATGTATCGTCTCGTCTCGTGAGCTAAGTGTATCGTCACACCCCTATATTGAAGGGAGTAAAGCTGAAAGTGTTCATGATCGCTCAAACAGTCTCTATCACGCAACACAACATCTGATTGTCACGACTCATGTTACATCACATATACTCAGATTTGTATATGCATGTTTATTTGTTGTTTACTTCGTTTTTATACCAGTTTGCAGTCTCTTTATCCTCTCCATGCTCACAGTGCAGCGAGTCAGATTTACTACCGTAAGGACTCTAGAAAATGGGCAACTTAATATTCATAATATTCTTACACATTTTTACAAACAAACCTGCATATTCATCTGAATAACAGCATGTCTGAAAGTTTAAATTCCAAGCGTCATGTCTGGAGGAAACCAAGCACCGCTCATCACCTGCGCAATACCATCCCAACATTATGGGGCCACTGCCCCCCCACTCACAGACCCCCCAGAGTGTCCCAGCCAGTGCCCGGACTCCAATCAAACATCTCTGGAGAGACCTGAAAATGGCTGTTCACCGACGGTCCCCATCCAACCTGACAGAGCTTGAAAGGATCTGCAGAGAAGAATGGCAGAAAACCCCAAATCCAAGTGTGCAAAGCTTGTCGTATCATACCCAAAAAGACTTGAGGCTGTAATCGCTGCCAAAGGTGCTTCAACTAAGTACTGAGTTAAGGGTCTGAATACTTATGTCAATGTGATATTTCAGTTTTTTCTTTTTAATAAATTTGCAAAATTATCAAAAATCTGGTTTTGCTTTGTCATTGTGGGGTATTGAGTTTAGATTGATGTGAAAATAAAAAATAATTTAAAGGTATTTTAGCATAAGGCTGCAATATAACAAAATGTGAAAAAAATGAAGGGGTCTGAATCCTTTCTGAATGCACTGTGTATATATATATATATATATATATATATATATATACAGTATATATCGGCTAAACAGCTATAACCTTTAATGAACTACACAAAAATATCACTGTCCTCACAAAAAACAACAACTGAGATTTATTGATTATATATTGGTTGATAATGGGAACTTTGTCGTCAGTTGGAGAGATTCACACTCTACTCTGTCCAGCTCTGCTGTGATGACAGGCGAGCACCGATTCCATTCTTGTGAAACTGCCTCCATCATCAGGGGCAAATTCTGTTATCCACACAAAACACCCACTGATCATTCCTAAGGGATGGTGGATGTGGATGGACTTGACAACTGAACCTATAAGCTCAGGCCCTGTGGGTCCAATAACTGGGTTAAATGAAAAACCCTTACTTCTCAGTATTGGATTATTCAAGAGGTTTCTCTTCACAAGAGCGATTTGTTGTGGGATTCAGACAAATAACTGGATACATGGTTTGGGGTGTGTCAATCAGCAGAAACAAGTTACTTCAGGAAATGTATTATCCTAGCCTATAATAAGTAAGGCTGTCGATTTCAAGTGTTAATTTAGTGTGGTTAATTATATAAAACATAACATGCAATACATACATTCAGTGATAAAATTACGTATTTTCCTACCATCGGAGCAATTCAAGCTTAGAGAACATGTCACTGTGTTTTTACAAGCCGCATCAGCAGGGGGCAGCAAGGGGCAGTCAGCGTGCCTCAACAAACCTCACAAGCAGATTGAGAGCCTATCAGACTGGATGTGTTCTTGACAGCTGGGTAAAGTACTATATAATGCAGGAATATCGAAACGCGATTTTAGTTACAACTACTTTTAATTTGACACAGCATCCTAAAAACCAGTGAGATGCTCCAAAAGTGACCATGTGCATAGACAGACAATACATAATTAAAAATAGCACAGACAGAACACAAGAACACGTTTAATGAGAACAGAACAGATTGATGAACTCAAATCAAAAATGGATTGCTGTCGACTTTAGGTTTATGTTCAATGATATGGGAATAAAACAAACAATGTATTGACTTCTAAAGCCACTTTTTTGCATTGTCTAACCAATGCTTTACTCATCTGCCACAATAATGCAATGTATTTCAGTCTATATATTTGATTTATGATATAATGTATATATACTGTATATTTATAACTATATATACTGTATATAACATTTGTTAGAGGCTATTTGCACTAAGTGCAAATAGTGGCAGATACTATTTGCACCTCTAATTAAATACTAACATACATTTATTGTGTTAATTTAGATTAAAATTCACCATGGTTTTCCTACAGTAATAATAGTATCATCATGGTATTTTGTAGTTAAATCATAGTAACTACAAAATTAAACATGGTTACTATATTAAAAGCATGTTACTGTAGTAACACCATGGTTAACTGCATTAAAACTATGGCTTCTGCCAAACCACATGGTTACTACATTATTACTATAGTAAAATCATGGTTAATTTGACCTGGATCAAACCGTTCTCTTAAATCCCCGACATTTTCCGTGACCAAATTACTGTGAGTAAATCAACCTTTATATTCATTTTTGTTTATAACTTTAAGTAGTATTTGAGGAAATATTTAGAGTGGAGACAGGAAAAAGGATGGGGAAAAAGTGGGACAAAAGGCGGAATCAAACCCGAGTTATCTGGACGACATTTCTGGGTCAACTATCCCTTTATTTGGCATGTCATAAAAAATGTTATTCGATAATAACAACTATTAATCTTTCACACCAACTGAACAAACCAAAGTCCGACATCAAACGGACATAGATGAATGTGTCCTAAACATAACAAAAACTTGACATGACTCGAATCTGTGTAGGTCTGCTGTGATAAACATGCTTGCCGTTACACCACGGGTGAGGCTTCTGTATGCTAATACCCAAGCCTAAGTGCTCATTGCATAACATGAGGTTCCTAAAGCAAAAGCAGCCATTATGTTAAAGTACAGGTGCATGCCCCAGGTTAAACCTTGGTTATTTATATCATTATGTACACTTTCATCTTGAAGGGTGATCAGAGAATGGATAGAGGCTGAAAAAAAAAGTGCAACATCCCTCTTCCATTTTCAATTACAGTTTCAGTCGTTCTATGGCTGAATTTAGCACAGACAGTTATCTCGACTCCTGTAGCCGCATCAATCATGGATCTTAATTCAGGGAATGAAGGTGAGGCCTCCACTGTGGCATTTTTATTCTTAGTCCAGAAAAGGCTTCAACATTGGCAGATCTTTTCATTTTCAAACATTCCTAAAAAAAAAAAAAAAAAATAAGAATAATAATAAAAAAATAAAAAAAAAGAATTCTTCTTCGGTAGAATTTGGAAAAAAGAATCAGCAATTGAGCCTTACAAAAAAGAATGAGGAAGTCCTGGTTTATATAACCTTACTCATACTCAATGTGTCACCAAAAGGAAGGTCAGCTTTCATTCTGTAATACCACTGATGAAAAAGTAGCCTCTTCCATATCTATTCTATGCAGATGTAAAGCTGCCTCTGTGTCTGACATGCTTGTTAACACCTCTGTAGGATGGAGAAGCGAATTTAAGACCAAAATCATTACTTAAGGGGGTAGTTTAACCAAAAATGAATGATTCTGTCTGTCATCAGGTACTCACCCTCATAGCATTCCAAACTTGCATGTCAGGCAGAATGTCAGTCTAAGTCACCATTCACTTTTATTGCATAGTTTTCTCATACAATAACAGTGAATGGTGACTGAGGATAACATTCAGAATAAAATCTAGCTTTTGATCACAAAAGAAAGAAAGTCATGGTTCAGGGTGAGAAAATATAGACAAAGATTAAGTTAAGTCCAAATTGCAAGAATATATTTTTTGTTTGCATCGGTTTAGAAGCAACAGATTGGGTCGAAAATTATATAAATTCACTGAATGCCATCATCAGGTTTTGAAATGAACTTTTTTGCTCAACGGCCACTGTGGCTAGTAGTTTTCCAAGGTCACTAGCCACTCAGCATTTTCACTAGCCAAAATCCCCCACCTCGCAAAAAGTGATAAAGATAACTGGAGACTGTAACATGCATTTGTTTGGACATTTTATTTCAACAAGAATGATTCAGCAGGACACAGGCCTAATGGTTTAAGTAACCTATAAAATATCCAAAGCCAGTTAGAACAGGAGTAGGATAGAACAGGAGGAAAATTTGTCAATAATTTTTCCATAGTTCATGGAAGTTTCAACCCCTTCAAGTTGTACTCACCTATGAAAGTTAACCATTGTTATACCATTGTTTAACAGTGACATTTGTAATGGCAAGGCTATTAGGTAATATCATGGGTGGCTTCACATCACTGTGGTTAGGTTAATGTTGATAGTCTTTTCTAAAAAATAAACTGTAGTGTTTGTTATGAAAAAGCTAATAGCCTAAACACATTTAGAAACCTTTAACTACAACTTTCAAAGCTGAAGCCTAATAAAAATAAAGTCGAATAGATTCACCCTAATAGATTTTAATGTTAATGATAATAATAATTTGATATTAATCATTCAATCATGCCAGTTAGTGTTACTGCATTAATATATATATATATATATATACAGTACTGTGCAAAAGTATTAGGTGCATTATATTTTTCACAAAAACATTTGTCTTAAGATGGTTAATTTATATTTTCTGCTTTTAGTGTGTCAGTAGGAAATATCAATTATAATAAAGAATGAGTAAGTGTCAAAATTTCAACATTCCCTTTGCAAATAGAATTGAATAGAAAAGAACAAGGGGCCTTACAACAGATGGTATGGCCCCCACAGAGCCCAGATCTCAACATAACTGAGTCGTGCGGCATGGGCACAAATGCCATGAGCAGTGAGTCCCCGGTTCAATTCCCAGCTGGCTGGACCATTTGCTGCATGTCATTCCCCTATTCTCTTTCCCCATATTTCCTGTCTCTCTCCACTGTCATGTCAAAAAAATGCATAAAATGGCCAAATCAAGTCAGTCTGTGATTACATGAAGAGACAGAAGCAATTGAGACAGTCTAAATAGATAGTAGAACTGTGGCAAGTTCTCCAAGAAGCTTGGAACATCCTCTCTGCCAACAACCAAGAAAAACTGTATCCAGATGTACCTGGAGAATTGCTACTGTTTTGAAGGCAAAGGTGGACATACCAATTATTGATTTAGCCTTTTTATGTTTACTGGAATTGTGTGATATTAATTGATAAAAGAAAATGATTTATGGCATTATTTTTGAAGACTGTCCTTACTGTGCAACATTTTTCCCCAAATGCCTAAAACTTTTGCACAGTACTGTATATTTAAGCAAGGATGATGATGTGTATTTTAAAAACTGATGATGTAGGCTATTTGTCTCCACTTTACCTCATCAGTGCTGTTTATAATGTATGTCTAGCAGTTTGAGAGGTTTGACTTCCTCCATATAGTGCTTTATACTAGAATGTAGAGCTGTAGAATTCAAATGGGTCACATAAGTTTTGTGTTTCCACCAGCCACCGCAATATCGAGTGAAGTGCGACTGAATCACACAAGTTTCGCTCTGCGCTGTCCCAGAGCTCTTGCGATCTTGTCTCTAGAGCACGCTGGTGTGCGCTGCAGCGGTTCACATAAAAGCATGCTTCATTCGCCCGCACAGATGAGCCTGTAAGTTATGAGGCATGAATACAATAACATTTCCTTTGGCAGCAGCTCCGATTCGCCTGACAATTTTCAATGCTGGAAAAACCCTGAAAAAACATCACCTGCCAAAGTGGCTAGTAAGAGTGACAGTTACCCACCACAGCTGATTTTCACTCACATTTGGCGGATTGGCAGGAGTACATTTCAAACCCTGGACATCATATTCCACCAAAAGTGTAATTATTAACTTATAGCTCTCATGGAATTACATAACAGCTGTGGAAGAAAATGGAAACATATTTTTTTCTATGACCTAAAAATATAATGCTAAAAATACCCAGCAGGGCAAAATCCTTATTGTTGAGCCCTGTAGGTAACATTTGTTATGAAGACAAGGATGTTGGTGATACAAAAAGAATATGTTGCAAATGCAAAATATTAAGCTGTGATGAAAGACTTGATTTTCACAGCTGTGTTCCTGGTATTTCCCAAAATAAGTCTGAATGACATTCTTTGCCAAACATGACCAAGAAGGGAGACAGGAAACAGCCAACACAGGTGTAATGTACTGAGCGCAGTTCCGTCTGATTGATGTCTGCAGGGTATTCAAATTCCACTACGGCAATCTGGCTGTCCCCTCCAAAATAGAGACCCCTTGCCAGGAATGAGTTGGCCTGGCGCAGTTTTCCACTTCTTCTTTTCTCCAAAAAAGTCAGTGTCATTCATGCTAAATTCATGAATTCATGAGGGGTGCGACAACAATTTAAGTTGTCATCCAACAGCCAACTAGTCCAGTGGTTCGCAATTTGGGCGGTTTTTGGTCATGCCGTCTTTTGAAATAAGAAAAACTTTCACGCAAAACGAGTATGACTTACTTTATGACTAAGAATCAGGGATGAGAGGATCTTACTGTAAACATGACTTTCACGCTACAAAGGCACATAAAAGCACCATAAAAGTCATCCATATCACTTGTGCACTATATTTAAATTCTTCTGAAGCCATGTGTAAGTGTTGTGTGAGGAACCACTTTAAGAACCACTGAACTTGATCAGTGAGGTTGATTCATTTATCTAGATTTTTTCTTATATGTTTTTTTTTATATATAGTTTTGATATAGTTGCATCTGTAACACTTTACAATAAGTTTCAATTCATTAACATTAGTTAATGCAGGGGGAGTCACGTGACGCAATGCGAGGATCGGACGTGTTCAACAGCGAGTTCAGCGCACTTTGCTGGTTTTGATACCTTTTAATGACATAAACCGGTGAAATTCGATACACTCTGTTCCATAACTGTTCTAGGAGGACAACATGTCAAAGAATTCAAAATCCTCGGGCTCTGGAAACATTAAAATACACTTACGTGCTCAGGCTGACACCCCTGAGCAGCAGGCCACGGTCCCGGTAGTCGATTTGGTTGGAGAGTTCTGGGAAATTCCGCGAGAGATGCTGAACATGTCGGCAATGCTGACACAGGTCGTTGCTGACTTGGAGGATCTTGCTGTAATATTTTGATCAATCACTGCCATGGAGGTGAAATTTACTGATGTGGTCATAAGAGTGGGGAATGTTGAGAAACGAATCGATTATCTGGAGTCATCGGAGAGGGAATTATCTGCTAATCCGCTAGCGACCAAGGTGGATTTGGAGCGTTGGAGGACATGGAAAACCGTAGCCAGTGGAATAACGTCCATATCGTGGGAGTCCCGGAGAGAGCAGAGGGACAGAATATGGTGGAATTCCTGGACGGGCTCTTTTCGAGTCTGCTCGACATAACAGGCCATAAGCTGGAAATCGAGTGAGCTCACAGGGTTCCGGCTCAGTGATCCGCTGAGGGAGACAGACCCCGATCAATTCTGGCCAAATTTCTGAGATCATCCAATAAAGATCTTGTGTTGCGTGAGGCGAGGAGTAAAGGAAGGCTTTCTTGGAAGAACCACAGCATTTTCTTGTTCCCAGACTTTGCGAACTTGACAAGAGAGAAACTTGACAGTTTCAAGGAATGTAAGGAACTTTTACATCAACGGAGGGTTGCTTTTTCACTGATATTCATGGCCAAATTGAGAATAGATGCTAAGGATGGCCGTAAAACATTCACATGCCCATAGCAAGCGATGTCCTTCATAAAGTCAATGGAGTGAGTGGGTAGTGCTGTGGCGCTCACGCTCACGGTGGGCCGGCTCACTGAACATCCGCTTGATTCTTTGAAGATTCTGCGCGCTCTTTTTGTGCTGGTTCCGCCTAGCGGCTCGAGTTTATTTTGTAGAGCAACACACCTTCGGGATGGTTTTGTGAATGAATCTTCACGCTTTTTGTGCTTATTCCGCCTATCGGCTGGAGTTAATTTTGTGAAGTATTTTTGGCAAAGTCATTGAAGTGAGTAAGTAATTTGCTTGTACTCATGTTGCAGCCGAATGGAACAGCTCTTTGAACATTTGTTTGACAGTCTGAAGAATCTGCGCGCTCTTTGTGTGCTGGTTCTGCCTAGTGGCTGGAGTTTATTTTGTAGAATAATACAACTTTAGGATAGTTATATGGATGAAGTTACATGCTCTTTGTGTTTATTCTGCCTATTGGCTGGAGTTTTATAGATTATCTTTTGCTGTGTAATTCTGTCTAACAAATTTTGTATAGAATCACTGGACTTGAGTAATCCGACAGCAAAATTGTCACAGGGGCTCTCGTAGGCGTACACGGACTGTTTCATGTTTTTTTTTTTGTTTTGTTTTTTTTTTCTGTTTGCTTGGTTCTGGGCAATTTTCGGGGTTTGACTGTTGCACTAATGTTGGAATGTGGTCTTTATAATCCTGTTTTTGACACAATCTATTTTTTCTTAAATGTCAAAATGTCAGATGTTAATATGAGTGGACTGTCTCTCTCCACTTGGAATGTGAATGGGTTAGGGCACCCCATAAAAAGAAGGAAGGTTATTTCTCTTCTTAAGCGTAAGAAATATGATATAGTGTTTCTTCAAGAAACACACCTTTCCCCGCAGGAAGCTGAAAAATTTGGAAAGATATGGGGTGGGCATTTTTTTTATAGTGCTGGCTCGAGTAAGAGCAGGGGAGTCATTACACTGGCAAGTAAACATCTACAATTAAAATGTCTCAAACAGAGTAAAGATAAATTAGGAAGAGTCATTATTGTTTTAGCTGAAATTCAGGGACAAAGTCTTATTTTGGTTAATATTTATGCACCTAACGTTGATGATCAGGGCTTTTTTATAGATCTTGAAGGGATGTTGCAAGCCACTGGCACCCCTCATGATATAATATTGGGAGGAGATTTTAATCTTTTGATGGACTCAGTCCCTGATCATAGTGGAGCAAAAGTGTGCAAGCCCCCTACAACAACAGTGACACTTCACAGGATGTGTAAAATCTTGGTCTTACAGATATTTGGAGACTTTTGAACTCATCTGGTAGGGACTATATGTTTTTTTCAGTCCATAAGATTTACTCTAGAATAGATTTTTTTTTCATTTAATCTGTTGTTGATTGCTCAGTTGGAAACATTTTAGTCTCAGATGACACCCTGGTGTGTTTAGAGGTGTTGCCACATACGGAGAAAAATGAATCATATAGTTGCCGCTTTAATGTATCCCTTTTGCAAAATACTGAATTCCAACAAATGCTAAAGGCTGAAATCAATGTCTATATGGAGACCAACCTGTTCTCAGTATCCTCTGTGGGCGTGGCTTGGGAGGCACTTAAGTCAGTTCTTAGGGGCCTGATCATACAGTATGCCACATTCACCAAAAAATCCAAAGCACGAGAACTCATGGAATTGGAAGGGAATATTAAAAGTGCCGAGGCAGAGCTGAAGTGCCGAATGCCATCTAATGGCCTCAGTGAATTGACCCGATTGAAACACAGATATAATACTATTTTGTCTCGGAAGGTGGAGTTTTGGCTATTCAGGGCAAGATAGTCATACTTTTACTCAGGGGACAAAGCAGGGAAGCTTTTGGCTAGATATATAAAACAGAGAGAGTTTTTTCTACCATTCCCTCAGTGAAATCTGCTGGTGGTGAAATATTTACCTCGGCCATTGATATTTATAAGGCTTTTAAATCTATCTTTAGATCTATCTTGATCTCTATAGTTCCACATCTTAGTCTACTGATGAAGACATTAGAAACTTTGTGGAACCATTAGAACTTCCTAAACTAACGACTGAGCAAAACAATTCTCTTGATTCTGAGATAACCTTGGAGGAGCTTGGCGAGGTAATGAAGGAGGCGAGGGAGTTTTTTAGATCTTATGCTACAGAACTGGCTCCACTTTTGCTAGAAGTTTATACGGAATCATTAAAGAATGGAAAGCTTCCGCCAACCATGACACAAGCCCGGATCAGTCTGATTCTTAAAAAGGAAAAAGACCCAAATGAGTGTAAGAGTTCCGTCCAGTTTCCCTGATCCAGCTAGACATTAAAATATTGTCAAAAATTTTGGCTAACCGATTAAGTTAAATTATGACATCTCTTATACATATAGATCAGGTGATGTTTATTCGGGGCCGTAGCTCTTATGATAACATTTTGGAAAAGGTCATGTGCTAATTCAGAGTCTGGGGGACAGAGCTTCAACTTCTCTCAAGAGATTATGGGAGAAAGATTTAAACTTGTTATTGGAGGAGGGAGTGTGGGCTAGGATTCTAAAAAATGTCAAGTCTACATCTAGAGATGCAAGGGTGCGCCTTATGCCATTTAAGATATTACATCGATTCTATTGGACCCCCTCTAGATTGTATAGTCTTGGTCTTAAAGACACACCCACCTGCTGGTGATGCCAATCAGAAGATGGAGACACAACCCATGTTTTTTGGTGGTGTGTTAAGATGCAAGATTTTTGGTTGAGGGTTCAGAGTTTTATGTGTGACGTATTGGACAATCAAATTAAATTTTGCCCCAGACTCTGTATTTTAGGTGATGGGGCAGTCATTAACATAGGGGATACATATATAAAAAATTGGGTCCTAGCTAGTGTTATGATTTGCAGGCAGGTCCTCCTTAGGGGATGGAGGTTGGCTGGAGCGCCCTCATTTCGGGAGCGGTGCATAGGGATGGGCAGGGTGGCGGCATTCGAAGAAATGTCATATAGAAAGCAGGGAAATTTGGAATTGTTTAATGGAAATTGGGGCAGCTATTTGGCATATTTGGAGGGCTCTCGGGGAGGGGAAGTGGAGAGAGATGTGTAGTTTTAAATATGTGTGATTTGTTTCTTTTTTTTGTGTGTATTCTCAAGTTGGACCACAGGGATGTTTGTTGGGGGTCGGGGTGGGGTTGGGTATTGGGAGGGCGAAAGGGAATTATGGGGGTTAAAATTTGATTCGGTGTATATATGTTTGCTTTTCTGTTTCATGTGTCTGAATCAATAAAAGTTTTAATCAGAAGGAAAAAAAACATTAGTTAATGCATTAGCTATCATGAACTAACAATGAACTATATATTTATATTTTTAAAGCATTTATTAATTTCCGTAAATGCAAGGTAATAATAATACAGTTGTTCACTGTAAGTTCATGTTACTTTACAGTGCAACTTATGCAACTTTTTATTTTAATAATGTATTACTAAATGTTGAAATTAACATTAACTAAGATTATTAAATGCTATAAAATTTTTGTTCATTGTTAGTTCATGTTAATTAATGTTATTAACTATTGTTAACAAATGGAACCTTATTGTAAAGTGTTACCAAATTATGTGATTTTACAAAATCAAGGATCACATTAGTTCAGGCAGGCACGACATTCAGCTTGAATCAGCACACATTATTATGACGTGTACCATTCAAGTTTAGACACCTGTCATAGCTGTCTTTAAAATTCTCAGCCACCTCATTGCATACTGCATGCCACATTTAAACACCCGCTTCCAACCCCAGTTCCTTCTTAGCATGAACCCGTGGTCTCCCTTCTTTTTCCTCGTTGCCAGTGATTCTAGGCGAGCATTGGTATCTGGTATTACCAATTCTATTAATTGTCAACTGTTATTAGCATGTCATTTATATTATTTGTGTGCCAACATTGTGTCTGCATATCCGTTCTGTTACCCCTAATTTTAAAATAAATTAAAATAAATTGCTGCTCCCCCTGCCTTGTCCAAGCATGGCCGCATGGAAGGCATGGGGAGTTTTGCTCAGAACAGATCATACCGCCAAACATAACTGTTGCTATGTATCAATAAACTATTGACGAAAGAGGACCTGACTGAATTGATGTTACTTGGTTCCCTAGTCGAAAAGAGACAGATCCGAGGTGAAATGTCCATAGTGTGGCACTAAAAGTGAGTAAATGTTCTCCCAAACAGATTAGTTTTTAAGGTTAATACTCTATTGAGTTTTATATTAACAAAACCTACCTCCCTACCCTAAATCTTAAACCTAAACCTAACGGATAGTGTCATAAAAGCAAATGTGACATGAAAACACAATTGCTGAATCAACCATGTAATATTTGTGGTGCTTTTATGGCACTTTCTCCTCATGTGTCGTACCACGGTCCTTTACAAAGCAAGCGCAATGCTCTGTTAGTTCAGATACCACACAATTTGATCACATTCGAACAAAGCTTGTAAATGTAGTTGATTATGTCATGCAAATCTTAAAATGTATCGCCTTACAAGTCTTGCACTATAGTAAAAGATAGCATGAAAAGTGCTTTTGTCCTGATAATCTGCTGTTTTACTAGTAATTTGTGTGAAAGTGAATAAATGTCATTGGTGTTGAGGCTCCTCTAGTGTTCATTTCACCAGGAAAGTGCCACAATGTGAACAAGCCACAAAAAAATCATTTCATAAAAATGTAGGTACAATAATGTGATTCTATGAGACCAGGTTGCTGTTTTTGAGCATTCCACCACAATTCATAGAATGACAAAGAAAAACAAAACATATATACAATGAATCAACATTTAACTCCCACTACTCCCCTCCCCAAACAACAACCCCATCCCGACCCCCAAGCATCGCATTTTTAAGACGGCGTATCAAGTTAAAAATAGTCCAACTTTTAAAAAATCCATCTCGAGAGCCCTGAGTTTATAACATTCCATTCCAGTCTTATCTAAATACTCCTTAAAAACCTGTCAGATCAGGGTCAGGTGAACCTGAAACCAGCCTAACTATTCAGGGCTCCCTCAAGAGCGGCTAAGTCTGCGTCACATTCGATTTTACCAGTCATTTTCAGACGTGAGCTTCATTAACATAATTGTCAGCCAGTAAGTGAGAGACGAAGCACGTATCAGCGTCTGTCAGTGGGAGGTCATTAATCACTTAACCGTTGGGACTCCCTGCTGAGTTAAAGTTTCCAGCAACTGGAAAAGCACTTCAGGCTTGCTTGAAAAAATCGTTCTGTCGCCTGGGTATTCTCTTCAAGAGACCAATGTGCTTCTTTTTTTACTGACAAACTGACAAGATGTATCTGAATATTTTCACCAGCGATCACACTCAGGCACATATCATCACAAATGCAAATAGTTATTCTGTCACCTAGCTTGTTTTTCCTACACTAAAATGACTAATGAAATCAGAAGATGAAGGCATTACAGTCTGTTGTTCACGGAAAGTAATTTCTGTATTCACTGAAAGCTGCATATGGACATATGTGTTCTATGGCAAGCCTTGAGGGGATAAATACACAATCACACATTCACATGGTAAAGTTACTCTATGAATCACATCCTAAATCACTCCATTACTCTATTACTCACTCTATTACCATTCTTAATCGGCAAGTGTGTCATACCTCCGACTGAAGGGAGTGAGATCTCAGCAAAAGAGTCGGCAAGTGTGACACCCTTGGCCAAAATCGAGGTGTTTGGAGTCTGCTAATGTGACGCTGGCTTTAGTCGATGAGCTGTTCAGGCAACCCACCGGCTAGTCGATTTTGATAACATGTAGTTTTGCACATCCCTAGAGTTGACACAGCATGATCCACAGGGGTTTAAGTTATATCCAGTACAAGAGACAGAACAAACAGTGGTGAAAGAGGTGGGTGAGAGAATCAAGCACATTTGGACAAACTGTCTGGGCGTACTCGTTTTTTTATATCCAGGCAGAAATTGCAGATCGGAGTGGTGACTGCATGGCCTGGCATTAGCCGGTTCTCATCAAGCCCTCTGTGCCCCCCCACCCAATCCATTTATGCAGTGTGCTTACCTCAGCAAACCACAGCTTGAGCTAACAGCATGTCTATCTCTGCTTCACTTCCACAATCATTCTCTCATTCTCTTATCCCCAGATCATACTCTGACAATGCCGTTTTCCCCTACTAAATCTTCACCTTAGCTTCCAAATCTCCTTCTCTTTTTATCTTCCACTTTATTTCATGCCCAAAAACAGATTGCTCACATTTAAAAATAATAAAGGGATTGTTTACACAACAATGAAAATTCTGTCATCATTTACTCAATGTCATCATCGTTCCAAATGCGTATGACTTTTTGAAGAATGTTCACTGCTTTCTTTCATGCAATGAAAATGGATGAGGACCAGGGGCTTCCAAGCTTCATAAAGGACAAAAAAGCACCATAAAAGCATCATAAAAGCAGTCATTATTCACTGAAAATCAGCCATTGACAGACACTGTCATTGGACAGCCTGGACATTTTGCTATAAACAGTTTTTTTTTGTGTTACACGGATGAAAGCCATACAGGTTTTGAAAGACACAAGGGTGAGTAAATGATGGAAGAATTTTCATTTTTGGGTGAACTATCACTTTAAATGTCTCCATAATGAGCAGAAAGAGACAAAGGCAATCTATCGTCAACTGCAGAAAAGCTTTTGCTCCTGAGATGTTTCCTCTGCAAACAGAATCAGAATTGCATTTAGATTATTTAACTTTAAACTACTATCTTGATGCAGCCTGCACCACAAATGCCATAAAAATCATCATCAATAACCATATAACATCCCTGCTAAACACACACTATGATAATGCTAGCACTACAGCTAGCATCCAGCACCATGCAGTCACAGCCAATAAAGGCTTTTAATCTATATTGTATTAATATGCTATTTACTGTCTTATGAAACACACATGATATAAAACATAGTAAACTTAATGCCATAATATACACACACTGAGCATATTTATTATGTTATGTATGTTCAGTAGGGGGAAAAATCAAGCAAAAGAGAGATTATGATGTTCATTTATGATCACATGGACAGAAAATAATGTTGCAATCAAAATTTGCCTCATCAGAGTTTGGTTCATAATTTTTTTTTGGTTTGCGATATATCAAAATTCAGTATATCGTCCCAAACTAAAAGCATTTGAATAATCATACATTCATACTAATATTTCTGTGACATTTTAAATTCTGATCAGCTCATTTAGGTTGTAGTTCTCTGGATAAATAGCTTCAACTGAGGCTTTTGAATGAAGCTCGACATTGCATTAGTGATCTGTGGGTGTAGGGAAATAAATCTGGCCCCAGTACCCTAATCCCCTTTCACAGAACATCATCTATTTGACTATTTCATATAAAATAAAGAAGGCAAAAACTAGAGGTACAAATTTGAGCAAAAATCACCCCGAAACCAAAAAACAGGACATTCTTCTAATATCTTCTCATCGCTTCAAGTATTGTGTGATGTGAGCTTAATTTCAATTTGGGTAACATAAAAAGGGTGATCGCTGGCAACGCTCTACCTAAATGTTTTAATAAGGACTAGGTTAATTCCCAAGAAGCCCAGAAGAACCTGACCTAAATGGTAAATTACTCATACTGTTTGCACTTTGCATGTTTAACTGTGTCATTCAACATATATGGAGACTTGTAAATCTGTGTCCTTAATTCTCTGAGACTGATGCAGATTACAGCATTCAGGGATTTGGACTTCTTTCAGTGGCAGGTACAGAGCTTCTAATAGCCAACAGGTAGTGTCCAACACTGATCTAAATATACTAATGTGCTGTTTCCAATGCCACAGTCACTATCTAGTCCCTCCAGGCTGGGAGCCTGTCTGCCAGCCTGTTTGTTTGAATACACAGCCTGCCTGACAAAATATGCCCTTCAGACAAATTGTGCCCTTTTGGCATGGTAAAAGAGAGTCCAAGGTCTTGATTTGCCCAGTTAAATCATCAAGGCATGGAGACTGGAGCCTTATGCTTGTTTCTGAATACTTTTGATGACTCTTTTCACATGCTTGCAACCAAGGCGATTGAAAATGGTGAAAAACATAAAAGAAATGGTGACCAGTCACAGGGCCAAAGATACAGGCCAGCAGTTTCCCTTAAAGGGATAGAACATCCAATACCAGTTAAGCTTAATCGAAGGCATTTGCGACATACTGTTATTTAAAAATAATATCTTACGATTTTGCAATCTCACACAAATTATTACGAGCGTATGTTTACAGTTCGTAGCATATGTGAACCATTTTCATGGATGGTAATAAATTCAAAATTGAAACTGCTAGTTTTTGTCGTTCATAGTGCTGTGAGTATATTTAGGAGTGTATGATCTCTTCCCTTAATCCCCCTTCATCAGCTGACTACTGAGCAAACTCATACTAGGTTTCAGAATTAATCATAGTGAATGTTATTGTGGGTGAGAGTGAGGCTAAGCACACAGCCAGATGGACTTCACAGGGACACTAAGACCTCACTGCGACACCAGTCTCCTCCATAAACAATATCCAGTACTGTTCACTTCAACAAATCAGGCTCAGCTTCACATTAGAAATCTGTGCATATGTAAATGTTACTAATAAAACATCTTTACCTCTGTAAATACACGGCAAATTATGACTTTATATGAAGAGGATATCTCTTTAAATATACCTGGCTATTCCATATGTAGGTACACATCATATGACATACCTAGAGGGCAAAAAATATATATTTTCTTAGTCAGCATTTTTTTTCTACGTAATTTTCCTGTTAAAATAACTTAATATCCTTAAAAATATATACATTTTTGGAATCTTCAGAGGACGTTTTCTCAAAAACAAGGTTTTCTGACAGGCATCATTTAAAGATTATATCTCTGCAATGGTCTGGGATAGAAACAAAAAATTATAATATTAGAAAGCTGAGCTGTTCCTTTTTACTTCAGTGCAAAAATCTCAAAATGTGATTCGGGGTCAATGTGACTCAAAATGATGGATCAGGACACATGTTTTTCTCTGAAAACAAGCTTTCTTATAGATATTTAGTTATTTTTAATGGAAAACGAGACAAAAATACTGATTAAGAAAATTGTCTTTTGCAGTGCACGTATAGTAACTGCATGTACCAACATGTTGAAGGGCCAGTTGGGTGTATTTAAAGAGATATTGTCACAAACATCCAATATTAAAATATTACAAGAATATTCCAGTCCATTGACACTATAGGGGGCATAAAAGGCCTTTACCAAATTTGTAAATGCTTTTCATGATGGCATTCGGATTCAAAGCTCACCTCTCCTCCCCTGTCTCAAATAGTTCTAAGCTTTCAACCAACACCCACGCTAGGCAAATAATTTCTCATAAATCCCTGAGCTTGATCCACTAACAGGAGCCCGGTCCCAGTCACAGACATAAATATACACTTTAAAAAGCGATTAGAGCACATTTTTCCACACGGATTTCATTTGCAGCCATTACGATGGGCTCTTGGCTTAAAATAAGATATTTGAAGCGCAAAACTAAAAATTCACATTAACATAAATGAATGAAACTGAATAAACCCCAACCAGGATTTCTTATGATTTCAAAAATTTAAAGAAATTCATGCAAGTTTCACGGATTGTTATAAATGTATGGGACATTAGCGCTTGAGTACTTTGCACTTTCACTTCCTGAAACTCAATGTATCTCATATCTCAAATTCAGATCATACAGACCACAGAAGTTCTCCTCCTGCAATCAGATTATGATTTCCAGAAATGATCACCTCAGCCATTTGACATTTCAAGTGAGGAAAGACAATCTTTAAGCTTTAACTTGTACAAATGGTTATTGAGGCTCCTCATGGAGTGCCTGTAGCGATGAATGACCTTGATTGAAGAACAGCTCTGAAAATAGATCAAGTCTCTGTAATGCAATGATGTCCACATATAAGTGCAACAATTAAAGCTATGGAGCCAATTTATTAATGTAACTCATGTTCTTAAACTTATTAAAACCTCAACAGAATGCATTTTGGGACTGATCTCTTTAATGCACAACAGTTATGGAGCAAGAGACAAATTCTTAGGTTCTTTTTATGGAAACAGTGATGCAAAATATATATTTCTATTTGTATCATTTGAGCAGAGAGTGTAATTACGTAGAAGTCAAACTCTAATTGGCACCTTCAAGGCATTCAATAACGCAAAATACACTTTTTCCATGTCATTGATGAATTTAGCATAGCAAATATCTACTTAGCATTGAAACTACCTTTAAGAGAATTATCAATAAAGTAAAAAATAAAAGATTAACTTTTCAGTTGACCAAACATAATCAGTAAATTGTGTCCATTCTCATATGACTGCAGAGAATGTTTTGTTTAATACCATTTTCATGGCACCCATGACAATTTCAGGCCACTTAGCTACTCTACTACAAAGTGTTGGCAATGAAATAGCTATTTTTGCCCTGATTATAAGGCATCTTTCAAGGCATTCTCTACACTTGTTCTGCAAAGATTTGTTTCTGAGGACAGAATGCTTTTGAGAATAGCCTTATCTCAACTAAAAACACAGAAGGTGCAGGGTGACTTAATGGTATTTATAGATATTTGTATGTAATTTTTACAGGTAGTACATGTTTGATAGACACTGAAACATACAATATCAACATATTTACATAATCTAAAACATATTTACTTTTACAAGCACAAATCTTTTGCAGATCCTCTGATGACTGCGTGTGTTCCGAAACTTCCACTTTTTAACCCCAAGGGCTTCACAAACATTGTATGTCTCTAAAGTTGTTAAAACGTAAAACGTTTATGCTTCAGATCCGGTCAGTACATTGATATTCTATGTTTTGGTGTCAATGTAAAAATGCAAAGGTGTACGTATGATAGAATCAGTGAATTCGGCGACAAATGTCAAAAGTTCTGCTGCTAAATTCATGCTTACCAAAATTCAATCACTGCCCCCAGTGGCTGAAGCTGGAAGTCCACAGAGTGGCGTCAAAAGCAATTTTATTTTATTTTTTTTATTTTTTGGTAAATTATGTAAAACTGCCAACAGGAATGCATATTTTATGCACATATGCCCTAACCCAAACCGCAACCTTAAACCTAACCGTCAGTGGAGTAAAAATTTAATTTTAGAGAGAAATGCAACCACCAAATCACCAGCAAATGTACAGCTTTAGAGATGTACATGTATCAGCAGCATGAGAGGGAAAGATGATCACATTGGTGTTGATGCAAAAAGGAACATTTGTGGACATTGACATTCAGATGCAACATTTCGATTTCTTGTGCAATCATGTTCATAAAACCGCACTTTACATACAAATACCTACAAATACTAATGAGGTCATGTTGAATAATCTTTATGTCCACTCATACCTGCTCAGGGAAGTAAAAAGGAAACTGGCCTTGTGAAATTTCTTAACAATTGATAAATTGTTAACAAGATCCACTGTAAAATTGTTTTAGAGATTAAAGAGGTAAGTAAACTAACTCAAATATTGACAGGCAATAGTGACCATACACTTGCATCTTCTGTTCACTGCTAATATTAGACCAACTAACAAAACTGAAATGAATTGCAAGACCAGGGAGTAAAGACAAAGACCTTTTTGATGTGAGGGAAGTCAGGAGCTGCCACTAGAAGGAAACTGGAAAACGTATTTTAGAAGAAGAGTTTCCTGATGGGAAGTTCACCGGGCCAGCACCCAGTGGGATCTCTTCTCCGAAAGCTCATTTTTGTATAATGAACTTTCAGATGAATCTTTCTTTGTTAATGTCAACTCACAATAAAGTTAGAGTCTGGAGGACTTTTGCAAGTCTGGAGCAAGCATTTTTAGTTGAACAATTACAGTAAACTTTGCAAAGTTCTCACCAGTGGACAAGTTTTAATATATCACTAGCTTCGTTGTTCATCCAAAACAGGATGAAATCAGGGATTATGTCTTTACTTCATAATCTTGTGCAACATGATCACATGGGAAGTTGCCATGTGGTTTCCAATACTTCCAGTACCCTAGGATCAGCCACATTGTGCCAACTCACTGACAAGCGCCTTCTCCCACCAGACATTTTTGCATCGGTTTGGTGTTTGGGTTGGGGGGTTGAGTTTATAAAATATGCATCCTCTTCACTATTACAGCATGTACATCTGAAAACAACTCACTTCACAACTCGCTTTGGAAACTGGGTGCAGTTTTTTGAATTCCAGTAAGCACAGACAGATTTTAGCTAAAGAAAAGTCAACAATTATGATAACTGATTAATCTGACAATTATTTATTTGATTAATCGGATAAAAAAATCCTAATTTTATTTCCAGCATCATAATCCACAGTTTGTCCAATACTCTTCTTTAAACGTTGCACAAATTGAAGGTTATACCACAAAAAAATGTCAATGTACGCCATCCATTGTATGCAAAAAAATTTCAAATATAAACTCTTTAATATAAAAACACCAAACTAACTAATGAATAATGACATTCAATGTCAGCTGTTTTAATTAGTTAATTATTTTTTTGATTAGTTATACTTGAACCTTTTGGTTTAAGATATATGACAAAGACAAACAGTAGATCTTTAAAAAACAAAATCTGTTCTTATCCGCTTTTCAAATATTAAAACTTATCTGGACGCTAAAGCAACTTGAGAATTTTGTAGCCTGGATCTTTTCATGACTGTGAGGTGGACATGCTTTCACTTCTGTAAAGCCAAGGGTCAAGAGCCAGGCAAGAGCCAACCTTTGTTCTGAATATATATCACACACAAGCCGGTTGAAGGAAAAGTAGACAGCCATGATCTGAATCAGCTGCCTTTCACAGACAGCGTTGTGTCCATGAAGAGAGAAGCCAAAGTATCATCTACCCACACAGCACACCACAATATCTGGGAAGTGATAACACTGCATGTACTCTCATCAATTAGGCTACACTGCCTTCAGACTGCATTTTTTACAGCATGCATCACTACTGTACTGTTGACTCTTGCTAGCCTTTCCAAAGTGCAGTATGCTACATTGAAGATCAATTTTCATCAACACTTTACAAACTGCTTTTTCAGTGTTACACCATCAGTTCCTCAGGGTAAGTTTCCAAGCTGAGTAGATAAACCATTCATATACAATTTGGCCACACAATTTTCCCAATTCCCAAGATAATCTTTCTTGCTTTCTTGTCTTGAGAGCATGTGGAAGGAACGGGGTTGTTATAGTTTTAAAATGTTACATTTAGTTTTTATTTCTCTGTTATTTTATTTGACATTTGTCCTTCTTAAAGTAGTTTAATTTATTTTCATTCATTTTCACTTTGACACGTTTCACGTTTTAGTTGTATAGTTTTTTCTAGTTGCAGTTCAATTTTAGTTTTTCAGTATTTTTAGTTTTTTCATTAATTTCAGTATTCTAGGGAAAAAAAAAATGTATGTGTTAAACTGACACTATTTAAATAAGTTACATTTCTCATGGTTGTCTAGTGTTATCGCTATCTAATGGCATTATCATCATTTTAATGAAGGTAGATTGTAAATGCTTTACACTTTGTAATATAGGCCTACTGTTTATCAGTTTTAGAGTCATGTAAAAATTTATTTTAGTTTAGTTTCATTATTCCAATTATGTTCGTTTTTTTAGTTTAATTTTAATTAAGTATAGATTGTTTTTGTTTAGTTTCCATTTTAGTTTTCACTAACGACCCAAAAAGCCTATATGATAAATTAGGTCTAAATTAGGGGTTAAATAAAAAAAATAAAAAAATAAAAATAGTACTAACATCATTTGTTGGTTAGTTTATTTTTCTTTATGTGAGTAAAAGTCTCAAATTGTATTATTTCTTTTGATTTTGCCATCTTGTATTATTTTTACAACTACGACTTTTCATGAGACTGGGTTAAAAGGATTATATACCGCTGTTAAGGAGTCTGATTATGGGTTGCAGAACATTCTTTAGCACTGTTGACTCTTCATAGCCTTTCAAATGTAGAGAATGTCTATATATAAGATCTGTTTTCAGACTGAGTTTTTTTAAAAGGGAAAAGCCATGTAACATATCCTCCCCTTGCAATGGTTGTCCACCATGATAAATGGCTGTAGATTATTAAAATAGTGACCTGATGTTTAAGGAATGCAAACATTAGACTGCAGGACTCTAGAGAGATAAACTCCCCCAGGTGAGTTTGAGGTCTGGACTTCGCACCACAAATGTAGAGAAATGGTTTCATTTTATAGAGTCTGGTACACCATGTGAACTATGAATTTCCAGTCCTCTCTGTGGTTTGCCCAATGTTTCTTGGCAGCCGAATGCAAACAGGAGAGTTGTTTCTGGGTTCTTGCATGCTTTATTTGTGCTCAAAAGACCTAAACAGAAACTAAGAAGGCTGAAGCTCTGCTGAGCAGGCAGGCTACTTCTTGCTCAAGAGGCAATGGTTGTGCTTTGGCAAAGGCAAATGTTGTTATCGGTTTAATTTGGAGAAGGATGCAAGTCACAGTGCACCAATGTGACATTAAGACATTGTCAAAAATAAGATCTCTTTCATACCTCGATTGTTTCTCCTAGGCAGCAATGACAATAAATGGAGAGCAATTGAGACAATTAAGTTTCCTGCTTCTCTGATTTTTCTCCTGAGAAAATGACCCTAATCTTACATGTTTCTCATATGAAGTGTCAGCAAAATCTGTGCTCAGATTTGCTAAGATACCAAAGTGTGCAAACAAGTTCTTCTTCCCAGACGAAATTATCTGAGCTATATGCTCCACATAAATTTTACAGCTCTATACTTTAACTGTATTTCAACAAATGTCTTATTTGTGGCTATTTTTATTTCACCTGAAGAATATCAGAAACATCTCAAATTTGTAAACTTCTAAAACAAAGAAATGTCAGAGACAAAGTTCATCCTTATATGAGACATAACTGGAAACTCCATTAAGTCTCCTTATCAATAAACAAGCAACCCTGCAAATTTATTTTTTACTCTGGTACAGACTGATCACGCTATAAATTCAGCAACAGTTCAAAAGTTCTGCTGCTAAAATCGGTCTGCCAAAATTCAAATCACTACCCCCTAGTGGTTGAAGCTGGAGGTGTTGTTGAGGTGAAATGTCCATGTGGTGGCGCCAAAAGCTAATTTTATTTTTTGTTGTAAATTATGTAATACAGTCAACAGGAATGCATATTTTATTAACCATACTCCCTAACCCAAACCCCAACATCAAACCTAACTGTTAGTGGAGTAAAAATGTAATTTTAGAATGAAAATGCTACCTTCGAATTGCCCCTCATTATTGTTTATGTGAATGCAACTACTTATTGGTTTCCATGGGACCAGAACCAGCATCTCAGAGATTGCTTGCATAACATGCTATCAGTAGCGCCGCAGGGAAAGGTGAACACAATTGAATTGATGCAAAAATGTCTGATGGGAGATGGCGCCTGTCAGTATTTCGGCACTGCGGGGTCAATTTCAGGGTACAAGAACATTCGGAAGCAGCATGTCGATTTCCCTTGTGATCATGTTTTCTGGGAAGCTCTTGAGAAGCTATGCTATAGGCCCACTCGTGTAAATGCTAATTGTTTATTTTTATAGAAAGTTTTTTTCAGATGTTTAAAAAACGTAAAGTTTGACATAAAAAGAACAGAAACTGAATTCCTGTTTGGAATCTTCTTTTCTATGTGCATAAGACCTGCAGTTATATCAATGGAATTTGCGATGTATTCTAAAATTGATATTTGTATTATTTAAACTGGAGTAACTTGCTCATAAATGGCATTGGTGAGATTTGCGAGGACTGTGCACTTCCTGACTTTTCCTACTGCAGTGTTACACAAGACATCCTGTGCTGTGATGCCCTGTGGTGCAATCACAAATCTCCAACAGAACTTAAGTTGAAGGAAACATGCAGGTCCATGGTGCTGCTGCTACACATTTGTTGTCTATTACAATTCAGCTTCATGATGAAGTACCAAAACTTTTCATCATCAATTTCAACCAGGCCAAACTGTAATACATAGCTTTAATTTTGGAATATGCGCAATGTGTTTACAGTAGGGCTGCCCTCAACCAAAGATTTGCCTAGTTGACTAGTAGGAGTTCATTTAAGCCATTAGTCGACTAGTCGCACGTTTATATTAATTGAATTACTTGAATATATTTTTACTGGGGGGGGGGGGGGCATCAGAAAATGGTTTGAGTTCCAGGGTTGAGAAAGAATATTATAAGTAGCATTGCTAAACTTGTTCTACATTACAGAGAAATACTAAACCATAGTAATGAGCCTTTAAAATATAAATTTTACAAGCGCACACACAAAGCGAGCCGTGACACCGGCAAAAGCTGTAATGATCCTGAATGTGTTGGAAAAACCAGCAAGGAGACTGTCTGAACATTTTGTTAATTTATAGAGAGAAATGTACATTAGGGTTGTGCCGACAGACGATGATCTCAGGGATCGGCGATGGTCGCCAATAACTGATGCCTTTGATGATGTCAAGACGATATTTGGCTCATTTTCCCATGTATTAAATTATTATTATTGTTATTATTAGGCTAATATTATCAAATTAATATTACAAATAATTTGCCCGTAGACACACAGACACACGCTTGAAGAAACACTTTATTATATTATTAAGAACAGACAACAGAAAAGCCGTCTATGCGCATGTATGACGCGCTGATACGGAGGCGTGCAGTCTCGTGGAACACGCGTATGTAAAAAGTTCTCACTCTTTCTTTGTTTCTGTCTTTTTTGCAAGAACAGTATCGTCTATGAGTGCTGCAAATGACCTCAGACATCTATGCTCAGGAGGTGTTTTGAGTTCGGTTTGCTTTATTTCCACAGAACAGTTCATTGTGAACGCAGCTCTGCAGCCTATACATCTGTGATTAAAACATAAAATAATACAAAAACACGTTCACCTCAAACCATGATTTATATTTCAGTGATTATTATCATCAATATAATTATTATTTTTACATTTATAATTGTTTTTAGGTCTTCATTTGTGTAAGTAATTTTCCGCCTGCATGTTTAGACGGATTCTTGCCTGACGGTAAATGGAAAGGTGTATATATATATATATTATTCTTTTATCACTTCATTATTTTAATTGCTTTTTCATTTCGATTTTCGTTTTTTAAATAAATTAATTTAATTTTCAATGCAAAATCACTAAAGGAAGAATATTCACCGATCCCTCAGCCCAGGGGTTGCCAATGTAATTGGATATTGCAATATATTTATATATATATATATATATATATATATATATATATATATATATATATATATATATATCATGAAGGAGGGAACAAAATACATTTATTCACACACATGATGTATTTTCCCGGATAATGAAATACCCGACCGGTAGAGAATGCACAGATGTGCCAGAGAGATGTAAACAACTAAAACTTTATGTGGAGTTTTTTCTGTGACCAACCGACTAATCAAAACTTGGTCGACCAAGACTCTTCTCATCGACTAACCTTTGGTCGACTATCGGGGGCAGCCCTACTTTACAGAATGGTGGACATATGAATATTGCATTGACCTAACAGGAGGTAGAAATGGAAAGAAAGGTAACAAAATAATGGAAAACAATCTCTTATACTCTCCTAATACCATAAGAAAGCAATACTTTAGAACATTTTAGAAACCTAAGACATGTCTTTAAAAAAAAGACATCTGATATAAACTGATAGGTGACCAGACATTCAGCTATCTTCACACCACTTCAGTGTACATGACACATTATAAAACTTGATGAGACGTTTAAGTCTGAGGATCACATATCCATGCCTTCTTCAGATCAGCAGCCTGAACATTCCTGCAACAATTCTGGTTTGATATTTGAGAATACTCTGATATTCTACTCAATCTCAACTGGCCTTGTTTCACCTTTCCTTGTCCAACTTCAAAATCTTGTCTATTCTGAAGCCTATGGCTCTGCACACATCAAAATCCTTTTAAACAATCATGACAGTCCACTACCTAAAGAATGTCTATTACAACCCACCCTTAGAAGTGCTCTCTAGACAATTTCATTGCAATGTCTGATGCATCACACCAGATTTGAAAACCCAAGTTGGGTATGGATGCTTTATCTACTCAGCTCTGAAGCCTACCCTGAGGAACTGTTGGCATAACTTTTATATGGTGGACTGTAAAGTGTTGATGACCCTGTGTGTTAGACAGAGTTTGCTTTGTGTTAAAGTTTCACATACACAGTGGTGTTGGTTGTACTGTAACGGCACATGGATGAACACCAAGAAGAAGAATGTGAGTTTGCTTAAACAAGAACAGCCACACTCTGCGAGGTGGTAAGGTTAACTATGTGGATATAAACACTATCATGTGTTTTGCTTATGAGAAAGTGGAGAGAGTCATTTTTAATTCTGTTAAAGTCATGTGGTTTCATAGACGTAGGAAAGACATATTGTTTAGACCAAGGTTTAAGGGTGAATAATGAGGAAGGCTGTTGTTTACAAAGTCAGTTGTGGCTAAAAAGTCTTTGTCTTTAATCCCTTTACGTCAGCTGTGCATAATGGGGCAACTCTGGGATATCAGTTTATTCAAAGCAATAATCATACAATCAAGAAAATAACAAAGTGTGAATGCAGAAATCGAGCGATAAAGTGAAAATGTTTTTTGAATATATTACCCAGGGCAAACATCTTTCACAAAAGACCAATTTGATATATCTTTAGATTGGTGATGTGCCAACAAGATACAAGTGGGACAGCTGAGACTCTCAAGTTAATAACATTTACACCAATCAGCCACAACATTAAAACCACATGCCTAATATTGTGTAGGTCACCCTTGTGCCGCCAAAACAGTGCCAACCCGCATCTCAGAATAGCATTCTGAGATTATATTCTTCTCACCACAATTGTACAGAGCGGTTATCTGAGTTACCATAGACTCTGTCAGTTCGACAATTGATCTTGTTTTAAAGATTTTTAGATATTTTTACAGAAAAACAATACAAAAATTATTATCAAGAATATGATTTTTGCCCTAATATCAAAGGTCTTACAAGAAAAAAAGAAATTATGATCCAACGTGAATTGTTTTGATAAAAAAATATGATCGTGCCTGGTAACGTGGATGTAAAATGGCTAGAAATAGCATTTTAGCTTAGCGTAAAGCTGACAATTTACACAAGGTTTATTTCTATTTCTTCTGCTCCAAACTTACTTCAAAATTACTTCTCTGTCTGCTCGTATGAATGTAACACATCATAAGAAAGTGTTTCACTGCTGTTCAAATGCACTTTGGATCGCATCATTTATATGTATTAATGTTTTCCATCTGAAAGGACTAAATATTAAATGAAACAAATGACAATAAAATACAAAGTAATCTCTTCAGTAATCAAATTACTTTTTGAATGTAACTGTATTCTAAATACCAATGATTTAAACTGTAACTGTAGTGGAATACAGTTACTAATACTATATATATATATATATATATATATATATATATATATATATATATATATATATATATATATAGCATGGTTCCTCAATAGGCGGCCCACCAAAGACAAATGTTTGGCCCGTGCTAAAGGCCTGTTCACACAAATCCGTGATGATTTTGCAAGACAAACTTCTGACAAAAGGTCTATACACACAGAGTGTATGAAAAATTTCACCCCTGTACAGTAGGCAGCGCTCTTGCTTGTCAGTGCTAGAGATTAATATATTGAATGCTGTTAAAGCATTCATTTACCTAATTTGGCATAACTGTTTCATCATGTTCTTGCCATGGTGCTGATGCATACTGAGGAGTATACAGTCTGTGTTTTTATACGTGTGAGATGAGTAAAAAGCATTTTGACAAAAACATACATCCTATTTCTATTTGTAAATGTATATAACTACGAGTATATTCCAAACGGACTCCCGAAGCCAACTACTCTTTTTATAATGTCCGGATTAATGCCTGGATAATATAACACAAGGTACTGTTATGACATGTCTGGATCTATGACATGGAGATCCAGATTGTTCATTAAAGTTTTTTCTGTTTTTGTTTCAGCAGGTAAAGTTGTGTAGTTTTGTATATCTGTATACAAATAAAATGTTCATAACTGTTTGAATAAATAAAACAGGCTACTAATACGGAGAAAAATAACTAATAAAAAATCAGAATATTTATGCGTGACTCTTTTAATAATAAAAACAACAATAGTAATAATAATAACAATAATAATAATTATAATAATTATAATAATAATAACAGCTGAGCACAAACACTTTGTCATTACATTGAACTTTGTATTGTTGACAGAATTTGGCCCTTGGTGAAAACTAATTGGGGAACCCTGATATATAGGTTATATTTACAAAGTTTGGAATAATGTACAGATTTTGCTCTTATGGAAAGAAACTGGTACTTTTATTCACCAAAGTGGCATTCCACTGATCACAATTTATAGTCAGGACATTAATAACGTGAAAAATTACTATTAAAATTTGAATAAAATATTCAGAACTTCTTAAACTACTTCAAAGATTTTTCATCAAAAAATCCTCCACGTGCAGCTTTGCAGATCCTTGGCATTCTAGCTGTCAGTTTGTCTAGATACTCAGGTGACATTTCACCCCACACTTCCTGTAGCACTTGCCATAGATGTGGCTGTCTTGTCGGGCACTTCTCACGCACCTTACAGTCTAGCTGATCCCACAAAAGCTCAATGGGGTTAAGATCCAGAACACTCTTTTCCAAATATCTGTTGACCAATGTTTGTGTTTCTTTGCCCACTCTAAACTTTTCTTTTTGTTTTTCTGTTTCAAAAGTGGCTTTTTCTTTGCAATTCTTCCCATAAGCCCTGCACCCCTGAGTCTTCTCTTTACTGTTGTACATGAAACTGGTGTTGAGTGGGTAGAATTCAATGAAGCTGTCAGCTGAGGACATGTGAGATGTTTATTATTCAAACTAGAGACTCTGATGTACTTATCCTCTTGTTTAGTTGTACATCTGGCCTTCCACATCTCTTTCTGTCCTTATTAGAGCCAGTTGTCCTTTGTCTTTGAAGACTGTAGTGTACACCTTTGTATGAAATCTTCAGTTTTTTGGCAATTTCAAGCATTGTATGGCCTCCACTCCTCAAAACAATGATTGACTGATGAGTTTCAAGAGAAAGCCGTTTCTTTTTTTGCCATTTTTGACCTAATATTGATCTTAAGACCTGCCAGTCTATTGCATACTGTGGCAACTCAAAAACAAACACAAAGACAATGTTAAGCATCATTTAACGAACCAAATAGCTTTCAACTGTGTTTGATATAATGGCAAGTGATTTTCTAGTACCAAATTAGCAATTTAGCATGATTACTCAAGGATAAGGTGTTGGAGTGATGGCTGCTGGAAATGAGGCCTGCCTAGATTTGATCAAAAATGACTTTTTTCAAATAGTGATGGTGCTGTTTTTTACATCAGTAATGTCCTGACTATACTTTGTGATCAGTTGCATGCCACTTTGGTGAATTAAAGTAACAATTTCCATCCAAATATATATTCTGTATATATATATATATATATATACCATTTAGGGTAGATTACTTCTGAAATGTAATCTGGCACTGATTTCAAATTACTAGTGCTGTCAGTCATTAATTTTTTTTAATCGTGAATAAATCGCATAATTTTTCATTGTTAATTGTGATTTTTTTGCCGATTTTTAAAGTGCTGAAATTTGACATCTTTTCTTGTCAAAATACATTTATTTTCTTTTTAGGAAAGAATTCAAAGCAATATGTAACAATATAATGCTTTTTACTTTTTTCTTTTTTTTTCCAAACAAAGCCTTCCACAGCATAAAGATAGAAATGCACTAAAATAACACCAATTCAAGTAGCAATAAACATTTCCCAAAAGTCTCACAACATAAGAAAATATTTATAATTACAACAACATTACAATAATAACACCAGTTTTCTAAGGGTGCTCACCCAACATTGCATTACTGCGTTCCAGTTTAAAGACAGCTGCACCAATATAAAGGCCAGTTTCATTTCAACACAAAGAGATCAGATCCCTCACTGGACTGTGCAGGATGCACGCCATCCATACATAAACAACAGGGACCTCAAATGGTTTTGGACATTTACTGTATGTTATAACAAATTTAGAATTGCCATCAGGTCCAAAGATGATGAGAGCAAACAATAAAAGGATGGCAAATTGACAAGCACCTCTTGCCTCGCCCATCTCTGTCCTGCGATGCAAATGGTGGGGAGGTCCATGGGCGCTGATGTACTTAAATTAATAGCTAAGAAACTAATAAAGCATTGTAAAGATTTGTGTTTTACATGATCAACTGCTCTTGCTTTCAACTAGCGAATCGCGCGCGCTGTAGAGGAGACTCCCTTGAACTGAGCAAACAGTACAGAATACCTTGCACAACTCTCTGGAGGTCAAAGAATTAACTGCAATCAACTTTAAGCTATGGAGTAAAGCAAATAAGCGTGCAAAAGATCCGAAAATTAAGGAATATGTATTTTTTTAAATCCATAATGTATCGGAGTATATGCACTGTAAAGTTTAAGAATCCAAAACCCATCAAAGATTTGGCTTCAAAAAGGTTTCGCATCCATCCCAGACGCATTTTTTTCTTGCATCCTATTCTGAGATCCCATTCGCATTTAGTTATTATGGAAGTTCAATTCTCTTCCACTAAATGCAATAGCACCATATTAAAACCAAAGAGTGCGTTTAAAATAGATTTCCTGTTTCTTACCAGTCGGTCGCCGACGTCTCATTGATAACGTCCTGGTAGGCTGTTAAAAGGGCCAGTCTATTCTTGCTAAGATTCACAGCCATGTTGCTGCACTGCAATCATCCAGACCAGTGTAGCAGTGATGATGGGGAGCGCAAGAGGAGGGGAGATGTTGCGCGTGGAACAAAGAGACGCTGCTGCTGCTCTCTGGTGCGCCGTGCGGTCCTAGTGCCGAAGAGTTCTGTGCGCTCTTGGCTACATCCGAAAACGTAGGTAGCTGACTTGCTGCCTAATCAATTAACGGCCTAACCGACAGTGTTTTTGAATGAATGGAACTCGTAAGGAAACTGGACTCAGAACAGTTTGAAAAGCACCTTTTTTTCATCCTACCTCCAACCTCCAAATGCAGCATTTTCCAGTTTCCGGACGCAGCCAATGTGTTCAAAAACTGCCCCATCTTAGGGGTGCGATCCATTCAGATGTTAACATAAGCCCTATTCCCTTACGAAGATTTTACCTTCCACTGTAAGAGCACTGTCATTTGGAACTTACTTTTAAAGGTGCACTTTTAAAAGTTTTACTCCTAAAGAAATTAATTGTAATTTTGAAACATATATAAAATCATAATCACTCATATGAGATGAGGACTTTAGTCATATCAGTAACTTTATAAAAGCAATTTTTTTTCTACATGGGGCAGGGGCAACCCTCATGGGGGCGGCCATTTTAGAATCACATGACCAGCTGAATACTACTCAATCTCAGTTACTGTCTTGTTATTGGACACTTTCATTCTTGGATTAAATGAATCATGGCTGATTGTAAACAGTGAATTTCCATAATGGCATCTGTAACTGAAAACTATTGATTTTGAATTATGCTGCATCCACACCACCAAGATTATCTTTAAAGTCATTTTTATTAGACATACTTGCTGTATCCCAAATGACACACTATGCTCTTACAAAATACCCTATGCACTCAGCCATGTAGTGTATGAATTTTTCAAGTGTAGTATCGTCCCAAATGGAACACTTAAGGATTGTTTACTACAACATTCGTTGTATAACAGCTGACAGAAGTGATGTTTCAAATGCATGTGAAATGTTGCCGCTAGCTTTAGCGCGTTAGACAACCTCAGTTCAAAATTTGTATCTTAAACAACGTACATATTCACACATCTTGGGGTGATGTTAAAGCATTCAACTCACATTTGTAAGGTGCTGTATCCACTGAAGTTTAGTTACTTGCTACATTCTATATTATTTACAATGTAGTACCCTTTTCAAAGACTTGGGATGCGTTTCTGCATTATTTAGCGACATAAATCTAGCAAACTTGTTTAATATTTCCAATTTTTTATTATTTAGTGCAAATGTAGAACATTTTTCTTTGTATTACATTACCCTGGAATTGGTTTTAAAAAACTTGTCAATTGTTTTGTCAGGTCAACATTGCGGCCAGGTAACTCCACCCTTCTGCTAAGTATGGCAAGCCACGAGCGCTGAGTGCATGTAGTGTCCAATATTCCACACACCGTTTTGACGGTTGGAGAAGTGCATCATCTGGGTCTTCTAGTACACTTCTTTCTGTTGCATTTTCAGTGTAAACATACTACTCGCACTACTTACACTACAAAATGGCGTAGAATAGTGCAAAAGTGTGCGGCTTGGGACTCACCTATACTGTTTAGAATGACCTTATGGCTTTGAAGTGCCCTCCGAAGGCATCATTTAGGCCGGAACGCGTTAGACAATTTGCAACAAAGTGGAACAGAACACAGGGGTCTCGAAATGTTTTTGTAAAGTTTTTTTTTGTTTGTTTTTGTTTGTTTGTTGAACTATTTTGACACACTGTTTGAAAAAGTGAGGCAACAGACAAAGACATCCATGTGGCACGTGTACATAGACTAACAATTAAAAACAGTGGCTGTGTCTCGTTTCGAAGGCTGCGTGCTAGGTAGGACGCGGCCTTTGAAGGCTGCAGTATACCGAGTGTCCTCCTTTAAACAAGTCTCGTTTAAACGAGACTAGGACAAACGGAAACTATGACAGCACGCCACTCTTTAACAAGCACGAGCGCTTTGAGTGAGAAGGGAACAAAGTCCCTCTGAAAGGGAATGTATGACGTACATTTTAGGAGAGTTATAATGATGTAAAGCGAAAAGAAAATAGATTTTACAAGTGTACTTTTAGTCTAATACTGTATTTTAATTATATATTAATATAATTATACATATTATATACTCTGCACCCATCTACTGAGGTACTTCAACTTGGGAATTAACATTACTTGCATTTGAACATCATATTTACGGGCAAATTGGCGTCATTATTTTTTTAGATATTTCCGTTGAAGCAAAGAATTGTGGGTTGTGAGTGCCCACCAAGGATACACCTCATGCATCTTCCGAATTCCCGTGAAAGAAGGTCGCATTCAAAGGCTGCATACGAAGTGTCCTACTCGCTTTTCTGAAACGAGACATCCTCGATGACGTATGCGGCCGACAAATGCGACCTCCGGAGGACGCAGCCAGTGTACAGAAGATGGAACTCAAGGCAAGAACATGTCCTGTGTTAACACCCCTTATTTCGTGTGTATCAGGGAATAAAAAGAGCATTACGAAAACTAACGCACATAGCATTTAAAATAAAAAACTCCTGGGCCTTTGTATAGTTTAATAAAATATACAAGAGCTATTCTAAATGTAATAATAATAATAATAGTAATAATAATAATAATAATAATAATAGGCTAATAAATATGCATATAACTATTCTAAACCTATTCTATGTTAAACTCAAACAAAAATCTTAAATAGTTATACATCTACATTTAAATCTACATGTTAAATCTTAATCTAAATCTTGAAATGAAATAATTGAAAGAACATACAAGTAATGACAAATAGCGTTAGAGCAAAGCGCACAAATCATAAAGCTGTACAGTCAAGTAATTCAGCTGACCTGTCCCTCTTATCTCGGATGTCTCGGAGATAAGATGCTTAAAGGCTTTTCCGATTAATATTCCCTCTATGATTTGTGACATCGGATGTGAATTGCTTGCATATTGTGCTGTAGCCTATATAGGATGGAAAGAGAGTTTTCCAGTTGTCTGTATGCGGGGAGTACAGGTAGGCCTACAATTCGCAAAAACAAAACAAAACATGGTACTGCTAGTGTCAAAGGCAAATATAGCATTTTTTGTGGATCATTTGCCCAAAAATGTTGTCTAGGTTACCAGTTCCCTGTTTTAAGACAAAGGCTATGTCTCTAATATACTGTATTATTATTATTATACTGATATATTCTTTTAGACATGAACCTTGTTTTTGGACAAAAGGCCAGACTCCCTTGAGTTATTTTATCACTGTTTGGATGTATAGTGAAAGACTTCTAGTGCCTATAGCAACAGTAGCTGCAGGCTTCTGTTTAACTGTACTTGGAACATAGCTGGCAGACATTGTCAAGTCTGAGATTCAGCTCTGATGATATAGTGCATTAAAGTTGAAGGCACTTTAGAAGATACAGTATCTGGGTCATGGTAGAAATTCCAAGCTTCAAAACAATCTCTATAATAATAATAATATAATAATTAATTAATTAATATAAATAGAAAATATAAAAAAAATAATCATTTAATAATTGTTTATAACTATTTCTGTTGTTATTTATATAATCAAGCTTGTTATAAATAAAAACATTCAATAATATGTGTTATTTTATTATTATTATTTATTAATAATAATAATCAAGATATCTTGTGCTAGGAATATCTCTATCCCTTAAAGAGTAAACAAAAAGCACACCTTATCCTATAGTATCCTGCATTAACAACTTCTTAACAGCAGTGTCTAGAGCACCATGGATTCTCTCCAATCCGGTTTCATGGCACGAAGCCAGGATCTGCCAGTAACAGCGTGGGTCAGTGTGTTAGTAATGTATTCAACTAAAGCACAGATTTTAAGCATGATACATACAACTCCAGTCGGGGTTTTTATTTCAGCCTTAAAACATATCTAATCCCATGACCCACAAACATACATTTGCTGTGCCGAACACAGGCAATGTACGCACACAATCACACAGAAATAAGCTATAGCGCTTAGCCTTTCACCCTCCTCACAGCCCGGCCTCAACATTAATGGCCCACACACAAACATATGCACACACATTTACCTTCAACTGCAGTCTCATCCAATCAGCATCTCAAATTGCCCCAGAGCTTCCCCTCCCCTTGGCTGCCTACTAAATGGGTTACCATTAATTAATTCTTCTCACTCATCTGGCCCTTGGCATCTCCTACTGCCTACAAAGGTAGCAATTATATTCAGTGGTGATGAGGATTGTTCTTAGTAAAGACATCTGTCCAGCAGAGCCTAGGCAGGCATCCAAAAGCAGGAGAGGTCTGTCATTCAAGAAAACAGCTCAGCAAGCACAACACAAGCTTCTGATTTTACAACTGCAGAGATGTTCACACCAAAACAGACTTTAACTTTTTTACCCGAACACAATCTCTTTGGTTTGCTAGTAATTATTTGTTCCAAATATACCACAAAGTAGCAGGGCTATCAATTAGATTTGCAGTTAAAGGTAAACCTTTTAGAAAGAATAGTGATTTCAACAAATAACTTTTAAATGATCTGCTCATCCATGAAATGAAGACTCCAGTCATATCTAGTGTCCTAGAAAAAGATGTTTTATTGTTCATAAGATGGGTCCCCCTCTTCATGGTGGCTGCCATCTTGAGATCACATGACCACATGAAAACTAATTACATGATCTCAGTAACACTTCTGTTATCAGATTCTTTGTGGAATAAATTAATCATAGTGGCACTGTTAAGCAAAAATGTTTGCTTTTGCATGATTCTGCATCCACGGCAATACGAAGCCCCTTAGAGAACAGGATGTATATTATATATATTCTGCATGTACTGCACGCTTCAGAGCGCTCCGTTCACTGTCATCTACTAAACACACCCAGAGCACACGTGATTCTCATGATGTGTTTCAGTGTATGAGGGGCCGGCTTCAGACAAATAATTTCGAAGTACGCAGCACATGAAGATTACATATTTGTGTAATTAAATCACAGCCTTTTGCTGTTTAATAATCACACTTGGAAATATCACATTTGAATTAGATTATGCAAGAATACATTGGGTAGTTTTGCGATTGTGCAATGTTAACCTTATTTTACTTTCCATTAATATGTCAGAAGAACCATGAGTGTGTTGGGAGTCACAGTATGAGTGAATGTGCATTCAAATTACATTGTGAACAGAAAGCGAACAGTCATAGTTCCAGTAAATCTAATCAGTGTCAAGTCACCAAATGAACACTTTCTCACTCATATGAACATTGTGAACTCGTATCAAATCCAGCATTAAAAACAAATAATTAAAAAACTGAAGTTTAGAACAGATGTATAGGAGTATAAGAGGGGTAACGTGAAATTAGAGCAGTTATACTTTAAGACCATTTTGAAGTTTGGATTTCAGATAACCTATTATGTGAATAAAGCATATGGTTACTAAGGGTTAAAGAAGCACTACTCTGTGAAAATACAATCCACATTCCAGACATATGAAAGCAACACCCATGGAGAGCCTTTTAAGTTAAAACAAAGAGTCTGACCTGCGGAAAGACCCATGAGTTAGGGTTAGGTGAAGTAGTTTTTCAAAACGCTATTCTAACCTCTTCAAGTTTCAGCACTGAGATCACTGGAATGCCTCTTTTCCTCCTGTGTTCCCTGCTTTGTTGGATTAACGGTCAGCATTGACCAGCTAGAGTCCAGGTAATTCCAGGATTTCTTTACATTGCTAAACAGTTTTAAAGAAAATGTTGATAAAGACCTTATGACCTTAAAGCTAATTTGACATTTTAACTGTATATTTGTCAGAGATTGTATATAGCGTCACTGGTTTTGTGAAGATGGCTTTTTCCAATGTGACAAGATATCGCCACCTGGTGGCTACAGAGTACCCTCCACTTTCAAAATGTACTATGGTAACCATAACTTCAACCACTGAAATGGAAAAAATGACAAAGATTCTTTAAGTTTTTTTACTCTTTTTGAAGTAGATCCCATTTTAAATAAATGTCAGGATCTGCTTTTTTCCAGCAATATATAACAGCATGTCAGAATAGCATTTTCTTTTTTAATTATAAATATTCAGTGTGTAAACATGTATCTGCAATGACAATCTGTCACAGAGCCCATGTTTCATTAGCATATGCATGCAAAATAAGGAAAAAATACTTTTTGTAACCTGGTGGTACTATGACAGTTAAATACACCATTAAATAAGGATTAGCGTTCTGTTTGGCTGACTTTCAAGTACAGAAATTATTAGAAGAAAAAATAAGACCAATAGATTAATAAAGAAGGACCATAAATTGTGCTTTACACAAGGAATTAATTACTGTTCATTATAGGAAATTGATTGTAAATTATTAAAAATAACTTATCATCTGTAAACCTGTGAAATATATTGCATTAAGAGAGGTCTGTCTGCAAGGAGTGAAAAGCAAATTAAGTTAACCATTTCCTCACAATATGTGTTTCTACATCAGTCTCTCTGTCAACACATCATTGAAGTATATGGAAAACCATCCAATTGTTTATCAGGAAAACCAAAATTAATTAGCTACAATATGAGACTATAATGCAATTTTAAAAAGAAAAAAAAAAAAATGTAAATTTCCATTGGGACCCAAAATATGCACATAATTTACAAACAGTACAGTACAGTTTTAAAACAAGTAGCTAGGAAAATACGGTAGGATCCAGCAGAGAGGTGACCTTGTGTCCATATCTTAAATAGTGAAGACACAAAATACACACAAAAAAAAGGAGAAAACCCACGCTGCTAAAGAACATTAAATTAAAATTGAGATAAATCTCAAGAAATCAATGCCATCTTAAGGAGTGGAACAGATAAACAATAACTGCAAATATGACCTACACCCACAAAATGACACTGCGATTTCACAAATTAAGAAGGCTGTTAAAATACAAAGCATTTTTGAGCATTAAAAAATACAGTGGCTCACCAAATCTTCTACATTGAGGCTAGAATGATGATATAAAACGCCCTTTATTGGCTGGCCACTTGATGATCCACTACCTACAGCATTTGTTTGCACTTAAATGCAGACTCAAGTAATCAAGTTGTACAAGGCACATTATCTTTGGTTGAACACCTGCATCAGTTCAAAGTTTAGTAGTGTTTTAAAAGCAGGTACTGAGCAGATAACAATGCATCTGCAGGAACAGTCTCTTTGATCATACGCAACACAAACGTGCTGTCAATCATAAGAATGGCAGAAGAGAAAGGAGTGTTAAAGAACATAAGGCCAGAGTATACTTTGGTTTTCCGCAGTACCGACTGAGAATTTCATAATCAGCAGAGTAAGTGCGGACTGTCTGCGTACAGCCTAGTTTTTGTAGACACGCGGACAGCCTATGTTTTTGCGTGACATCTGCGCATGAGCCTAATGATGACTGTTATAAAAGAGTATCACAAAGCAGTCATAGTGCACAAGCGTCTAAAACATCCGTATGGGCTTGCAGTCAAGTGTACTGTATACTTTGAAAGGCTGGGTGCTCGATGGAGCGGCACATGGAAAAACAAAGTATTCCCTAGCGTCAAGAGTTGGCGATGCAGGTCACAGTCACGCTCTCCCATTCCTGCATGCTAACAACTTTGTGATGGCTTTGAAAGGAGTGAACTAGAGAGTACTTTGAGAGAGGAAACTGTGTCCGACTCAACTTTGACATCATCAGTAGGTATACGTTGAGAATAGAGGTCATGGTTTGATTGAGGTTCTAGATCTGGATCCAAAGATGTAATCTCTGGTTCATTCTTAATTGTCATTGCGATCATACTGGCCTTGTCTTCGCCTTGTTTCAAAGGATAAATGCAAGGTAGGGTTTCTGGAGAAGCACCCATACTGGAGGGCTTTTCAGAGGGGACTTCCGGTTTGGGCATTAAAGAGAAACAAGTGGCTTCGGGGAGATTCAGAGCCACACTTGTCCTGTCTTGATACAGAGCTCTGGCCCTGCAGGGAGAACTAAGGTCAGCCGGCTCATCTTGGGTCATTGGAACCAGCAGGGACGTGCCATTCCACTTCAGCGACACACCATGAACCTCAGGTTCCGCCTTTAGCTTCTTGGTCATTGACTGCACTTCCCAGTTTTGCAGCTCCATGTCTCCAGCAGACCTCTTGGTGATGGTTCTTTTGCTCAGGTTGAGTGGGAGCGATTGCTCTTGAGGAATCCCGAGGGGGTTTCCGTTAGGTTGAGAGGTCTTGCTAAGATCCTGTGCCAGAACCTCTGAGAGTCGCTTAGTGAACGAGTTCATGTGTACTGACCCAAGGCGTGTGCGCATCAGTTGACGCAACTGCAGACTGCAGCCAATGTTGAGCGGAAGGATCCTGAGAGGTGGCAAGGGAGCTCTGGTCATTGCGAGACCTCCATTCTGGGATGAGGTATCCAAGCTACACCCTGAACACTGGTGCTGAAGGTTCTCAGGGGTCTCAGGCGTGCTGACTTTGGGCTGATGGACTATAATTGTCTGGTGGGGTGTGGAAGAATCTTGAGGAGTTACCTCATGATTGCTCATTCCACTGAGGCCCAGGCGGGCTCGGAAGAGGTCCAACGGACACAGTCCTTTGGTGGGACTGAATCCATCCAGGGAACCACCTGCCATCATCTTGACCGGAGCAGACATAAATGAGGGTACTTGAGGTTCTACGGTCTCCACCTTCACATCTTGTCCAAGTACGAGTTGGTGGGTCACAGGGGAAGAGGACATGGGGGATAGACCGTGGACATGATGGTGGTTACTAAGCTTTATTTCCTGGAAAACAGACAGTGGCTGGAGCTCCTGATGGGGTCTTGCTGTGGTCTCAGGGAGAGGTTTGGGGTACAAGGGTGGTCTTCCAACTCTGCCTTTTGGCAGAACTTTAGCATTCCGCTTGCCAGGTGGTCGTCCTCTTTTACGTACAACAACACCATCTGGTGGTGAAGCCTAAAGAAGAATTGGGGGAAGCAAGTAAAAAATAAATAAAACTGAGAGACTGTAGCCTGTATTGAACAAAATTAGATAATTATTTCACATTTCTTTATGTTATATTAAGTAAAACCCTTACCTGGTTAGTGACCCCATTCTTTTTTGAGCTGGCTGACAACCCTTTTCCCCTTACAGACTTTTTGATGGTGGTGGGTGAAACTGGTGTAGCTATGGGCTTGCTAAGTTCTGAGTTTTCTCCCCTTATATGTTTTTCATAAGGGAGCATCAACCTGGGATTTGATTAAAAGAGAAAATGGGCAATTGTCCGATAGGCCTTGTTTACACCTGGTATTAAGTGTTTTGGGTGATCAGATCACAAATGATCAGGCTTGACACATTGCCATTTACACCTGGTAGTAATATGCATCACAAATGCGTCTCCTGTGACAACTAGTCTTCAGACTTAGTGAATCAGAGACCCTCCTCCCTATGTCAGCGTGTGACTGCACTGCAAAAAATCATGTTCTTACTTGGTATTTTTTTGTCTGTTTTCCAGTAAAAATATCTAAACAACTGTAAGACAAGACACATTTACTTAAGAAATTAAAATGGCATAATACACAAGTCTTGTTTTCAGCAAACTCTGACGAAATGTAATAAGTTTCTTTATGCCATTTAACTTAATCCAGAGGGAAAGTTAGTTATTTTTTCTTACACCAATGGCAAATAGTTCTTTGTTTTAAGCACAATCCTTGCTAAATTTAGTTAAAAATTCTCTCAAATCAAGACAAAGTCATTATGCATCTCAATTAAATGTATTGTGTTTAAAGGATATATTGTTTAACAAAAATACTATATATTTTTTTTTTTTTGCAATGAAAAAGATATTTAGTTAATAAAGTAAAAGAAAAAGATGCATCGTGCACTTTTTCTATATTCTTATGTTCAGTTCAAATTGAAGCACAAAAGTGACAATGAGTTTTGAGAAGTCTCGTTCATGTATCTATTAGTGCTTAGTTTAGTTAGATTTGTTTTTTTCATCAGACGGTGCATCTCACAAACAATTGTTGGCCCTTAAAACTCTTGTTTTGTTCACAGTGATTGATGGAAATTGTTAATGCCAGTTAATCGGCTAACTATTTACATACCTGATGCTGATCGTTCAAGATGGAGCTTAATACATGGTGTAAATGTGGCCTTAATTGAGCAAAGCTCTCTGAAAGAGCATGACTGAATTGTTGTTGTATTTGGAGGACCAGACTCACCTTTCATAATGCCTCCTGGTGCAGGTGGCAGCGCTGGTGCTGCCTGGACTTCCACCCAGCTCATTGTACACAGCCTTCCACAAACGCTTCGATGTAACCTGCAGACGATGGGGAGGACAATGATCTCTGACTCACACTACTGAGTTCACCACTATTACTTTCATGTCTTTATGATGGATTAAAGATTACTCATCAGGGCCAAGAAAAGAAAATGGCATAACTCAGTACCCTCTCATAGCCTCCCAGCCTTTTCACAACTGAATACATGACGAACAGGTCGACTGTGGATACATAAGCAAAGATAGATATAAAAGATGAAGACAAATTGGGTTATGGCAAAAACTCTCTTTAAAAAAATTGTAGTCCTAAAGAAATGAATTGTTATTTTGAAACATATGTATAAAGTAATGACCACTCATATTAAATGAAGAGTTCGGTCAATTCAGTAACCTTAGAAAAGCTGTTTTATTCTACATGGAGAGGGTCCCCTCATGGGGGCTGCCATGTTAGGGTCACATGACCAGCCGAATACTACTCAATCTCAGTTTCTGCCCCGTTATTGGACACTTTCATTAAATCAATCATGGCTGACTGTGAATCTCTACAATGGCATTGATAACTGAAAAAACATTTGCATTTGAATGATGCTGCATTATTGCCCCTAGGTGTCAGTGCAAGTCCAAGACGACATACATAAAAAATTACTGAGAGCAACTTTAAAGGAACAGTGACTGGCACTTAGTTTGAACTGCTCCATTTCAACAACTGAAGAGGAAGTCATGCACACATACTCTTTTTGAAACCCAGATTGGGAACTTTGCTTATGGGGGAACCCCTGCGCTCCATAAAGAGATGTAGCTGATCCAGGAAGAGCTGCTCCTCTGGGTGTGGGAGCCAGTTACCATCCCAGTGCATTTCTACACTGCCCATCACATTTTCCTAGAGGAGTGAGTTAGAACACATCAACTCAAGATCACTGTTCAGAAGATAATAAACTGCAATAGACAGCAACAGTAGGGTTTTAGAGGTAAAAAAAAAAAAAAAAATGTAATTAAAAAACCTCACTCAAAATCCCCAAAGATCAATTTAAGCGATAAAATTAAATCTTTCAAGACGTACCAACCATGAGCTCAGTGTTGTTAATAGACAGTATATGCATCTGTAAAAGCCTCAAGTTAATGTAATTTCAATTGCATTCATTTTTATTTATTTTTTTATATATGGCACAATTCCTGGTGAAGTACTACACTACCCACAATCCTGACGTGAGATTCACCCATCAGAGATGTTACCATGGAAAAGAGAATCGCAGCAAGAAGGGTTTGTGTGAAAAAGTCCTTTAAATTATTAAATTTTGTCAATATTTTGTTAGATTTATTAATTTTAGTCAATTTTACTAATGAAAATAACATTTTATTTGATAACATGCAAATTGTCAAAAATGTGTTGAACTGTAACAGACCTAACTTTAATCAAATATTCAAACATTGATTTAAACAAAACACAACTGTCTTTGTTGTGAAAACCTGAGCTCTTAAAATAACAGCATTAAAATGAATATACAGTGTTAGCTACTTTTCAAGTTACTTTTTTCTAAATTCATGCTTTAGACTGTTTATTTCTCAGAGTTTTAGCCAGGATATTGCATTGCGTGTAGGGCGTTTTTACGGAAACAGCGTATTCACAACGCTAGTTACACATTCTGATTAGCACGTAACTTAGTTCAAGTTCACCTGTTCATTCATGTCATTGTCTGTGCAAATGTAATATGTAAAGGTACACGTTACAGTATGTTGTAATTAAAATCTTTTATTGTCATGATGCGTATTTGTTATCGTTGAAAAAAAAAAAAAAGAAACAGTAATTTCGTTGATGAGATTAATCCTACCAAC